>NC_069691.1:13343084-13647739 GCF_023699985.2 Odocoileus virginianus | reverse complement strand
TGACAAATGTAAAGCTGTCTATATCAGCACTGCTCATTTATTACACTAATTCTTCCAGAATATTTAAGTTCATTCTAAAAGCTCTTCCTGAAAAAATTATCATAAAGAAGTAGCTATTTAATTCCCAAAGTCCTCATCAGAATTAAAATAGAGTTAAGACAAGTTTTTAGAGCACAGAACTATGAATTTATTTTAAATCTCATGTTATCTATAATGTAATCATATTTGACCAATTTCTGTGAGAGTTTAGGGAGTAGTCAAAGATGTTTCTTCTCTTAACTTTATTGAACATTTGGGTATTGTGCTGGGTTGAATTGTGCGCCCCATACCACCTCCCCCAAGAGGAGATATCTACCAACAACATGTAAATATGGCCTTATTTGGAATAAAGATCTTTGCAAATGTAATTAAGGTAAAGCTCTTAAGATGAAGTCACTGTGAATTAAGGTGAATCCAGTAATGAATGTCCTTATAAGAGACAAGCAATGAAAGGTACATAAAGACACAGAAGAAGGCTATTTGAATATGGAGGCAGACATTGAGTTACACTGCCACAAACCAAGGAACACCAGGAGCCCCCTCAAACTGGGAGAAATCAGGGAAGATTCTTCCCTGGACACTGTAGGGATGGTGGCCCTGCCACACTTTGAGACTTCTGCCCCTCAAAACTGTGAGAGAATAAATTTCTGCTGTGTTTTTTTTTTTTCCCACATATGTGGGATCTTAGTTCCCCAACCAGGGATCAAATCCATGCCCTCTGCAGTGGAAGCACAGAGTCTTAACCACCAAACTACCAGAGAAGTCTGAATTTCTGATGTTTTAAACCACCACATTTGTGGTAATCTGTTTTAGCAGCCCTAGAAAACTAGTAGAAGTATAATTTGATACTAATCGCAAGGTTTGAATTCCTTTAAATATTAGTCTGTGTCTATTCTGTGTTTGTAGATAAGGTCTTTTCTCTGAAGTATATTAGAGTGACTCTATCTGTCATTAAAAACAGAAAAAACCCTATATACCTAATAATCCAGCTCATAAGGTTACTGTTTATTTTATCTACCACAGATGTGGCTGGTGGTTATTCATCATCCATGCTTGATGCAATCAGAAGAGCAGTGATGGTTTCCAATATCCTTTTAATTAATAAGATAAATGCAAAAAGCCTCACCCTTAAAGAAGTCTTCAGACTAGCTACTCTTGGAGGCAGCCAAGGTAATGATGAGCATTTTCTTTCTTTCTCACATGATATACAACCATACCAATCTATGTCCTTGGCTGAAGTATGAAGGCTCATGATGCTGACATCAGCAGGCATCCCCATATTCATGATTTGCATCTCACATTATATACCCAAAGCTTAGCAAGTGAAGTACACGTTCAAGCATGTGGTGAATCATTATTTGAATGATTTGAATCATTAATTTAGCAAGTTCCTTGTTTTTGGCAGAAGAGACGTTCAGTATGTAGTTATCATATTGTTGTAATGGATACTTGCATTGGTCACATGCATATGAATTCTTTAATCAGTTTTTTCCCATCAAGTCAAGTAAAGTGCTCTCTATTGACCTGAGTAGTAATAATAATAATAGCCAAGACTTACTGGTTTCTTACCATGTGGTAGGCACTATGCAACATGCTTTATGGATGCTGTTATTTAATCCTCAGAACTACTGTTATTTATTCTATTTTACCAACCAGGTACCTGAGTGAGGCTTACACACCTGTCAAGCTGTGGTATATTATTTGAATCTAGGAAATCTGATACCAGAGTGCAGGTCATTGCTTTCCACTGCAATATCTCCCTGTATAAATCTTTTTTTCCTTCCTGTATAAATCTTAGCCTAGACTATGTATTTTGTTTATATACTTAAGTACACTAATTACAAGCCTCCTTCAAAAGAGAAAGTTGTAAAAATATAGCTGGTTGATATGCAAATATTGTTCATCAGCTTTTCCCAGTTCTCACATGTAATTGTATTTTTACTGAAGAGATAGAACTTGGTAACTGGATTGCTTTCACTTTAGTATTGTAATATAATCTGGATGGATGATAACGAGCATAGCATGAAACCCTAGGCAGCTAGTGAGAAAGAAGAACACAGATCTTGAGATAGGTGTATATTTTTTAATATACCTTGATATTTATGATAAATACCCTAGATGTTAGAAATGAAGTATGATGGAGGCCAGGGTATCCTGGGAAGAGAAACTTCCTGGCTCTTTTCTGAATGTTCTGCTATGACGAATGCCATAAAGAACATTTCAAGAAAAAGGTCATATGCTTTGCATGTTCCCATGCCTTATGACCTCATTTTCTAAAGTTCTAAGTTTTAAAAGTTCTATACTTTTAACAAGTGTCACACTCCCCACTTTCACATCTGAGTTCATATAGTTGTCCTACCACCTTAACTTCATGGTGTAAATGACTTATATTTAAATAATGCTTTTTTATTCTAGGCCGTCTGTGAGTTGTTTCATCAGGATCCTGTTATCTGACCAGGCCAGCATGGGGTGCTTACCAAATCATTTCTACCTTGCTGTACAGCTTTCAGATCTATTTTCTGGGCCTCTGAGGTTACTGTTACAGAGTTTCGTTTCCTTAGCTTGTGTCTCCACAAGAGTCTGAGTGAATGAGATGAATGCTTCCCTGTTAAAAGCTGGACTCTTCCTAGCTTTACATTCACTCTCAAGATTAAGATATACATAAATCGCTTTCACAGAGCCAACATCTGCTCCAGAGACAGTAAAACTGCATTTCTTAAAGTGCATTTGAGCTGCTGACCAGCACAGTTAGGCCTCTCTGCAATAATATGAATTTAGATCAATTTATAATTCACTGAAAGTAGTTGTGTCTTTTTTTGGTTAGTTCATACCTGAACTCTCCAAATTCTAACAAATAATCCAGTTAGTTTATATATATATCCAACTCTTTGCAGCCCCATGGACTGTAGCCCATCAGGTTCTTCTGTCCATGGAATTCTCTAGGCAAGAATACTAGATTGGGTTGCCATTCCCTCTCCAGGGGATCTTCTTGACCCAGGGATCGAACCCGAGTCTCCTGCATTGCAGGCAGATTCTTTACCATCTGAGCTACCAGGGAAGCCCTTACATAGTGGGGCTAAACTACACACACACACACACACACACACACACACACACACACACTCACCTTGTCAAATCCTGCACACACACACACATCTTGTCAAATCCTGCACACACACACACACACACACACACACACATCTTGTCAAATCCTGGCAAATGAACCTGGTTATCTGGCCTATTAAACACACAATAATTTTATGTTTAATACAGTCATCAAAAACTCACGTTTGTCATGCTATTTGTGAAGTGAAAAATGACAAGTGTTAAATGAAGAATGTCAAGTGTAATCAGTGAAGGGGGAAAAAATGTCTAGTGATTTTCTATTTCATTCAGTTCTTCTCCCCACAATCAGAAGTCACCCAGCTGCTTTTTAACTTTTCTAATTATGTTTGCACCTCTGTCTTCCTATAAGAATTCTTTGGCTAAAATGTCTCTTTCTTTTCTGAGAATAAATGAGTTACCCTTTAAATAACCATTTAAGAACAAGCAGGATTTCTAAATGTGTGCTTAGAGCATTGCCAAAAGACTTTCGGATATCCATACAGAGAAATAAAATGCGGCAGTTATTGTCTGATATTTTCACACAGGACTATATTCTGACAGTGACAGAATACAAAAAATACATGTAAAAATTCAACTACAAAAGGCTGCACTCCAGGTGACTTTCTTTCATGCATGCTTCCATTTGGAACACTCTATCCACATTATTGGCTTTAAGGAGCTTAAATTCAATACCCTTACTGATCAGGAAAACCAGCTACCCTCATCTTTTGAAAGTAAACCATAAAAATGAGAGATGTTCTTCCTTGACATCACTATTCATGGAACAAGAATTCTAGCTGTGAGATGGATCAGGTCAATAGACATTATTGACCTATGCCCTATGTAAAGAACCATTCTTCTCTGGCAACCAGGAAATCTTTAAGGTTACAGAGAAATTAGTCTGCTTTCTAAAGCACTGGGACTCTTGAGTTATGAGGATCCATTTACTTTCAGAAGTGAATATTTTTCTATTGAGATCATTTAAGGAACTTAGGATGGATATGCCTGCATTGACAAACATGCCAAAAAAAAAAAGATAATTAGTTTTTACTTACTTGAAATTCATTTCACTGACACAAAAGTAGATCTTGTCAGCTATTTTGTAGAACAAAAGAATAAAAAGGGGGAGGAAAGGAGTTGGAATGTTGGAAGGAGAATAGGAGAGGAAAAGAAAGATATTAGGTCAATCGTCATGTTTCTTAGAGGGATGAATGGAAATCATAGACCAGCTGGACTGTGAGGGGTGCTGGTAAAGCCAAAACAGACATACCATCAGAATTATGAATATGATCAGGCTGTTGAAGAGACCTCTTTGTTCTCAGATATTGCTTTCCCTGTCCTTTCTCTGCTTTCTGTAAGTCGAAGTCTTGCGGTCTACTGGAATGCTTCATTATTAAGATACTGATTTTTTTTTCCCTAGTGATATGTTGGCAGATTCTGTCCTTGTATTTTGGGATATTTACATGGTCAAAAGCTTGGAGATACTGACTGACTGTTAATTTATTACACCCTGTAGCCCTGGGGCTGGATAGAGAGATTGGAAACTTTGAAGTGGGTAAGGAATTTGATGCCCTCCTGATCAACCCCAAAGCATCTGACTCTCCCATTGACCTGTTTTATGGGGATTTTGTTGGTGAGATTTCTGAGGTACGTAAAAGGAAGTTGATCAAAAAGCATTTATTTCATGAACTAGTCATAACAACTTCCCTATAGGGAAAAAAAAAAGACACTGAAACAGTTTAATGGAATGGAGGAGACTCCTATAAGGGAAGCTAGATCCTTTTAAGTTATTATAATTTCATGACAATAATGGTATAAATAAACACTTCTATTTTGAATATATTTGTATATTTGAAGGTACTTGACTCTAAGAAAACATAATATAGTTACCACTTATTGAACACACTTTCTATCTGCTAAATGGCATGGGATTATGCACTTTCATACATCATTTTTTGTTTAACTATCAGAACTATTATGAGAGGCACATGCTATTAATATTACTGTGTGGTTTATGGGGCAGTGAGACTTAAGGAAGGTTAAATGATTTCCTAAGAACTCATGGCTATTAATTAATAGACAGAGTTTGAATTCCATTCCAGGACTTTCTGACTTTTGGGGTCTGGGTTCTTGATCACAGTGCTACATTGATTCTCTTAATTATAAGAAAGTGAGTTTCATTACTTTGTCCCTCTTATCACGTTTTTGTATACATAAAATAGACTGGTTTTTCTTACTTTAATAACAATTCTTTATGAGATGGTTTTTCTTAAAATTTAACTATTGCCATTTAAAAACTGATCCACTTATGAGAGTAAGTGTGATATTAAATGTAACATACTGAGGTTTTTAGAAGAAAAGTGCTGGATTATTTGAAGTTAATAGCATTAGTAATTTTTATATTACTTAATCTTTTACTTTTTATTGATTGAGTGAATTTCCTGGAATACTAGAGTGAGTTTCTGGGAATAGGGTTCAGTCCCATTCATCCAGGCATTTTTTTTGGTCTTATACACCTCTTAAAATATTTAAATTATTATATTAAATTATTTAATTTATGTTAACACTTTCCCTCTGAAGATTTCAAGGTTATATATTAAGAACTTTCAGGCATTGGAAACATTTGTTAATAATCAGTACTTTTATTTTTTCAGGCAAAAGACCATTTCTTTTTCATTAATAAAAGTAGATTTTGGGTGTTCATTGGATGCCAGTTTAAGTGAGTCAGTGACTATTAGCCATAGAAGCTAGTTCCAGTGATAGAGTTATGTACTTTTGGCCATAGTTTAGCATTTTGACTTGGGATACTGGATTGTTGGTGACAAATAATTTCTTCCCCTTTACCCAGCTCTGTTATTGGAATAGACAGACACCAGTGTGTCCATTTCTGGGACTGTGTTCCAGCCAGGCTAAAGTACACAACAGAAAGAATTACAGTACCTGTTAAATGGATGGATTATGTATCTTATCTCAAGACCTTTTTAGGGGTTAAATTAAAAATATGTTCACTGTAACTGCTTGATGTGGAATGCAAGACTAAAGAAATTTACATGTGGAACTGCAAACAGACAGTGATAATCAAGATAGCATCTTTTATGTAAATATATAAATAAGTTTGGGCATTAAAATGTACAACATTTTTCTCCTCTGCGGGCTATATATATATATATTTACAAAAGAAAAAAAGTCTGTGTTTAGAAAAAAATAAAAATATATTTTTGCCATCAAGAAATAAGTTTATGTTTTTGGGTTTTGCCAACCACTATTCATTGTCAATTTGCTTTTCTAAGTGCAGAAAATACTCCTTTTTATTATTATCTTTATTTTTCATTTTAGGCTGTTATCCAGAAGTTCCTATATCTAGGTAGGTATTTATGTCTCTATGCTAAATAAAATCTTTTGCTGTCTCTTGGTATGCTCTCTGCATATATTGTACCATATGTTAAGCATTATGTGTGATCATTTGCTTAGACTTATTATTGTTTTTAGCATTCCTTAGCACTGAGCCCATTTGTGGGACAATATTTAAAGGCATTATTTGAAATGAACATGCTCTTTGAGAACACAGTATTAAACCCTAAACTTGAGGAACGGCAGGTAAGACGAGATCACCCTATACTTCCTCCTACACTTGTTCTGACCCTTCAGCCTGCCCCACCACACTGTGTTTGTGAGAAGTATGTGGTGGAGTCTCTCCATGCGTGCTTTCTTAACATGTTGTTTAGTTGCTAAGTCGTGTCCAACTTTTTTGTGACCTCATGGGATGTAGGCCACCAGGCTCCTCTGTGCATGGGATTTCCCAGACAAGAATATTGGATTGGGTTGCATTTCCTTCTCCAAGGGATCTTCCCAACCCAGGGATCAAACCCATTGCATTGGCAGGTGGATTCTTTGCCACTGAGCCACCAGGGAAGCCAGTTTTTTTTTTTTTTAAAACATACTCACATTCAATTCTATTCACCGAGAGAGAGAGAAGTAAATAGTATAGAAGATTCTATTCTTCCTCTCACTCCATTGAGTGACCTCTGAGTTCTGAGTGAATTTGGAGTAGGAGAGACACATGTGGTATTTCTTGTGAAGCTCAGTTCTTGCAAGCCCTTCATCTCACCATGCTGAGTATTATTCTGGGGCGTAAAGATAAGTATTTCTTTTACAACTAGGGCTGGAAATGGAAACCACTCTTTCTAGCTAAAAGGACAGTGATGGAGGGTCGATTCAACTTTACATGAATTCTGCTTTAGGCATGTATTTCAGGCTCTAGTCCTCAGATTAGATGCTGCATTTTCTATTGATCATATCTCCCTGTTCAGGTTATAAACAATGATTCCTTGATGCTTCTTTCAGGAGATGACCGAAATATTGAGGAGGTGTATGTGGGCGGAAAGCAGGTGGTTCCCTTCTCGAGCTCCGTGTAAGACCTCAGCGTCTACAAGTTTTCCTGGGGTAACGCAGTTCTGTATCTTCTTGTGCCCAGGTGGAGTTAGGAAGTCAAAAAACAGTCCCTTGTTCTTGGGGTGACTATCTCCTTCTGTGTCTAGTTACAGTATTCACTTGACAAACCGTTTGAAGGAAGTTGTGCTAATTCTCAGCTCTGGTTAGGAGGATTAAAAATTCCTCCTTTTAGAACTGTTTAAGGTTTACTTTAAAGCTCAAACATAAGGGAATGTTATTACTGGTGGTGTTCTTATTATGGGATTTAAATAAAATCTATTTCACATTTGGAAACGTGGAGAAAAAAGGATATTCCTATAAGGTTAGATAGTTTCAGCTAGTAGATGTGAAAATTGAAAAACAGAAAATGAACCAATGAGTATATTTTTACAAGGGAGAAAAAGTTAAGACTATGAAAAACATTGGAAAATCACTTCGGATTGTGTTTGAAAATTATATACTGAGCATACTAATTTAAAAAGTGAATCTGTTGAATTTTAAAATGTGTTTCTAGACTGACCTTGTGTTCTGGAAATTTGCACTTAATGGCATTTGCATTTCAGAGACGTGTTATTGTTGTGCTTTGCCTTCTTACAGGATGAAATGTCAGAAATCGAATGCCACATGCTTTCTTAATATAGTTCTGTGCTTCTAAGTGTTTGACAGAAGTTGGGTATTAAAGATTTAACGTCTCTTGGGAATATTATTCACGTAACTACATAGCATAAATAGCTGTATTTTTGTGTACTTTGAAATACCTTAGAGTATAACTGTGTGATGCTATTATTGCTTCAGTTTTATCAGAAGAGAAACAAATTCCATACTGCACTGTTGTGTAGATTGGTATCTTCATAAATTGGGGCAAGTTCTGGGCATCCAGGAGGTGTCAATACTAAAAGGAAGGGTTTCATTGTGATGACCTGTCCTCCCAAAGAACTATTCCATAGTTGTTGGGAATTTTATACTCATGTCAATCTGTTAGAACTTTAAAATGAAGGACAAATCCTATTAGATAAATATTAAAAATCTTTAAACCCTGCATATTGAAATTACTCTATTTTCAATTTTATCTTGCCTTTTTAATTCCTAATAATTTTCAAGACATTAGAATTCTAGGATGATGAAAAATATTTAGATGGCCCACTAATGTTTATATTAATAGGACTTAATCTGTACTAGACATCTAGAAACAGTAAACAAATAGTGTTTTTATGTTTCCTAATATAGTGTGCTTTCCTATAACCTAGAATTAAAAACAAATTATGACGTTATGATAAAATCCCTAAGAAAAATTGATATGTTATTTAAATGCTATATTTTTCTCATTTAACTCCAAACCCTATAAACCAACAAGAAAAAGGAGATTTTCTTAATATATGATAACACTCATACCTAGGGCTTAGAGCTGACTCCTTATTATCACCTCATAGTAGAGAACTATGTGTAATATTGCTAACTCCGTATCTACAGAATGAAGAAGAAAATTTCTTCCCTGTTACTATAAATTTTATTCTTACACAGTTATGCTAATTCAGTAGTCATTTGCTCAGTCTCCGGCCCCTCACCCCTTGGAAACCCTTCCAGACTTGTGTATACACTACACATGAAGACAGAACAAATTTTGGTTTTGTAGAGTTTGTGTTGTGAGGTATTAACTCAGTAATAACCCAGTTTCCAGTATCAGTCTCTGGATTTCCAGAATTCCTAGCTGCAGAGCCATGTCAAAGATGCCCCACCAAATTTCGTTCCATTTCTCCCTAGTCCTGGCAGGCGTTTTCTGCTCTATCTCCCCAGTCCCTGCCAAAGGATTTGGTTACCCTAGCGTCTAACCCACATGAGTGGGCAGAGGGATTTGGATGACGTGCAAGATCTGCTAATCGGCAGCAGCTGTTCTTAGCCTTGGAAAGATCCACACTTTTACCTTCCCTAAGGATGTACATTTTCATGCTGAACATCAGTTTTCATTTAGATTTAGGACTCACGTGCAGTAAATGTAAGTGCAGCATCAGAAGCAGGAAGAATGGCCACATACAACCAGCCTGTCAGATGTTAAATTTAGCCCTGATAATGTATTAGAGCCTGAATTTCTTTTCTAGTAAAGATAGAATGTGATAAAATTCGAGCTCCCTGCATCACTTATGTGTTTTACTTCCCCAAGCACAGTATTGCTGAATGTTGCATATGCTTTTTGTGGTAATGCAGGCATTAGACATACACACGCCCAGATGTTCTGCACTTTGAAATGTTGCTTTTGCTCAGTGTGGGTTGACTTTTGAATTGCAGAGAGGCAGTATTCCAAGTCAATTCTGTTTGTCACTTTATTTTGAATATTTTGCTCTCAGACAGCAAAGGAAGGATTAAAACATCTTCACAGCCCCCTCACCCTACTCTGCACTATTTACCTTGGGTTTCATGACATTTTTAATAGAACATACTTTAACAGCTAAAAATGTATTCGATAGTGAAGACTACCATACCTTTAAAAATATTTTTGCAACCAGAACACAAAAGCAGGCTAATTAGCCAACGTAAATTTAATTTTCAAGAGAGAGTAAAATGTAGGATTAGAACAGGAGCGGTTGTCCTTGTAATTATAAACTGAGACCAAGGAAACTCTATCTCCTTATTTATTAGCCCAGCTTCTTCTGATTTAATTGCTGAAGGTTTTAGAATCCAAGAGAATATCTTGGAATAAGCTTCCTTCATGCTAGAAGGAGGTCTTTCTAAATTAATATTATGATCATTGAACCCCATTGGATCTCTTTATTTCTGTGAGGATTCTGCCTGGTCAAGGAAGTTGAGGGGAAACACCCCTGTTATACTTAGTTGATCTGAGGTGTGGCCTTGAATATCCCTGTCTGCAGCTCCACTGAGATCTCAGCAGGGGAACAATGGCTGTGAGATCCACCAAAGAATTTTAAATCTTTACTCCCTTCCATACTCCTCCTGTTTTTCATTTTTTCACCTCAGAGCCAGACATATGGAAAGCTTTAAAAGCCAGCTAGAAGCCCCGTTGTATTAATTCTACCCTGTGCTTGCTATTCACGGAAGATATTCAGAGCTGGATGCTCCTGTAGCCTACTGGACAGAGGTGATGATGCAAGCAATCATATATTTATTTGTTTTAAAAAAGTGTTCTGAGTTATTAAAAAGTAGACTAAAAAAATGTGTCATGGGCAGTGTCTTGAAGTAATTTTCAAGTTGGTGGACTGTAAATTTTTAAGGTTTTTTTCTTTGCAGTTTCAGATCTATTTAGCCACTGTAGGTGTGACTTTGGACCCTGACACTTTAAAGTCTCTCAAGTATGGGAAGAAGTGCAGAAATGAACTGACACATGTTAGAAACCCTGGGGTTGGTCTCCTGCATGTTTTCACTCTCAGCCCCTCCTTCCTTCCCCTCCTATAGTCCTGAGTGTGAGAGATCAAGAGGTGAGGGGTTAATTTGTAAATCTAGTCCAAACTGAGTGAAATGCAAAAGTTGAACAGGCCAATCATGACACTAAATGTAAATCCCAAGATGGTTTCCACAGTCCACAGGATTCAAGTGACTTGAACCATAAGTGATATATGGTATTGATTTACCTGTTCACTTCATACTCAAAAGTCTGTCAGAAAGCATTTTCTTAAAATTGAAAACTACCTTACATTGTATTAAACTTCTGATTGCTGCTGTTAAGAATATATACATGTATGTATTCATGGGAACATTTCCCTCAATATTTATATGATTTATTTATTGTTTCTGTGCTAAGTGATCTCTCTCTGCTTCAAACAGAAATAAATGAGGTTTTGTGTTTATATGTTTCTCTTGTTGTGAGTTCTGTCAGTCTGATAGAAGTGAGTTTCATTTTACAGTGTTTTTCTCCTTTTAACATGAATTTTAAGAGATTGAAGGGGGTCAACTGTATGGTGATGGATGGAAACTAAAATTTTGTGGTGAGCATGCCATATACAGGGGTACACATGAAACATATAATACTATAAACCAGTACTATCTCAATAAAAAAAAAGAAATACCATAAACTGTAGGAAAAATAGAATATTTAGCTGTGGGCCAACATGTATCTTCTATAATTGTCACCATACATAGGTTTTTAAAAATTAAGCTTAGCTATAATGTTCATCCCTTTAGATTCAGATTAGTATTGCCTTTGATTTAAGCATAGTTGATATTTCATATGATTGGACTCTACCACAAAAAATACTCTACATCCAAAGACACAACAATGAAACCACATGAGACAATAGGAGGGCTATACTTTGCAGTGTAATTAAATCCCATACTACCTGGGTGGGTGACCCACAAACTAGAGACTAATTACATCACAGAAATTCTCCCACAGAGCTGAGAGCTCTGAGTTCCACATCAGGCTTCCCAGTCTAGGGCTCCAGCATTGGATGGAGGAGCCCTCAGCAGATCTGGCTGTGAAGGCCATGGGGCTTGACTGTAGGCGCGCCACAGGACAGGGGTGGGGATGGTGGGAAACAGAGGCTCCACTTCTGGAGGGTGCACGCAAGGTCTCATGCACACCCGCATGCAGAGCAAAAGCAGCTGACTTCCTAGGAGCCCGGGCCAGACTTATCTGCTGGTCTTGGAGGCCCTCTTGTGCAGTTGGCAGGAGGGTGACTGTGGGTCTGTCTGGGGTCATAAAACCTGGTGGCAGAGATATTGATGAATGTACACCTACTTGAACTCTTCCAGGAGGCAGACATATTGCTTGCATCATTAGCACCAAAACCTGCCCTCACCCAAAGGCCTGTAGGCTCCAGGGCTGGGGCACCTCAGGCCAAAGAATCATCAGGGCAGGAACATAGACCCATCAGCAGACAGGCTGCCTAAAGGCTTCTTGAGCCCACAGTCACCTCTAGACATGCCCCTTGACATGGCCCTGCCCACCAAAGGGCCAGATTGAGCTCCACCCACCAGGGGTGGGCATCAGCCCCTCCCACTAGGAAGCCTGCACAAGCCTCTAGACCAGCCTCACCCACTAAAGGGCAGATACCAGAAGCAAGAAAACTGTGATCCTGCAGCCTGCAGAGCTGAGTACACAAACACATCAGAACCTAGCTCATCCCTGGCCTTTGGGTGATGAGAGGGGACTGTACTTCTGGGAGGGGTGCCTAGGACATCCCTTACAGAGAGCCACTCCTCCGAGGTCAAGAAACATAACTAAGCTACTAAACACATAAAGCGCAAATAGAAATTTAAACAAAAGAGATGGCAAAGGAATATGTTTCAGATGAACAGGATAAAACCCTAAAACAATAACTAAGTAAAGTGCAAATAGGCAGTCTACCTGAGAAAGAGTTCACAGTAAAGAACTCTTTACTTTTGATTGTAAAGACGATCAAAAACTCAGGAAAAGAATTGAAGCACATAGCAAGAAGTTACAAGAAGTTTTGTTTTTTTTTTTAACAAAGAGAAAATATAAAAAACAACCAGAGTTGAAGAATACAATAACTGAAATGACAAATACACTTGAAGCAATCAATAGCAGAATAAATGATGCAGAAGAAAGGATCAGTAAGCTGGAAGACAGTAATGGAAATCACTGCTGTGGAACAGAGTAAAGAAAAAAGGACTGAAAAGGAAGGAAAACAGTTTAAGGGACCTCCGAGACAACATCAAACACACCAACATTTTCATTATAGGGGTCCCAGAAGCAGAAGAGGGAGAAAAAGGACCTGAGGAAATATTTGAAGAGATAATAGCTGAAAAATTCCCTAGCATGGAAAAGGAAACAGTCACCTAAGTCCAGGAGCAGAGAGTCCCATACAAGATTAACCCAAGGAGGAACATGCCAAGACACACAGTAATCAAATTGACAAAAGAATAAAGAGCAAATACTAAAAGCAAAAAAGGAAAAGCAACAAATAACGTACAAAGGAAACCCCATATGGTTATCAGCTGATTTTTCAGCAGAAACTCTGCAGGCCAGAAGTCAGTGGCATAATATTTTTAAAATGATGAAAGGGGAAAACCTACACACAAGGATACTCTACCCAGCAAGACTCTTGTTTAGATTTGACAGGGAAATCAAAAGCTTTACAGACAAGTAACAGCTAAAAGAATTCAGCATCAAATCAGCTTCACAGCAAATGGTAAAGGCAGAAAAGAAAAGTCCACAACTAGGAACAAGAAAATTATGAAACTACTAGAACTCAAGAAGGGAATGAATACCCACTCTAGTATTCTTGGGACTTCCCTAATGGGTCAGATGGTAAAGAATCTACCTACAATGCAGAAGACCTGGGTTCAATCCCTGGGTCAGGAAGATCCCCTGGAGAAGGGAATGGCTACCCACTCCAGTATTCTTGCCTGGAGAATTCCATGGACAGAGGAGCATGGCAGGACTACAGTCTGTGGGGTTGCAAAGAGTCAGACACAACTAAGCAACTTTCACTTTTCAGAAACAAGAAAATTACAAAACTACTAGAGCTCATCAATGAATTCAGTTACAGGATAAATAAGGTTACAGGATACAAAATTAATACACAGAAATCTGTTGCATTCGTCTACACTAAGAACAAAAGATCAGAAAGAGAAATGAAGGAAATAAATCTCATTTACCAATGCATCAAAAAGAGTATTTAGGAATACATCTCCGTAAGGAGTCAAAAGACCTGTCCTCTGAAAACTGTAAGATGCTGATGAAAGAAATCAAAGAGAAACAGAGCTGAAGGAATTGGGCTCCCTGACTTCAAACTATGCTACAAAGCTACAGTAATAAAAGCAATTTGGTGGGACTTCCCTGGTGGCCCAGTGGCTTAGACTCCATTCCAATGCAGGGGGCTCAAATTCGATTCTTATTCAGGGAACTAGATCCCACACGCTGCAACTAACAGTTAAATGCCCCAACCAAAGATTCCACATGTTGCAACTAAAGAACCTGTATGCCACAGTGAAGACTGAAGCTTCCGCATGCCACAACTAAGACCCAGTACAGCCAAATAAATCAATAAATAAAAAGAAAACAGTATGGTACTGGCACAAAAACAGGAATCAATGGAACAGGATGGAAAGCCCAGAAATAAACCCACGCACCCTATGGTAAATTAATCAATGACAAAGGAGGCAAAAATACAGAATGAAGAAAAGACAGTCTCTTCAGTAAGTGCTGCTGGGAAAACTGGACAGCTACAAGTAAAAGATTGAAGTTAGAACCTTCTGTAACATCAGACACAAAAATAAGCTCAAAATGGATTAAAGACCTAAATGTAAGACTGGATACTATAAAACTGTTAGAGGAAAACATAGGCAAAACAGTCTTTAACACAAATATTGCAGCAATATCTTTTTTGAGTCTACCTCCTAGAGTAATGAAAATAATTAAAATAGAAACTAATTAAACTGTAAAGCTTTTGCACAGCAAAGGAAACCATAAACAAAATGAAAAGACAACCCACCAAATGGGAGAAAATATTTGCAAATGATGTGACAGACAGGGATTAATTTCCAAAATATACAAACAGCTCATGCATCTCAATTTATAAAAAACAAACAACCTAGTCAAAAAGTGGGCACAAGATCTAATCAGGTATTTCTCCAAAGAAGATATATACATCACCAAAAAGCAAAGATGCTCAACATCACTAATTATTAGAGAAATGCAAATCAAAACTACAATGATGTATCACCTTATACCAGTCAGAATGGCCATCATCAAAAAGTCTACAAATAAATGCCAGAGAGGATGTAGAGAAAACAGAATCCTCCTGCACTGTTGGTGGAAATGTCAGTTGGTGCAGCCACTATCGAAAACTGTAAGGAAGTTCCTCAGAAAACTAAAATAGAACTATCATGCTGTGGTAGTTCTATTAGTTGCTCAGTCGTGTCTGACTCTTTGCAATCCCTTAGACTATAGCCCGCCAGGCTCCTCTGTCCATGGGGGTTCTCCAGGCAAGAAGACTGGAGTGGGTTGCCATGCCCTCCTCCAGGGGACCTTCCCAACCCTGGGATTGAATCCAGGTCTCTTTGAGAAAATAATTTTGACTTACCTTTTTAGTTTAACTGCTGTTATTTAATTAATGCTATATTTGTTCTTATTACCTAAAATAGTATTTTCCAAATATAGATGGTTTAAATATAATTCTTATGAATACATTATTCTCACTTCAGTTTTATTTCTAGATAAATAAAAATTATTTTTTATATCATCTAGAATCAGAAGGTGTAAGTATTTTATTTTGATTGAAATAAAAAAGTCCACTATACTAAACCATAATTGAGGGAGGTTTGACATGACTAGATGAAGACATTTGAAATAATAAAGATCATTTCTATATGCTATGAGTTTTTATTAGAAATCTATAAAAGTTACTTAATATTTATATCAAGTTTTCATTGGTTTCAAAAACAGTGCAACTCCCCCTGCCAAAAGAACAAAAGATCTAAATAACAACACTCCCAGCTAAACTGAGTAAAATTTTATTAATTTAATCCTGAATTTTCTGGTTATTTTAGGGGAGTTAACATTTTGCAACTATTTTTTTTTTTGGTAACTTTTCTTAGCCCTTATTTTGCTTAAGATATTCTTTGCTATTTAAATGTTTCTAAATTTTATACAGTCAAAAGTCTTCACTTATAAAAAAAAAAAAATTGCACACGCTCTCCTGCCAGCAAGCGGCCCCTGCTGAACTGTCCCTCACAAAAGGTGACAGTCATTTCCTCCACACAGGATGCTCTCCTGTGACTCCCCCTCCCCACCATCACAGACAGTTGGCCAAGTATTTGTATTTGATTCAAGCTAGAGCCAAAGATCTCTTCCTAGAATTGCAGGTCTCGAACCCAGGTCTCCCGAGTTGCATGTGGATTCTTTACCAGCTGAGCCACAAGGGAAGCTCCTAGAATTATAATTCAAGACCTAAGGAAACCGAGTGGGTTTATACTAGATTATTTTCAGAGGCTGAGTATATGTCTCCACTTGGGAGTGGCTGTGTAAAGCCATCAATGAGCCAGATGGGCAAGCAGATTCAGTCTGTTGAGAGAAGTACCGTAGAACCGGCAGACCTGTGCAGAGAAGCGAAGACCAGAGACTGTGTGGCCGGAGGGGAGCAGCTACGCTGGCCTCTTGATAACTTCTTTCCACCCACAGTTGAGGCTCCCAAACGGCCTGTGTGTACTTGTCATGGGCCCCATAAAATTCCTTAAATTTATTCTATTAAGTCCTATTTGGCTTTATTTATTTATTTTTGGAAATCTCACAACTCTTGAATAAAGACTTGTCCGCCATATTAAAATGGAATTTTAAAATTCCTTCTCGGGCAGCTGTTATCCTGGCAACATTACTTAAGGCTACTATGGGAGTTGAGGGGTGAGAGGTGTCAGGGGTTCCTTATGCCCTTCTAACAACAAGTTAAAAGTCTTCACCGGTGAGGTGAAACAAGCTTCTGGTACCACAATTAGTTGATCTGATTACCCTTTTAATATTCTTTATGTTTCCACTAATCCACAAAATACGTGTGAATAATCCTCTGCACTTAAATAGCTGCCCCCTCCTGCCTGCTTCTCAGTTCCCTGCCACTAGTAGCTGAATGTCTAATGGTTTACGAGAGGAGGGAATGAACAAGTGACTTACGGGGCGGACGCTGCAGTCTTTGATAGGGTGGCACCAGTTTTCCGCAGGTGGGACACCCCAACTAGGTGTACTTCCCACTCTGAGGAGGAACAGGTTTTCCTGACTTCCTCTCCTGCTAATTTTCTTTTAAAAGTGACAAGTAAAACTAAGATTGAACTAATAACAGTAGCAAACAGTGTGCACGTTGTCAGGGAGGAATAAACGTTCCTCTAGCCTTTGAGGTTCTTCTGGCTGGTCTAAGAATTGAACTGACCCGAGACAGGTGGCCCAGTGCTAAAGAACTCATCTGCCGATGCAGGAGACTCGTGAGACGTGGGCTCCATCCCTTGGTCAGGAAGATCCTCTGGAGTAGGAAATGCTACCCTACTCCAGGATTGCCTGAAAAATCCCAGGGACAGAGAAGCCTGGAGGGCTACAGCCCACGGGGCCCAAAAAGAGTCAGACAAAACTTATATATTACAAGACAGATTAACAGGAGAAAATCAAACAAAATGTTCAATAACATGTGTACATGGGAGAGAGCCAAAAAAATTGAGTAACTTGCCAAAATGCAAGAATATATACGATTAGTTCAAAGTGAATGAAACTGGCCTCTTGGTACAAAGTACAAATTGGTCTTTTTCAAGTACAAGTTGATAGTGCAAGCGAGCCAGGAAGATGGAGAAAATGTTTAACCAGTGCACCACCTAGTGGCCAAAACTTGAACAGTTTGCTCTGTGAAACAAGGTCTCCCTCCAAAAGGGTCAAGTTGCAGAGGAAAAAAGAGGCTAAATTAATTTTATCTTGATATCCAGAAAAATATAAATTCATAATTTTAATAAAAGAATTAAACAAGACAAGAAAATTTAGAGTATTATTTTTCTAGCAGGAAGTTGGAATTTTTTTTACTGTACAAAGAAATTAATAATCTCTTAGGTTGAATCCAGACTCTGTAATAGACCACATGTTAAATTACATTCTTGATAGAAATCAATGTAACTTAGTTACTGTCCTTAATAAAGGCAATTTCATAAGGAAAAAAAATATGATATCCAAAATGGCTTGTTGAATCAATTTGGTACTTAGAAGATAAAAGGCAAAGATTTGTCCATCAGAAAGGAATCTTACTTGTGAAATACTGCAAAATAATGAATTTCCATGGGCATACTAAAGCTGGCTCAGAAGTAGGAATGAAGTACAAAGTGTTTTACACATTCACCATAATAAAATTCACCAACACTGCTTAGAGTTTGGTCAGTGTTTTAGATGCATGATTCAAACCATAAAACTTGTTCTGGCTTATGCAAACCAATTACCAGTGAAAGACATCAACCCCTCTACCATGGTTAGATAGTCAAATGAAATCATCATCAGAGAAATGGAGAATGGTGTTTGTAATGGTCCCAAGAAGGATATTAAGAGTCAAGTCTTAGAATCTCAGATTTGGAAGGAAACTTTAAAGATCACCTTGTTTGGCCAGCTGGCTGAAACCTGAATCTCTTCTTTAACATCTCCAACCATGGAGATACAACTTTGTGTAAGCCCTGAGAGTGATGGGGAGCTCAAGACTACATCTCAAAGCTCTTCCCATTCTTGTACCTCCAAGTTGGAAAATCCTTTCTTGAACAGAGAAAACTTTGCAACCACTTGGCCTACCCCATCACATTGTGAAAGGGTTAACAGGTGGGAAGGCCAGAGGTCCCCAAGTGGTAAGAGGAAATAAACTATGCAGACTTTTTTTTTCTTCTTCTCTACACAAAATTTCAAGGAAAAAAAAAGTCTACCCCTTGCAGTTTATTTTCTCCTGCTGCTTGGGGACCTCTGGCCTTCCTACCCACTATCCCTTTCAATTGTTAACCCTTATAAAAACAAGTCTACTTCATCTGCCTGTGACAATCTTCACATATTTGAAGATATCTACTATGTCTCCCTGAAGCACCTTTTTTCCCCAGATGAAGCATCCTCAGTATTTTACATTTCACTGTTCTTCATCATTTCATCATCAAGACCACCTCTCTCTGGGGGAGAATGGATACATGTATATATACGGCTGAGTCCCTCCACTGTTCCCCTGAAACTATCACATCATTGTTAATCAGCTATGTGCTGTGTTTAGTTGCTCAGTCGTGTCTGACTCTTTGCAACCCCATGGACTGTACCCCGCCAGGCTCCTCTGTCTATGGGGATTCTCCAGGCAAGAAGAATGGGGTGGGTTGCCATGCCCTCCTCCATAGGATCTTCCCAACCCTGGGATCGAACCCAGGTTTCCTGCATTTCAGGCGGATTCTTTACCATCTGAGACACCAGGAAAGTCCAATAATACTAGAGTGGGTAGCCTATCCCTTCTCCAGGGAAATTTCCCAACCTGGAAATAAAACCCAGGTCTCCTGCAATGCAGGAAGATTCTTTACCAGCTGAGCTACCAGGGAAGCCCATTAATTAGCTATACCCCAATACAAAATAGCAAATTAAAAAAAAAAATCTCCTCTCCCCGAACAATATTCAGATAGTCCATTACCCCCTTTAAATACATTGCCATAAATTAAAGGTAGGTTTTTAAACATGAGTGACCAGCAAAGAGAGATACAAATATCAAATCCTTCATTCTGGACCAATGTTCCTCAAAGTATGTTCCCCCAGAATACAGGTCCTGGGAGATGCCTCAGGAAAAAAAAGTTTCTGTGGCCAAATAAACTTGGGAAATACCACAACCTTTATCCATATCCCCCTTCCCCTAAAGATTCACTATTATAGCATATTACTGATTTTGAGGAGTTCTTCAACATGGTTGGAAGGTGATTCTGTGACCTAATAATTTTGTTTACCTTTGTATTACACATTATTTATGAAACTTAGGCCACAGAAACATCTTCCAGACATTTTTCTCCATAAGACGCCTATTAATATTCCACTAATACTTAAGGAATTTTTGAAAAAAAATTTTAGATACAAGATTTTAATCTACTTTTGGTGTTTGACCACACGACACTGTAGGTGTGTACTGAGCTTTATTATCTACCTAAACTTTTCATTCTCTTTCACACTGCTCTGTTAGGTCCTATATCCTCTTATCATCCATGTTTTTTCCACTGGAGTTTCAGATCCAACTACTGGGCTTTTCCTTAACTCCTACTGAAGTGCATGGTGTTAGAGTCAGTTTATCTTTTCAACTTATTAGTCTTTAGAACCAGAATTTATATGCATACCAGTTTTGTACCATCTTCAAATTGATGAGCCTGCTTCCTTTCATCCTGAGCAGGCAGTCACCAGAGAGCTTCCCATGCCTTATTTCATCTTAGCAACATTATCAGGTGATGATACCTCAATAGTGATGGTAATTGAGAGTCAGGCAATGTTAATCCTATTTATAGGAAAAAAATCAGGTGGCCAAGCTAGTGTCCAAAGGTGGATGTTAATGACCCATGCCCCCCAGTGTTCATGCCCCTTATATGCTGTCTGGGCTAGACCTTTGTCTTACTTTGATCAACAGAATACAGTAGAAGAGATGCTGTGCTGGTCTGGGCCTAAGCCTTAAGGAAGCCTATAAACTTCTGCTTTTGTGCTTTGGGGGAGCTCTAAGCCACAATTTAAGAAGTATGGCTGAAGAAATTTATTAAGGAAACAGTTTGGAATGACCACATAGAGGTGAAGTCCTGAAATTACATGGAGACAGGAGAGAGGGAGACAATTTTTCCAGCATCCCAGTTAATGCCATACATGTCAGCAAACCACCTTGGCTATTATAGCCCAAGAGAGCCTCCAGATGACCACAGTCAGTCCCAGATGCCATCACACGGAATAGAAGGAACTCCCGAGCTAAGCTTTATTAACCCACAGACTCATGAGAGAAAATAAAACAGTGGTTGTTTTAAGCCATTCTATTTGGGGATTTTTTTTTTACAGTCTAATCAACAGCTCAAACTGACAGTAGTATGTACAGTTATGGCAGTTATCAATTTATTGCCTGTCAACCTCAAATTCATCCTTTTTGCCTAATCTGTGAAAATGCAACTGACCCTTTAAACATTCTTCCTTTGGCAGTTGACACAATATTAAGTTTCATTGGTAGAGGGCGCTGGAGGACATTCTAAGAACAGCTCCAAGGAACACAGCTTTCCCCACAACTGGGCATCAGTTATTTTCTCTAGCTCCTGACTCAGGCTGAGGTGACGTGGCTAGGAGCCACTAACAATGAAGACCCACATCCCAGCCTGGGCTGCTTCCCACAGGCTTTCCTCAGCCCCACAGCTTATGTCATGGTCTAGTCGCCAAGTCACGTCTGACTGTAGCCGTCCAGGCTCTTTGGTCCGTGGAATTCTCCAGGCAAGAACACGGGAGTGGGTTGCCATTTCCTGTATATACACACACACACGCACACACATATATGTATATACATACACACACACACATGCTGTCAATATTTGCTGACTTCAAGGAAGGAAGATTGGAGGGCAGACAGGTTAGTTACTGAATTATACTTTATATACTTCTATACTGTTTGAATTGCTGGCAGGCAACAGTGAACACTCTTGATTTGGGCTTCAAACTGATTCAAAATTTCATGATCTCTCTTTGGCTTGTTACTGACACACATTTCTATAGATTTTTGTTTTGATGATCACATATAAGCTGTTCATTAGAGATCATACACAAATCCACATTCTATTACTAAATCAGATATATGTAATCGTTCACACATACTAATTTAACAAAGAGAATGCACAGTGACACTTCCTAACATGTCTGATATTATGTTCCCTGGGAGGGAGGGACAGTTAGGATAGCTAGGACCAAGGGTCTCTTGCCCAAGCTAAGCAGGTCATAGTTAAAAATTCTGATATTTCAATTGTCTGAGTTGGGCATGATTTATTATTGTCATTTGGGTCAAATTATTTAGCTGATAATGAATGTGACTAATGTCCTCCCTATGTAAGAAACCGACACAATCACAGTGATGTGAACGAGGTAGAACCGGAAAGTATGTTGTGTGCAAAAATGCAAATCGGAGTACATCAGATGCTTTATTCAACTGGGATATAACCCAGTGTTCAACCAAGAAAATGAACAAAGCATATTAAATTGATCTGCCTTTGTGAATTTTAAAGGTAATGACAAGCTTTGCATATATCTCAAGTGTCATTTATGGTGCCACTCAGTCCAATTATAAGAGTTTCACAGGCACCTTGCTGTGACAATAACTGAAAACAATGTCAACTATCTGCTTTCCTAAAATTACTATATCTTCAGGTCAACAAAAATGTTTTCATATTTGCTGATTCACATTTTTTTTCTGTCCATGAAGATAATAGGTTGATACATATAGTCATGCCTTTGTATGGAGGATATGGAATCCCAGAGGTAAGAGGGAGCCACCCATACTGGCCATTTTATATAAGGGACTTGAGCATCCACAGTTTTGATATCTGTGGGGATCTTAGAACCAATACCTTTAGATATAAGAGACGACTGTATACTATTTACTTACTGTAATGAAAACTGCTCATTATTATTTAGAGACTTGATTATCTTAGAAAGGATTTGTCTTTAGGGGAAAAAAATGAAATGCACCTGATCTGTGTTTTAAGGCTTTGAGGACAGATGTGGGTTTGCCTAGAGATGTAGACATTCACAACTTCTCCATCAAAAAGAGGCTATGTCATTGGTATTGATCAAGATTCCCTGTTATAAACAACAGAAACTGACGTGGACTAATTTAAGGGTAGCTGTTTAAAAACTCATCGTGAAGAATCAGGCTGAAAAATCAGGCGTTATCCAGTGTGAGTCTCACTGGCTGGAACCACAATCAAATAGGAACGGTCTGTTCAGGGCCCTGATGACACCACTTTCTCAGTGGACACTGCCAATGCTGAACACCGCTGGGTGCTGTTGCCACTGTGGAATGCCAGAAGCTGAGTGATTCTAACTGCCCTTCTGCTGGGTTCCTGGGCATCTGATGGGCCAGGTCATGTCATGTGCTCCTTCCTCTCTAAGGGGCATGAGTCAGAAGACTTCATCCTGAGTTTCCTCAGTGAAGCTGGGGTTCAACATGCTGCATGGGGGATTCCTGCAAATAAAACAGGGGGTTGCCAATGTTCATCGCAGCACTGTTTATAATAGCCAGGACATGGAAGCAACCTAGATGCCCATCAGCAGACGAATGGATGAGGAAGCTGTGGTACGTATACACCATGGAATATTACTCAGCCATTAAAAAGAATTCATTTGAATCAGTTCTAATGAGATGGATGAAACTGGAGCCCATTATACAGAGTGAAGTAAGCCAGAAAGATAAAGACCATTACAGTATACTAACACATATATATGGAATTTAGAAAGATGGTAACGATAACCCTATATGCAAAACAGAAAAAGAGACTCAGATGTATAGAACAGACTTGTGGACTCTGGGAGAAGGCGAGGGTGGGATGTTTCAAGAGAACAGCATCAAAACATGTATATTATCTAGGGTGAAACAGATCACCAGCCCAGGTTGGGTGCATGAGACAAGTGCTCGGGCCTGGTGCACTGGGAAGACCCAGAGGGATCGGGTGGAGAGGGAGGTGGGAGGGGGGACTGGGATGGGGAATACATGTAAATCCATGGCTAATTCATTTCAATGTATGACAAAAACTACTGTAATGATGTAAAGTAATTAGCCTCCAACTAATAAAAATAAATGGAAAAAAAAAAAAAAACCAGGGGGTTGACTGCGATGACAGTCTGGATAAAGTGAAAACGGCCTACAATAGTTCTCTCCACAGTGTAGGGAAGGACGGACTACAGGTCCCATTATAGTTCTTATCTCCCAGAACAATGTTTTTGTTTCTCACATCAAATGCACTGCCTCAGCTCCTTCTTCCTTCCCAAGTCCCAGAACTCCTGATCTGCCAGTAATTTTACTCTCCACCCTGCAACTACCATTTCCTCCCATTTTATGTTAGATCTTTCTTCCAAGGTCGTGAGAGACAATGCTTACTGGTGTTTAAAAAAGAATGAACAGAACTGCAAAGAGGCAGAGGCAGAAGTTAATCTGCCCAGGACAGCCCTTGTTCTCACTGTCAGAGCTGCAGCAGGAATGATGTGTGTTCTCATATCCATGGTCAGAAATCTGAATGCATGGGTGATACAAATGGACCAAAGGTGAGCTCTGCATACTGTCCCTGAGTTTACTTCTTCACAGCAGCTTAAGTCTATTAGCCCAAAGTCCACCATCACCAAACTCAAAGATGTATACATCTAATTGCTTTAAATGTAGGCCAACTAAGGATGGAGACAAGATGCTGAGTAGAAGGATGTGAGCTCACCTCTTCTTACAAAAACACCAAATCACAACTAACCGCTGAAAACCACTGATAAAAAGAAAGAAACACTGGAACCTACCAAAACAGATATTCAACCTCTGAAGACAAAGAAGCCACAATGAGATGGCAGGAGGGGTGCAATCACATTACAATCAAATTCCCAAACCTGCTGGGTGGACAACCTATAAACTGGAAAAGAACTGTACCACAGAAATTCTCCCATGGGAGTAAAAATTTTGAGCCCTATGTCAGGTTCTCCAACCTGACGGTCTGGCAATGGGAGGAGGAGATGCAAGAGAATCTGGCTTTGAAAGCCAGGAAGGTTTGACTTCAGGACTTCCACAGGATTGGGGGAAATAGAAACTCCATGCCTGGATGGCACACAGAAGGTCTCAGGCACACCAGGATCCAGGGGGAGAAGGCAGTGACCTCATAAAAGCCTGGGCCAGACATACCTGCTAGTTTTGGAGGGTCTCCTGCAGAGGTGGGGAGTGGCTGTGGCTCCCTGTGGGTACAAACACTGGTGGGGGCAGTTCTGAGAAGTATTTCATTGGATTAAGCCCTCCTGAAGGCCACCATTTTCTCATCCAGACCACCCCACCCAGCAACCTGTAGGCTCCAGTGCTGGGACAACTCAGGCCAAACCACCAACAGGATGAGAACACAGCTTACCCAACTGCAGACAGGCTGCTTAAAGTCGTTCTGAGCACACAACTGCCTGGTAAACACAACCTTTGTCATGGCCCTGCCCACCAGAGGGACAAGATTCAGCTCCACCCACTAGAGGGAAGGAACCAGAACCTCCCACTAGGGAGCCCCTCACAAGCCTCTTAGACAGCCTCATCCACCAGGGGACAGACAGCAGAAGCAATAACCTAAATGGGGAAAGAACTTGGATACATGTATACTTCTTGGGCTCCAAAATCACTGCAGACAGTGACTGCAGCCATCAAATTAAAAGATGCTTGCTTTTTGGAAGGAAAGCCTTGACCAACCTCGACAGAATATTAAAAAGCACAGCTATCACTTTGCTAACAAAGGTCCATATAGTTAAAGCTATGGTTTTTCTAGTAATCATGTATGGATACGAGAGTTGGACCATAAAGAAGGTTGCACACCAAAGAACTGATGCCTTTGAATCGAGGTGCTGGAGAAGACTCTTGAGAGCCCCTTGGACTGCAAGGAGATCAAACCAGCCAATCTTAAAGGAAATAAACTCTGAATATTCATTGGAATATTTAACAAATGAGTCTGAAATGCAGTACTTGAGTGCAATCTCAAAAACGACAGAATGATCTTGGTTCATGTCCAAGGCAAACTATTCAACATTATAGTAATCCAAGTCTATGCCCCAACCACTAATGCCGAAGAAGCTGAACGGTTCTATGAAGACCTACAAGACTTCCTAGAACTAACAACAACAACAAAAAAGATGTCCTTTCCTAGGGGGCTGGAATGCAAAAGTAGGAAGTCAAGAAATACCTGGAGTTATAGGAAACTTTAGCGTTGGAGTGCAAAATGAAGTAGGGCAAAGGCTAACAGAGTTTTGACAAGAGAAGGTACTGGTTATTATAAATACCCTCTTCCAACAACACAAGCGATGACTCTAAACATGGACACCACCAGATGGTCAATACTGAAATCTGATGAACATATTCTTTGCAACCAGAGATGGAGAAGCTCTGTACAGTCAGCAAAAACAAGACCTGGAGCTGACTGTGGCTCAGCTCATGAGCTCCTTAATGCAAAGTTTAGACTTAAGTTGAAAAAAGTAGGGGAAACAACTAGGCCATTCAGATATGACCTAAATCAAATCCCTTATGATTATATGATAGAAGTGGCAAATAGATTCAAGGTATTAGATCTGAAAGAGAGAGTACCTGAGAACTGTGGACAGAAGTTCATAAAATTGTATAGGAGGTGGTGACCAAAACCATCCTAAAGAAAAAGAAATGCAAGAAGGCAAAATGGTTGTCTGAGGAAGCCTTACAAATAGCTGAGAAAAGAAGAGAAGCAAAAGGCAAAGGAGAAAGGGAAAGATACACCCAATGGAATGCAGAGTTTCAAAGAATATAAAAAGCCTTCCTAAGTGATCAATGCAAAGAAATAGAGGAAAACAACAGACTGAGAAAGACTAGAGATCTCTTCAAGAAAATTAGAGATACCAAGGGAACATTTCATGCAAAGATGGGCACAATAAAGGACAAGGAAATGGTAACGACTTAACAGAAGCAGAAGAGATTAAGAAGAGGTGGCAAGAATATACAAAAGAACTGTACAAAAAAAGGTCTTCGTGACCTGGATAACCATGATGGTGTGATTGCTCACATAGAGCCAGACATCCTGGAGTATGAAGTCAAGTGGGCCTTAGAAGCATTACTACCAACAATGCTAGTGGAGATGACAGAATTACAGCTGAGCTACTTAAAATCGTGAAAGATGATGCTGTTAAAGTGCTGCACTCAATATGTCAGCAAATTTGGAAAACTCAGCAGTGGCCACAGAACTGGAAAAGGTCAGTTTTCATTCCAATCTCAAAGAAGGGAAATGCCAAAGAATATTCAAACTACTGCACAACTGCATTCATTTCACATGCTTGCAAGGTAATGCCCAAAATCCTTCAAGCTAGGTTTCAATAGTGTGTGAACCAAGAACCTCCAGATGTACAAGCCGGATTTAGAAAAGAGAGAGGAACCAGAGAACAAATTGCCAACATCTGTTGGGTCACAGAAAAAGCAAGAGAATTCCAGAAAAACATCTGCTTCATTGACTATGCTAAAGTCTTTGATTGTGTGGATCATAAGAAACTGTGGAAAACTCTTAAAGTGATGGGAATACAAGACCACCTTACTTGCCTCTTGAGAAACCTGTACGCAGGTCAAGAAGCAATAGTTTAGAACCAGACATGGAAAAATGGACTGGTTCAAAATTGGGAAATGAGTATGTCAAGGCTGTATATTGTCATTCTGCTTATTTAAATGCAGAGTACATCATGCAAAATACCAGGCTGGATGAATCACAAGCTGGAATCAAGACTGCCTGGAGAAATATCAACAACCTTAGATATGCAGATGATAGCACCCTATCTAATGGGAGAAAGTGAAGTTGAACCAAGGAACCTCTTGATGAAAGTGAAAGAGAATGAAAACGCTGGCTTAAAACTCAACACTTAAAAAATTAAGATCATGGCATCTGGTCCCATCACTTCATGGCAAATAGATGGGGAAAAAATGGAACAGTAACAGACTTTATCTTCTTGGGCTCCAAAATCACTGCAGATGGTAACTGCAGCCATCAAATTAAAAGATGCTTGCCCTTGGAAGAAAAGCTATGACAAACCTACACAGCGTACTAAAAAGCAAAGATATCACTTTGCCAACAAAGGTCCATGTAGTCAAAGCTATGGTTTTTCCAGTAGTTATATATGGATGTGAGATCTGGACCATAAAGAAAGCTGAGCGCTGAAGAATTGATGCTTTTGAACTGTGATGCCAGAGTATACTCCTGAGAGTCCCTTGGAGAGCAAGGAGATCAAATGAGTCAATCCTAAAGGAAATCAACCCTTAATATTCATTGGAAGGACTGATGCTGAAGCTCCAATACTTTGGCCACCTGATGTGAAGAGCTGACTCAATGAAAAAGACCCTGATTCTGGGAAAGATTGAAGGCAGGAGAAGGGGACAACAGAGGATGAGATGGTTGGATGGCATTATCAACTCAACGGAGTTTGAAGAAACTCCAGGAGATGGTGAAGGACAGGGAAGTCTGGCATGATGCAGTCCATGGGGTAGCGAAGAGATGAACATGGCTTAGCCACTGAACAACAAAATTTGCTGAGGCTGAAGCTCCAATACAACAACCACCTGATGCAAAGAGTTGACTCACTGGAAAAGACCTTGATGCTGGGAAAGACCGAAGGCAAAAGTAGAAGAGGGTGGCAGAGGATGAGATAGCTAGATAGCATCACAGACTCAGTGGACTTGAATTTGAGCAAACTTCTGGAGATAGTGAAGGACAGGGAAGCCTGGCACACTCCATGAAGTTGCAAAGTCTGCTACACTCCATGAAGTTGCAAAGAACTGGACATGACTCAGTGACTGAACAACAATAATATATATCCCAGCTAAGCCTATTTTTCCAATCTAGAAGCTGCTTTTCATCTCTCATGAAACTGTACCAAACAATTGCTGGCCATATACAAGATAAAACCCACAGCTATAAAAGACTCCAAAAGGTCTTAGTCTCTGCTGCCCTTCAGAGCTCTCTGGCTCAGAGACACCTGCCTTACTTCTGAGTGACACTGTATTGACACAGAGTGCCTTCTCCAACTCCCCTCTGCCCTGAGAGTTCTCTGGCCCTCTTCCCCTCTGGGTGGTGGCCCTGCACGAGTGTCTCTGGAAGATCTCCTGCTGTGAGGGACATCCTTTCTCACATAGCCCTGTCCTGGAGGTGCCCAACAAGCATACTGTCCAATACTATCCTGGTACTGGCTTTTCCTTGATCAGCTCTGAAATTCTCAGACACATCATAGCACATTACTTATCTTATCCATTATTCAGAACTCCTCCAGGATCATGACTAAATTTCAACTGAACCAAGGGTTAAACAGGCTTCTGTGTGCTAATCTGGAAATATAACCATCAGAAATAAGTAGAATAACCAGCTGTCGTGGTTTTCCAGGCCTGAGGGTGTTCTCAGGATGTAGAAGTAGCAGTGCTAAAACTTGAAAAGCCCCAACTAACCTGATGCTGAGAAAGACTGAAGACAAGAGGAGAAGGAGATGACAGAGGTTGAGATGGTTGGATGACATCACCAACTTGATGGACTTGAGTTTGAGCAAGCTCCAGAAGTTGGTGATGGACAGGGAAGCCTGGCGTGCTGCAGTCCATGGGGTCGCAAAGAGTTGGACACAACTGAGCAACTGAACTGAACTGAACCTCAATGAGTGTATCACCTTAGGAATAACTGCTGTTTTTATGAGAAAATACTTTCTGCACTCCAAACAACTGATTTAAAGTCAACTTAGTGAATACAATCTTTGGCAATAGCCTGTCAGAAACTATTTGATTCATCTATTCAATGTATTCAGGCTTATCAATAGGGCAGACATGGATATCGTAATATGAATTTCTGACAGCTGTCACTGGAAGTCTTAAAGTTCAGTAATATTTTATAGAGGCCAAATTATGTACAGATGTGAAAGTTGGTCCATAAAGAAGGCTGAGTGCCAAAGAATTGATGCTTTAGAATTGTGGTGCTGGAGAAGACTCTTGAGAGTCTCTTGGACAGCAAGGAGATCAAACCAGTCAATCCTAAAGGAAATCAACCCTGAGTATTCATAGGAAGGACCACTGCTGAAGCTCCAATGCTTTGGCCACCTGATGCAAGGAGCCAACTCATTAGAAAGATTCTCATGCTGGGACAGATTGAGGGCAGGAGGAGAAGAGGGTGGCAGAGGATGAGATGGTTGGATAGCATCACTGACTCAAAGGACATGAATCTGAGCAAACTCTGGGAGACAGTGGAGGACAGAGTATTCTGGCATGCTGCAGTCCTTGGGCTGCAAAAAACACGGGACATGACTGAACGACAATAACAACAAAAACCTACAGTACCAAGGATACAAGAGAATATCCATGACTTGCCTGAATCAAAGGAATATTTTATAGTGGCTTAAGGAAAGACCCAAGAAATAGCTAGTGTCTTTCTTAAGAAACTTTTCATTAAGAGTTTGATTATTTCTGATTTCTGGTCAAAATTCATTGCAAGCAGGCAGGTGAGACAATGCTGGCCAAGGGCCCGCTTGACAGGGCAGATGCCCTTAGAGTCTTCTGGTAAATGTTGTCACCAACAACATTTCAAGGTCAGCTCTGCAGGTGGGAAAGACTCATGGCTGAAAACTGCTAACATCCATGAAACCAAATTCAGAGTCTTCTGAGTCATGCACATCAATTTGGGGAAGCATCGTACTTTTAGGAATTCCTAAATCTATTTTTTTGTGACCAGAAAAAATAAAAACAAAACCCAAAAAAGCCCAGCTCTATGAGAAATGTTCCCTACATTCCCACTGCTTGCATAATTCACTTTTAATAGAACATCATCTGCATCTGTAAAAGCCAAGTTCATCATGATGTCTGTTTAGTTAGGGTTTTCCTTAGAAACAGCCTAAGAAAAGCACACGGGTGTAAGCAGTTTATTGAAAGGTGACCCCAGGAAGCAGGAGTGAAGGAAGTGGGAGTGTGAATGTAAGACAGGGAAGGGGGAGAAGCCCCTATAAGGATACATTATCAAGGTTACCATCATGAGCAGTGTGGATTCAGTCCTATTGGGAATACTGAAAAGCATGCAGTTTCTGTGAATGGGGAACCTGGGAGCAGCCCGGCTGGGCTTTCCGGCTGGCAGTCTTTCATAAGGCTGCCATTAGATGTCAGTTGAGGCTCTCCATAAGGTACCTGAACATCCTCACAGCATGGCAGCTGGCCTCCCCAGAGCCAGTGATACAAGAGACCAAAATGACACGTGCGGTACGTTTCATGATGTAGCTTTCAGAGTCACACATGGTCTCTTCTCTCCATGTTATTGGTCACACAGGCCAGCTCTGATTCACTATGGGAGAGACTACACGAGGGCAGGAATTCCAGGAAGAGAGGCTTATTGGGGTCATCTTGGAGGCTGCCTTCCACTTAGCCTCAGTTTCCTTATTACTGGGAATTCTAGGACTAGCTCATAGGGTTGTTGAGAACACTGAATGAGATAATGCATATGAAATGCTTAAACCATTGTTCGATATAATAAATGCTTAATAAATATTAGTTGTTACTAACAGGAGACGACAAGAATACACAGAAGAACTGTACAAATAACCACAATGGTGTGGTCACTCGCCTAGAGTCAGACATTCTGGAGTGAAGTCAAGTTGGCCTTAGGAAACATCACTACCAAGAAAGCTAGTGGGGTGATAAAATTCCAGTTGAGGTATTTAAAATCCTAAAACATGATGCTGTTAAAGTACCGTGGTCAATATGCCAGGAAATTTGGAAAACTCAGCAGTGATCACAGGACTAGAAAAGATCAGTTTTCATTCCAATCCCAAAAGAAGGGCAGTGCTAAAGAATGTTCAAACTTCCAGACAATTGTGCTCATTTCACATACTAGTAAGGTTATGCTCAAAATCCTTCAAGCTTTGATTCAACAGTACGTGACCCAAGAACTTCCAGAGGTACAAGGTGGATTCAGAAAAGGCAGAGGAACCAGAGATCAAATTGCCAACATTTGTTGTCTCATAGAGAAAATAAGAGAATTCCAGGAAAACATCTACTTCTGCTTCATTGACTATGCTAAAGCCTTTGACTGTGTGGATCACAAGAAACTGTGGAAAACTCTTCAAGAGTTGGGAATATCAGATCACCTTACCTGCCTCCTGAGAAACCTGTATGCAGGTCAAGAAGCAACAGTTACAACTGGACATGGGACAATGGAATGGTTCAAAATTGGGAAAGGAGTATGACAAAGTTGTATATTGTCGCCCTGCTTATTTAACTTACATGCAGAGTACATTGTGCAAAATGCCGGACTTGATGAAGCATAAGCTGGAATCATGATTCCAGGGAAAAATATCAATAACCTCAGATATGAAGATAACACCACTCTAATGACAGAATGTGAAGAGGAACTAAAGAGCCTCTTGAAGAGGGTGAAAGAGGAGAGTGAAAAAGCTGGCTTGAAACTCAACATTCAAAAAACTAAGATCATGGCATCTGGTACCATCACGTCATGGCAAAAGGGAAAAAGTGGAAGCAATGACAGATTATCTCTTCTCGGGCTCCAAAATCACTGTGGATGGTGACTGCAGCCATGAATTAGAAGACACCTGCTTCTTGGAAGGAAAGCTATGACAAACCTAGATAGCATATTAAAATACAAAGACATCACTTTGCCAACAAAGTGGTATAATTAAAGCAATGGTTTTTCCAGAAGTCATATATGGATGTGAGAGTTGGACCATAAAGAAGGTTGAAACTGTGAAAGTTGCTCAGTCATGTCTGGCTCTTTGCAATCCCATGGACTATACAGTTCATGGAGTTCTCCAGCCCAGAATACTGGAGTGGGTAACCTTTCCCTTCTCCAGGGGATCTTCCCAATCCAGGGATCGAACCCAGCTCTCCCGAATCACAGGTGGATTCTTTACCAGTTGAACCACCAGGGAAGCCTGGCTGACCACTGAAGAATTGCTGCTTTTGAATTGTGGTGCTGGAGAAAACTCTTGAGAGTCCCTTGGACAGCAAGGAGATCAAACAAGTCAATACTGAAAGAAATCAACCCTGAATATTCATTGGGAGGACTGATGTTGAAGCTCTAGTACTCTGGCCACCTGATATGAAGAGCTGGCTCACTGGAAAAAACCCTGATTCTAGTAAAGATTGAAGGCAAAAGGAGAAGAAGGCAGCAGAAGATGAAATGGTTGGAGAGCATCACCGACTCAATGGACACAAACTTGGGCGAACTCTGGGAGATAGTGAGGGACAGGGAGGCCTGTTACGCTGCAGTTCATGGGGTCACAAAGAGCTGGACATGACTTAGCAACTAAGCAACAACAACTATTGTTACAAGTCTCTTCCTCCTCCTCAGCGGCAAACCATCTTCACAGAAGCCATATACAAATTCATAGTCACTAGTGACCACATTACCAAAAGAGCTTGAGACTGCTCTGAATTAAATAATACATGTAAATCCATGGCTGATTCATGTCAACGTATGGCAAAAACCACTACAATATTGTAAAGTAACTAGCCTCCAACTAATAAAAATAAATGGAAAAATAAAAATTAAAAAATAAATAAAGAAATAATCTAATGTAAAATTTAAGCTTTGAAGAGCATCTAGTTACCTGGAAGCTTGAGAGCTCTCTCAGCTCGAGAGCTGTGGTATGTTATCACTGCATTCATAGACCTGTATCCAGTTCAAACTCTCCTGGCACACCCTGGTCAGCTAAGCTAAGTAATGATCAGCTGACAGCTGCTGGAACTTATTCATTACATGGTGAGAGGGATGGGAGCAAAGGAGAGGACTTCTAGCCCACAAGGAAGCCCCTGATCCCCACTCCCGCAGTTGTTACCTGGCTTCTCTGGAATCAGAATAGTTATCCTGATGACTTCTTTGGTTTGTTCCCTATTCTTTGGGGATGCTCTGTGGATAGATTTTATTACTTTATGTCTCCCAGAGCTGCTCAGACCCTCACCTGGTCACATGCTAATGTATTCTCCTCTGTCCTATTCTTGGCAAGAAAAAAGCTCTTTGTCTGATAGCTAGAGGCACAAAATACCTCCCTTGTCCTGTTGTATTTTTGGGGGTAATATGATCCAGCAACTTGTTCCTTTTATCCCCCTACTCTCTATTAAGAATTGTATTTGCTTTCCTGTTATTTGGCCATGGCTGGGTGTTTGTTTTGACATCCAATTCCAAATAGGAAAAGGAGTATGTCAAGGCTGTATATTGTCACCCTGCTTATTTAACTTATATACAGGGTACATCATGAGAAACGCTGGGCTGGAAGAAGAACAAGCTGGAATCAAGATTGCCGGGAGAAATATCAATAACTTCAGATATGCAGATGACACCACCCTTATGGCAGAAAGTGAAGAGGAACTAAAAAGCCACTGATGAAAGTGAAAGAGAAGAGTGAAAAAGTTGGCTTAAAGCTCAACATTCAGAAAACTAAGATCATGGCATCTGGTCCCATCACTTCATGGCAAATAGATGGGGAAACAGTGGAAACAGCGTCAGACTTTATTTTCTTGGGCTCCAAAATCACTGCAGGTGGTGATTGCAGCCATGAAATTAAAAGACGCTTACTCCTTGGAAGGAAAGTGATGACCAACCTACATAGCATATTAAAAAGCAAAGACATTACTTTGCCAACAAAGGTCCGTCTAGTCAAGGCTATGGTGTTTCCAGTGGTCATGTATGGATGTGAGAGTTGGACTGTGAAGAAAGCTGAGCGCCAGAGAATTGATGCTTTTGAACTATGGTGTTGGAGAAGACTCTTGAGAGTCCCTTGGACTGCAAGGAGATCCAACCGGTCCATCCTAAAGGAGATCAGTCCTGGGTGTTCATTGGAAGGACTGATGCTGAAGCTGAAACTCTGATACTTTGGCCACCTCATGCAAAGAGTTGACTCATTGGAAAAGACCCTGATGCTGGGAGGGATTGGGGGCAGGAGGAGAAGGGGACGACAGAGGATGAGATGGCTGGATGGCATCACTGACTCGATGGACATGAGTTTGAATAAACTCCAGGAGTTGGTGATAGATAGGGAGGCCTGGCGTGCTGCGATTCATGGGGTCACAAAGAGTTGGACACGACTGTAACTGAACTGAACTGAACTGAAAAAGCGTTTTGCCCAGAGCAATGGTTCTCAACCTTGGCCGTTCATTAGAACTGTCTGAAATAAAAGCTTTTAGAAATCTCATGGCCTGGCTGCACACCAGACCATTTACATAAGGATCTCTGGGCATGGAATCCAGGCATCAGTATTTTCTCCAGGTTCCTAGGTTGACTCTAATATGCAGCCAAGCTGAAAGCATTGATTCTTAAACTTTTAAACCTTAGAACCCTGTCATTCTTCAAAATTATTGGGCCCCCTGAAGTGTTCTTGTTTATGTGGATTATATCTGTAGAAGTTTGCTGTGTTAGAAGTCAGAATATAAAAATTTTATGTGTTAAGTTACTTAAAAATAACAGCAGTAATAAGCCCATTATGTGCACTAAGTCACTTCAGTCACATCTGACTCTTTGAGACCCTGTGGACTATAGCCTGCCAAGCTCCTCTGTCCATGGGATTCTCCAGGCAAGAATACTGGAGTTGGTTGCCATTTCCTGCTCCAGTGGATCTTTCTCACCCAGGGATCAAACCCGTGTCTCTTATGTCTCCTGCATTGGCAGGTGGGTTCTTTACCACTAGCACCACCTGGGAAGCCCAAGCCTATTATATGTTAACATAAATAACATTTTTATGAAAAATAGCTATACTTTTAAAAATAAAAAATTTAGAAGAGAAGCACTGTCTTACATGCTTGCAGGTCTTTTTAATGCCTAGCTTAATAGAATACAGTGAGATTCTCAAATCTGCTTAAGTATTCATTCTGTTGAGATTCAATCATGTGGCCCCTGCAAGTCTCTCTATGAAAGAGTAAAAAAGAAAATCCGTATAAAAGTAGTTTTAATTTTGTGGACTCCTTTGCGGTCGCCAGGCCGCACTTTGAGAACTGCTGATCTAAAGGCTACAGAGAATGTTGACACCCGCCCCTCTCGCTGTAGGTTAAACAAGCCCTCTCTACTTCAGGCTTCGCTTTCAATTACAAACCTGTCCTCTTTGCCCCATTACTGTCGGCCTCTAGAGGGCGCCCAAGGTCCTTTACTCCGATAGGACCAGGTGGCGTAGAGAACTGGTACCAGGTGGCGTAGAGAACTGGTACCAGGTCAGGTTTAAGAATGTGTGTGCAGCTGGATTAGGGCAGGGAGATCTTGGTGGGCTACAATCAGAAAAGGAGTTAAAATTTTGACTTCTGCCATCACAGTCTCCCTCTCATGCTTCATTCACGGTGACTATGACAGACCTTGGATGTAAGTTGAGCCAGAGAAGTACCCATGGTTTGATTTGCAGGCAGTGCCCCTCTGCCATGAAGAGTTCATGCATTTGCTGGGCATGCTGCACTATCTGCCACCCCTATACCTGCAGTTTTTAAAGCCTTGTGCTCAGAGTGTGGTCCCAGGACCAGCAGCCTGACAGGCAAGCTCCCTTGAAATGCAGAATCTCAGGCTCCATCCCAGACTTGCTGAATCAGACTTCACAATTTAACCTCTGCCTTTGACGTAAGAGGGCTTCCCTGGAGGCTCAGATGGTAAAGAATGCAGGAGACCCGGGTTTGATCCCTGGGTCAGGAAGATCTCCTGGAGAAGGGAATGGCAACCCACTCCAGTATTCTTGCCTGGAGAATTCCACAGACAGAGGAACCTGATGGGCTACAGTCCATGGGATTGCAAAGAGTCGGACACGACCGAGAGACTAACACCAATGTCAGAAGCAAATGAATATGCTTCCAACATAAATAAGTCTATAAAAGGAAGTTTCTGTTAGGAGAAGGATAGTAGTTTGTTCATCTTTAAGGTCCTTGCACATAACAAACTCTCAATATATATTGACTTGGTGTAGTTTATAAAACTAGATAAAGAAAGGAGCAGCAGTGATAGAACAGGAGACAGTAAGCTAAAAAGTCAAGATGGGGATCTTGGAGGAGTTATAAAGCAGTAGGAAAACTCTAAAAAGAGTTTTGGAAATAAACCTGATCTACATTTCTATTTTGTCTTGAATGCACCAGGGTCTCCATTCAATATTACTGCACATGGCTGGGCCCGCAGGTCCCACCAGGTAAGGTCAAATTACCAGCTTGTCAAGATGTGGACTGATGAATGGCCACATGTGGCAGGGTCAGGACTGGCCCCTCTGCTCTCGGGCATCTCTCTGGCATCCAGGGCTGCCCTTCCTCATCCTGTTTTAGTTAACTACTGGTGCATAACAAATTAGCTAAAAGTTTAATGGCCTAAAACAATAATGAACATTTATGATGTCACACACTTTCTATGGATTAGGAATCCGAGAACAGCTTAGCTGACTGATTTTAGTTCAAGTCTCTTCAGAATGCCTCTGTGGGCTCTCATCATCCTGACTGGTTAGAGAATCTGCTTTCAAGATTTTCACTCACATAGTTGTTGGCCGGAGGCCTCAATTCCTCACCATGTGGACAGCTCCATAAGCTGCCTGAGTATCTTCATGATACAGCAGTGGACCTCCCTCAGAGCCAGGGACCCAAGAAAGAGTAAGGCAGAAGAGGCACTGTCTTTTATGACCTAGTTTCAGAAGTCACATTCCATAATTTCCACAATATCCTACTAGTTACACAAGTCAGCCCCATTCAATGTGCGGGAAGACTAGACCAGGGCGAGAATACAGAGAGGTGGAAAGACTGAGAGTCATCTTGGGGGCTGGTCACCATATGCCCTCACACTCTGATGCTTCACCATCATTAAGACAGACTTCTTCAGCACATGTCTATACATGTAAACAGTATGCTGAGCAAGACTGCGTCATGGCACAATCAAAACACAGCTTTGTTTAACTTGCTTGCATTCCTGCAAGATTATGCCATGGGGGTGAGCTTCCCTAGTTCCTAGCAGTACCATGCCTTCACAAGCTTACTCTAAGCAGCACTCTTAAACCCACTATCATCCTGGGAGCCAAACTTACTCTAGATTCAGAAATTTGAACATCTAGTCCAAAGTATGAATTCAAACATTGAACTGGATTTAACTTCCAGACATTATGTAACTTGAGATGATAAAATCTTCATCAACTCTCAGGGAATCAGCACACCCATGAAAGTAGAATACCATATGCAAAAGAATGAAGCTGAATCCCTTGACTTACTTCACATACCAAAATTAACTCAAATTGGATCCTAGACTGAAATGAAAGTGCTAAAATTATATATTGTCCTTTTGTAAGATTGTTTTGCCTATGCTGGGTCCCTTCAATTTCCATATGAATTTTAGGATCAATTCATCAATTTCTGCAAAAAAAGAAAAAAGGCACCTAGGATTTTGATGGGGATTGCACTGATTCTGTAGGTAAATTTAGAAAGTATTGCATCTTAACAGTAAGTCTTCTAGTCTAAGAACATGGGATATATTTACATTTATTTCCATTTATTGAGATCTACTTTAATTCCTTTCAATAATGTTTTGAAGTTTTCAGTGTACAAGTCCTGCACTTTTTTGGTTAGATTTATCCCTATGTATTTTATTGTTTTGGGTGCTATTGTAAATAAGATATTTTAACTTCTCTTTCATATTGTTCATTGCTAATATATAGAAATATAACTGTCTTTTTTTTTTTCAAGGTTGATGATTTGGCTTTATTTTTTCTTTTTCTACTTCTTGCCTTCACCTTCTCTTCTTTTTTTTTCATTTATTTTTATTAGTTGGAGGCTAATTATTTTACAATATTGTAGTGGTTTTTGTCATACATTGACATGAATCAGCCATGGATTTACATGTATTCCCCATCCCGATCCCCCCTCCCACCTCCCTCTCCACCCGATTCCTCTGGGTCTTCCCAGTGCACCAGGCCTGAGCACTTGTCTCATGCATCCAACCTGGGCTGGTGATCTGTTTCACCCTTGATAATATACATGTTTTGATGCTGTTCTCTTGAAACATCCCACCCTCGCCTTCTCCCACAGAATCCAAAAGTCTGTTCTATACATCTGTGTCTCTTTTTCTGTTTTGCATATAGGGTTATCATTACCATCTTTTTAAATTCCATATATATGTGTTAGTATACTGTAATGGTCTTTATCTTTCTGGCTTACTTCGCTCTGTATAATGGGCTCCAGTTTCATCCATCTCCTTAGAACGGATTCAGATGAATTCTTTTTAATGGCTGAGTAATATTCCATGGTGTATATGTACCACAGCTTCCTTATCCATTCATCTGCTGATGGGCATCTAGGTTGCTTCCATGTCCTGGCTATGATAAACAGTGCTGCGATGAACATTGGGGTGCACGTGTCTCTTTCAGATCTGGTTTCCTCGGTGTGTATGCCCAGAAGTGGGATTGCTGGGTCATATGGCAGATCTATTTCCAGTTTTTTAAGAAATCTCCACACTGTTTTCCATAGCGGCTGTACTAGTTTGCATTCCCACCAACAGTGTAAGAGGGTTCCCTTTTCTCCACACCCTCTCCAGCATTTATTGCTTGTAGACTTTTGGATAGCAGCCATCCTGACTGGCGTGTAATGGTACCTCATTGTGGTTTTGATTTGCAGAAATATAACTGTCTTTTGCATAATGATCTTCTATCCTGAAACCATGCTGAACTTATTAATTAGTTCTAATAGTTTGTGTGCTTGTCTACTCTTCAGGATGCTTTAATACAAAAGATCATGTCTTTTGCAAATTGAGACAGTTTTACTTTTTCCTTTCCAAACTGCATGCCTTTAATTTCTTTTTCTTGCATAATTGCCCTGGCTAGAACGGCAAGTATGATATTAAAAAAGCGGTGAGAGAGGATAGCATTGTCATCTTCTTCATCTTAGGTGGAAAATATCCAGTCTTTTCCCATTGAGTGTGATGTTAGCTGTAAGCTTTTCATAAATGCCTTTTAACAGGTTTGGGAAGTTCCCTTCTATTTCTAGTTTATAGTGTTCTTATAATGAAATGGTGTTGAATTTTGTCAAACATGTTTTCTGAATCTATTGAGATGATCTTGTGACTTTTCCCCCTTATTATATCAATATGGTATATCACAAGATTGATTTGCAGATTTAAATCAATCTTACATTCCTGGGAAAAAAATCACACTTTGTCATGACATCTAATCCTTTTTATACGTTGCTGGTTTCAGTTCATTTGCATCTTGTTGAGGATTGCACATACTGTTTTTGATAAATATGTGTTGAATAAATGTATGCAGGCACAAGTGAATAACATTTAGAGAGAAGACATCCCTCACATAGGCAGGCCCTAAAACACATGCATACAAATTTTGCATATGATAAAATGCATATAAAATATGATTTTAGAAAATTCAAGGATACAAAATTAGTACCCCTGAAGAGTTTGTCAGGATATATTATTGCAGAATCACTGTGTAGAAAGGAGGTGGTAATACTGGAATCAAAAGACAGGGATGATAAAGGAGGCAAGAATAGAAAATGGGAAAAATACAGTCTCTTCAAGTGGTGCTGGGAAAGTTAGATTGCTGCATGTAAATCAAGGAAGTTAGAACACATCCTCTCACCACACACAAAAATAAACTCAAAAGGGTTTAAAGATTTAAACATAGACATGACACCATAAAACCCCTAGAAGAGAATACAGGCAAAACATTCTCTGACATAAATTTTACCAATGTTTTCTTAGGTCAGTCTCCCAAGGCAATAAAAATATAATAAACAAATGGGACCTAAACAAACTTACAAGCTTTTGCACTGCAAAGGAAACTATTTTTAAAAATGAAAAAGACAACCTATGGAATGGGAGAAAATATTAGCAAATGATGCAACAGACAAGGGCTTAATCTCCAAAATATATAAACAGCTCATACAACTCAACAATAAAAAAAGAACAAACAACTCAATAAAAAAATGGGCAGAAGATCTTAATAGATATTTCTCCAAAGAAGACATGCAGATAGCCAGCAGGCACATGCAAAGATGCTCAACATCACTAATTATTAAAGAAATGCAAATTAAAACTACAAAGAGGTACCATCTCACACCAGTCAGAATAGTCATCATGAAAAAGTCTATAAATAACAAATGCTGGAGAGGGTATAGAGAAAAGGGAATCCTCCTACACTGTTGGTTGGAATGTAAGTTGGTGCAGCCACTGTGGAAGACAATTTGGAAGCTCCTCAGAAAACTAAAATAGAACTATTATATGATCCAGTAATCCAACTCCTGGGCATAAACCTGGACAGAGCTATAATTCAAAAAGATACATGCACCCCTATGTTCATAGCAGCACTATTTACAATAGCAAAGACATGGAAACAATGTAAATGTCCATCAACAGGTGAGTGGATAAAAAAGATATGATCCATATACACCATGGGATATCACTCTTCATATATACAGTGGAATATTACTTAGTCATGAAAAAGAAAAAGGTCATTTTCAGTCACATGGATACAACTAGAGATCCTCACGAAGTAAAGTCAAAAAGAATGACAAATACCATATGATATCATTTATATGTGGAATCTAAAATAGAGCACAAATGAACCTATCTACAAAACAGAAACAGGCTCAGAGACACAGACAACAGACCTGTGGTCATCAGAGGGGAGGAGAGGAGGGAGAGGGATAGACTGAGGATCTGGGTTAGTAGATGCAAAACTACTACATTTAGAGTGGATAAACAACGAGGTCCTTCTGTGCAACACAGGGAACCATAGTCTCCTGGGATAAACCATAATGGAAAAGAATATGTGTGTGTGTGTGTGTGTGTAGCACGCATGCGCGTGCTAAGTTACCGCAGTTGTGTCCGACTCTTTGTGACCCCCTGGACTGCAGCCTGCCAGGCTCCTCTCTCCAAGGGATGCTTCAGGCAAGAACACTGAAGTGGGTTGCAGGGCCCTCCGCTTGTGTGTGTGTGTACATATGTATAAATAAAACTGAGCACATATATGTGTGTGCGTGTGACTCATAAGACTGAGTCACTTAGGGCTTTCCCGGTGGCTCTGCTATAAAGAATCTGCCTTCAATGCAAGAGACCACCTGAAATTCAGGAGTCGTGGGTTTGATCCCTGGATCAGGAAGATCCTCTGGAGAAGGAAATGGCAGCTCATTCCAGTATTCTTGCCTGGGAAATCCCACGGACAGAGGAGCCTGGCGGGCTCAGTCCATGCGGTTGCAAGACTTGAACACAACTTAGCAACTAAACCATCACCGCCACCAGAGTCCCTGGGCTGCGTAGCAGAAATCACCCCAACACTGTAAACCAACTGTACGTCAATAAGAAAAAATATTTCAGCAAAAAGTTAAAAAAAAAAAGACAGGGATGACAGCTTTGCTAATTCCTAGGTGAGAGAACTTGTATATAGTTACCTTATTTAGATAGGTTTTGTTTCATTGTCTATATATAATAATGGAGGTTGGGGGTGGGGACAAAGCTTGAGGAAAGGATGTATTTAAATTAATAATCTCTCAGATACCTTTTAGTTCTGATAATCTATGATTCTCTAAAATACCAAGTGAAAATCACTTTGAAGAACATTTTGAGAATTCCCTAGTGGTCCAGTGGTTAGTACTTGTGTTTCTACTGCCAGGGCCTGAGTTCAATCCCCTGTCAGGGGAGCTAAGATCCCACAAGCCAAGTAGAATGCCTCTCTCCTCCCTCAAAAAAACAAAAACAAAAACAACAGAACATTTTACAAATCTTTAAAATTCTCATTTGATGCCTCTGAAGCTTTGGAGGAGAAAAATATATCAATGATTTCAATACAGTCTGATAAATGCAAAATTTATTTACAGTAGTACAGAAAAGAAAATGGCTAATCCTCCTTAAGAGAGTATGATTATGCTTAAAAGGAAAGAAGACATTTGAGCTGGATCCTGTGAGAGCAATAGGAGTTTGTCAGCTACAGAAGGCAAGATAAGAAAAGATATTTTTCTCTATTTCTGCTACTGTGTTTGTCTCTGAGTTCCTATTTTAAAATTTTCAAGAGGTAATTTAAAAAATTTGCTTCTAAAGTGTTCTCATAAATAATTTATGAAAGAAAATCCCTAGGTCTAAGATAGAATTTTATATAAAGAGAGCTCAGTAGTGTGGTCTTATCTGATTCCTAAACTCTGAATTTTCTTGACTGAGTACGTGATTGAAGCTAATCTGAACAGGCAGCAAGACCTATCATTTTAAGGGTCTTGAAATGAAATAAAGCCTTATGGGAGTAAGATTGAACCTTCAGCAAAACTGCACAATTCCTATTTTATTTCTACATGTCATGTCACCACTACTCCAGCAGGGGGCAGGCTTTTAAAATGAAACACAAATAAGATTTCACATTCTTTCTACTTTTGGTTCATGGATTTAAATGTTTATATATTTATCTCTACCATAATTTGTGTAAGGTGCAGGAAATAGAAATTATTTAAAGTAAGACTGAGCTTTAAGTCACAAAACAAGAAGCAGTCATAGTCCACTTTAGAACAGAATGAAACTAGGTGGTAACGAGCACTTCGCGTGAAGGATCAGCAACAAAGACTGTTCAAGCATGCAGGATGAAATGAAGTCAAGGCGACTGCCCAGAAAGTTGAGACAAAAAGAATGCCTTTGGGGAACAATTCATGTTCAGCTGAAGGTGCTTTAATGTAGTCCAAACAATTGCTTACATTTTTTTGCCTTAAACATCTTTGCATTGATAAACAATGCATGAGCAGTCTATTAATTATGACTGCATGCATACATCAGGCTGGGGTAAATAGGTCATTAGACAAGGACTCAAGGGACCCGACTTCTATTTTTATACCCCCCCTTGCTTGTCTAATCACTTCCCTTCTTTCAGTCTCATTTTGCACAAAATGGAGACTGTCATTTGCCTGCCTCAGTGCCTGGCTGAGCTAGTCAAGGAGAGCGCGTATAAAAGAGCCTTGTAAAACAATTAAGCTGCACAAGCGTAAGTTAATTTTTAAAACACTTGGTCTTACAACTCTCCTCCTGCCGGCAGAAGACAATTTATTCGGAGGCAAAAAGTGTGTGTGAGTTCCACAGTCTTCTATGGAGGGAGACTAGTTTCACTCACAATTTTCATGTAAAGATCTTAATGAAGCCCCCCCCCCCCACCCCCAACAGGACACCTGGATGCTCAGAACCTTAGAGTGATTCCACCAGGACTGCGGGGGAGAGGGGTTCTGCTCTCGTCTTTTTTATATTATTGTTTAAAAAATTTGATTATTGGAGTATAATCGCTTTATGATGCTGTGCTAGTTTCTGCAGTACAACCAAGCGAATCAGATATGTACACATATATCCCCTGCCCTGCTGAGCCTTCCTCCCAGTCACCCCCTGCTCTCATCTCGCAATAAAGCTGTCCATCTAATTTAAAAAAAAAAAAAAAAGGAAAAACTTAATCATTGAAGCATAGGGTTTGACGCTAACCAAAGACTTTTTCTCATTGGAATGGTACACATGGGCTTTTAAGTAAATTCTCTGTGAAAGCTAGCACCCACATTGCAGCACTGATCTAGATAAATGTATTAATTCATTTTATTTAACAAATACATATAGAACACTTGCTCTGTGCCAGACACTGGGTTAGACCTAAGGGATTCTTTAGTGGAAAAAACAGACAAAAATCTCTGCTGTGTTTGAGCTTCCATTTCCGTGTGAGATAATAGTTCCTTGGGTTTCTGTTTGCTCATTTAATAGGATGAGAAATATTTTAAATAAATTTGGCATTTTCATTTATCCAGAAGTGATGAGCAAACTTCTGGGTCCTTAAAAACACTGATTTCATTTTTTATTTCATCTTACTCTTGGGGGAAATTTCATTAAGAATTCAGCTTTATCCAGCAATCCTACTCCTGGGCATATATCCAGAAAAGAAAAATTCTAACGTGAAAAAATACATGCACCCCAATGTTCACAGCGGCACGATTTGCAATAACTAAGACACAGAAACATCCTAAATGTCCACTGAAAGATGAATGGATAAAGAACATGTCATGTCCACACACACACACACAATGGGATACTACTCAGCCATAAAAAGAATGAAATAATGTCATTTGCAGCAACATGGATGGACCTAGAGATTATCACACTAAGTGAAATCAGAGAAAGACAAAAACCATATGGTATCACTTATATGTGGAATCAGTCCAAGTGCGAGGCATGAAATAGGGCACTCAAGGCCAGTGCACTCGACGACATAGAGGGGTGGGATGGGGAGGGAGGTGGGAGTGGGGTTCGGAATGGGGGACACGTGTATACCCGTGGCTGATTCATGTCAATGCATGGAAAAACCACCACAATATTGTAAAGTAATTAGCCTACAATTATAATAAATTAATTAATTTTTTTAAGGAAGAAAAATAAAAATATGATACAAAAGAATTTATTTACAAAACAGAAAGACTCACGGACATAGAAAACAAACCTGTGATTACCAGTGGAAAATGGGGATGGAGAAGGGATATGTTAGGCATTTAGGATTAGCACATACAAACTAACATATATAAAACAGATAAATAACAAGGTCCTATCATGTAGCACAGGGAACTATATTCAATGTCTTACAATAAACCATAATGGAAAAGAATATGAAAAAAGTATATATATGAATCACTGCTATACACTGGAAGTTAATACAACATTGTAAATCAACTATACTTCAATTAAAAAATTAAAAATAAGGAATTCAGTTTTGTTTATGGTCAATACTATTTATTCAGCACTCAATGCAGACAGAGTCTAACAGGTGGAAATTAAATATTTAAAGTGGTTTCTAGTTTAGTCTGCATCATTTTTCCCACTTACTTTTCTCTCTTTTTCTGAAAGTTCTTCCCTATCCTGTTCTTATAGAAATTTGAAAGCAAACAGCCTTTTAATGGGAATTTAATAATAACAAATATTTTTACAGTGATTTTTAGTTTCCAAAATATTTTATCATACATAATCTCTTTTGAGACAACCAGCAATCCTACTCGTAGGAGCTATTTCTACTTTGCTGTTGAGAAAACTAAGATTCAGAGATGGTAGGTAACCTACCCAAAGTTGTGCAGCTGTGAGGGATGCTGCTGGGATTCAACGTTTTTCTTTTTTCTTTTTTAGCAAGTAGTTTATTTGGGCAATGCTGGGACACAGGTGGGGAAGAAGAGAGTTTCATACAGGGAAGAGAAGACAGCCAATACAATGTGTGTGATAAAGCCAGCTACCTCGGTGGATAACTGGAAGTTAATCTCACTGGGAAACCCTAGAAGCAGTGCCCAATATATGCCCCAGAATTATCTCACTTGAGGGGCAAAGGACTGAAGTTCTCAAACACCCACTCCCAAGAGTTGTGGACTGTTCCCTGGGACTTGTTAATATCCTGGCACATTGAGGCAAGAGCAGTTTGTGGAAAGGGGAGAAAAGGCCCTCAGACATGGAGATGACAGTGTGGTGCACTGAGAATCCACCTTGAGAGACTGGAGAGAGGAGGGCACGATCCTGTCCTGCGATGCAATGGCCAGTAACTGGGTGTCCTATGAAAACTGCCGCCTGAGCCCATTTCTCTAAGAAGGCCCCGTGGAACCCATGCTCCATCCTTCTTGACAGTGGTAATTTCTGGCCTTAATTTTTTTCCCCTAATATATATATTTTATTGAAGTATAATTGACTTACAATGTTTCAGGTGCATTGCAAGGTTATTCAGGCATACATATACATATATATTATTTTTCAGACTGTTTTCCATTATAGATTACAAGATATTGACAATAGGTCCCTATACTATCCAGTAAAACTTCATTGCTTGTTTTTTTAATTAGAAATCTAGCATCCTATTCATACTGAGTCAAACAAGTGGAATCAAAATGTCATAAATATTTTAGTTAAAGATTCATAGTATTTCTAAAATATATTACACACACTATTTATATATATGTATACAAAAAAAGTTTTTCTATTATGCTTGATAAAGGCTTGAGAAAGAGCATCAAAAAAAAAAAAAGAAGAGATGGAGAAATTGGAAAACAAACTAAATGAAATGGAAGCACTGAATATGAAATAAAAAAAGTGAAACAAACTAGATAAAAGATCATCATATAGTCAAGTTGTTTTCAAACATGGATGCTTGTTAGAAATGTATCTGGAGCTCTGGAGAAAGGAAGAGCAATACCTGGGCATTTGTATTAAAAAAAAAAAATCCAGGATAATTCAAAGTTACATTTTCTGTATTCACATCTCAAGACCCTTCCTCACTGCCACCTTTTTCCTTTCTCTTTAGAAAATGACAATATCACCTGACTCTGGCATTCTATCTTCTTTTTAAACATGCCCAAAGTCAGCCTGTCAAGAAAGTGTTTATAGTTATTAGGCAGATGTAGGCAAACTAGAATATTCTCTCCTTTAAACTTGAGTAAAATCCTGAGTCCTAGAGTCTAAAGGTTGATGAAATCAATAATTAACATCACTGGTACAAACTACACTCAGAGGCTACTTCCTGATTTATCTTCATCCCTAACCTAAACTACAAAAATATATCAATATTAGGATAGGAATGGAAATTTCTTTCAAACACTCTACAATGAAAGCTATGTTAAGGTAAAGAACTTTTAACACTGATTCTGGCTTAAGCACTGATCATCCATTAAAATAAAATATTAAACAAACTTTACTCCAAAAGGCTAGAAATGGCCAGCTTTAGGAAAAGAGAACTATTTCAATGTATGGTTGGTTTTGAATGTGAGGCAGAGCTAGGCATTTATGCTGATGAGGGGATGTGCTATTAGATAAGTATTCATAATTCATATTTTGTAATTCTGAGTGACTGTGTTTTATCATCACACACCTGCTGGTGATCACCTATGCGGTACCCAAGGTGGACCCTGGCTGGTCTTCTATTCTGTGCAAGGGAGAGAACAGAGCATGAGAAAGAAAGTGGAAAAAAAAAAAAAAGAAAGAGAACAGAAAGACGTGGGGTTGGTGGCACGCATAGTACCCACAGGCCAAATTCACACCACCGACTTCCCGGCCCTGGATTAAGAGGAGACAGGACTCAGAATGTCTATGTCCTTGTCCTTTATGTGGTTCCTGTCAGACTCTCATGTGTCCTGGGTCCACCACAAACATTTGTGAGCCCCAGGTAAAAATACAAAGGAGATCCACATACCTTATGTCTAAATGTCTAAATGTCATAAATGGACAATTGGATAAATGGCATACCTTGACAAATGTGCCTCTATAATGACCTAGAGGGAAGTTGGAATTATTAGACTCCCCAAACCTCCTTGCTGGAACACAGTGGCATAGGGAGAAGTGGGCTCTGACACTTGTCCAGCTCTCCCACCCATGCTAGCCCCATCCTCAACTCTGAGCAGCTTTATGCCAACAGTGTCGACACCCCAGACAGCCCACTGGGCTCACTACACAGGCGGCTGGTCCCTGATTGCCCTGTGGCCTAGGGTTTTTCCCACCAGTGGTGCCATCTACTCCTCCAAGGATAGACTTGGGATGAGGTCTGCAAAAGCCCTCAAAAGTGGCAGGAAGTCATTTGGTCAAGTGGGGAGTGGACTGCTGGATTCCAGTTGGGCACAGCCCTTTGGTTCCAGGGATTCCTCATTCCATAAGCAGAGCTGTCTCATGAGAGGAACCAGAGCAGGACTCTCTAAATTATGTATCCCAGGACAGGGCCCCTCCTGCCTGGGTCTAAGAGTGATACTTTTGTGCGCTGGTGTCCACTACAATTTACTAATCGTGCAAAATGCACAGAATGTTCTCTTTCAACTAGCCTTGGAGGGAGGAACTGACATGACACCACCCAAAATGTGCAGCCATGCATGTGCTATCCTGCTGTTTCGGGTGGACTAGGTAAGTAAAATACAGTTCCCAGCATTCTGTGTGGTCAGACATCACCTAATAAAACTGTGCTTTTTAATTGCCCTTTTTTTCCTGTTTGACGTTTGCTGGTGGAGTGTTTAAACTCAGAAACCACTAGGTCTTAATTTGTTTTCATCCATCATGGCTGGCTTCTTTTCTCCCATCTCATATTGAAATTTTAAACTAGCATCACCATTGGGTTCATGTAAAATTAATTGTACAGTTTCTCTGTTTGCTTGAATAACACAGAGCTTATAGTTCTAGACACTTTCAGGTTGTAATTACATAAAAACACACTGAGAAATACTGGTAATTTCTATTCGCCCTATTTTTAAAGCTGTTTAGAACAGGGCCTAGAACCAAGATGCTGATTCCCTTCAGCGCTCAGGCAGCTGGTAAGGCCTGGCAGCAGGAGCTTGGTAACCACTGCTCCATTTTCTAGAAACCTCCTTCATTTACTCCAATGTGTCATCAATATCTTACCATTTTCTAAATATATGCCTAAGTTAAAGAGGTTTGGTAGCTTTGCAAAAGCATTTTCATTTTGACTGTATCTAGGGATACATATGGGCTTCCCTGGTAGCTCAGCTGGAAAAGAATCTGCCTGCAATGCAGGAGACCCTGGTTCAGTTCCTGGGTTGGGAAGATTCCCTAGAGAAGGAATAGGCTACCCACGCCAGTATTCCTGGGCTTCTCCGGTGGCTTAGATAGTAAAGAATCTGCCTGCAATGAGGGAAATCTGGATTTGATCCTTGGGTTGGGAGGATTCCCTAGAGAAGTGGATGCTACCCACTCCAGTATTCTTGCCTGGAGAATTCCATGGGCAGAGGAGCCTGGTGGGCCACAGCCCACGGGGTCGTAAAGAGTCAGACACGACTGAGCAACTTTCACTCACAGGGTCACATGTATTCAGGTTCACTCTAAGTTACCTAAACAATATTCGTATTTCTTCCAAAATAGTAGTTTACTCACTTACTCTTCTGAAATGCTTTTTCTCCCTCCTCCTATTTTCTCCCAGTCCCACTTATTCATCAGTGTCTGCCTATGTTGTTCAATCATTGATTACCAAGTTTGTATAGTCAAGCTTGGTCATGAAGCCTTTCTTGACCACACTGATTGGCCAGAGTCTCTCTTTCTCCCTCTTTGAGGCTCATAATGCATTTGATTCCCACTATTTATTTTCACATGGCACTTTGTATTTCAGTTCTATCTTTACATACATATGTCTAGTCTTCCCAATGAAATTATAGATCCTTGAAAGAAAACACTACTTATAAAGTTCTGTATTTTTCACTCCACCTCCTGAAGTACATTTAGCATCTAAATAAAATCTGTTGACTAGCTGATCATGACTACAGTAATAATATAAATCACTTACTGAGGACAGTGTTTAGAGCAGTCTGTGCAGAGTCAGACCGAACTGGACTGAATCCTTATTAACTATGCCATCTCAGGCTACTGACAACTATTACCCTATCTGTAAATCAGTATCAAAAGGGCACCTCTCTCAAAGGATTGTTTGAGAATGAAATGACATAATACCTGGAAAATTCCTAGAAGAGTTAGTATGTAGAGAATATTGGATGACAATGATAAGAATCATAGGCTTTGAGGCATGGGGAGCAATTCTTTACATCTCGTATCCATCAATTCTTATTATAATCCTATGAAATAAGAACTGTTATTATACCTATTTTACAGATAGAAAAATTGAGGCTTAAGGAAGAAAAGTTTCCAGCCCAAGGTCACAGAAAAGGACCTGAAGTCCAGGCAATCTGACCACAGAGCCACGTTCTTAATCACTACAGGATGCCAAGTGGCAAAGACAGCAGAATCGGAAACTAATGGCATTGCCCTCCTTAAGTCACTGGTTGAAGAAACATGTTGGGAAAGTCAAGAGTTGACATGTAAAGGAGTCCAGTGCCCTAAACTGGAATTGGGATTCAGATTTGTCTGAGCCTGTGAGCAAGCTGGTAGGAAGGGTTGCCAGAAATCAGTGTCAATGAGGTTTTTGGCCACCCTTCCTACAGGTTGCTCACAGGCTCAGCTGTCGGGGGTGGTGATGGGGGATGTTCTGGTGCCTGACCAGAAGGACTAGGGAAGGGTATAGAGCATGGCATTTAGTTCTATACTGTCTGAACCCTCTAGAGCAAGAGGATGCAGATGATGAAGCTGCTGTTTTCACAAGGGAATCAGAGACACAGAGGTAAAAGCAGCGTGGCTGCAGACCCGGCCACAGGCCGTAATGCAGAGCAGGGCGAATGTCATGCTTCCCACTGTTAGGACCTGGCTGTTCTGCAGTATAGTCTGCAGAGGCGGGGGTGGGCTGCCCGGGCATACTCAGCACCAGGCAGGGCATCTTGGGCACAGACATCTGTGCTCACTGAAGGCTCAGGTGGGAGAGGTGGTAGAGAGGTTCCCCAAGCAGTGTCCTGGGCAGGAAAAGAGTGGAAGACCTGGAAAAGCATGAACATATGGTACCTTCTGGGACTTATATTGAGCTACATCCCAGCATTATGCAGACCAGTGTATGACCGTAAAGTTACTCTCTTATGGGTTGAATTGAATCCCTGTAAATTTGTATGGTGAAGTCCAACTCTCAAAACCTCAAAATGTGAAGTCAAGGCCTTTAAAAGAAGCAATTAAGTTGAAACGAAGCTGTCAGGGTGGACCCTAATCCAACATAGTGGTGACCTTACAAGAAGAGGAAGAGATACCAGGGGTGCATATGTGTATACAGGCAACCACGTGGAGAGGCAGCAAAAAGATAGCCAAAGAGAGAGGCCTTGAGGAGCCAAAGTGGCCAGCAGCTTGACCTTGGACTTGTAGCTTCCAGGACTTTGAGAAAATAAATTCTACAGTAAGTCCCCCACAAATGAATGTGTTCCCTTCCAAGAGCATGTTTTTAAGTCCAAGAAAGTTAGCCGAGGTACCCACCTAACACAATCAGCTATATAGTACTTTATTATAAGAGCTCTGTAATACTTTTCACACAATACATAAAAAACAAACACACAAAACAAACATTTTGAATCTCACAGAGCAGTACCGTGAAGAGCCTAGCAGTACAGTACAACAGCTGGCATGGGGCCGGCATCGCGTGGACAGGCAAGAAGAGCTGCTGACTGGAGGAGGAGAGGAGGTGAGAGATGGTGGAGGTGAAGGAGCGTCAGCGATAGGAGACAGCGGGCGAGCTGCAATTTCACTCACGCCTGACGTTGATGGGACACACATTCCCATCTTTGGAAGTTGGCAACTTGAAGGTCTGTACGTAGGAGACTTACTGCATTGTTTAAACTGCCCAGTCTGTGCTGGGATTTTGTTATGGCAGCCCTAGCAGACACATACACTATCCCCAAGATCAGGTTCATGGCCTCAGGCTGGCAAGACCTGAGCAACTTGACTTGCGTCCGACTCTTTGTGACCCCATGGACTGTAGCTGGCCGGGCTCCTCTGTCCACGGGGATTCTCCAGGCAAGTATACTGGAGTGAGTTGCCATACCTTCTCCAGGGGATCTTCCCAACCCAGGGATAGAACCCAGGTCTCCCACATTGCAGGCGGATTCTTTACCAGCTGAGCCACCAGGGAAACCTGGAGCAACTTGAGTAGACCCACATTTAACTATCAAAATATGAGAGGCAGGTAAAATCATTCAAATTGTGTGTGTGTGTGTGTGTGTGTGTGTGTGTGTATAGTACAGAGCTAATATAATACAAATAATATTTACAAAGCAGGAAACCAAGGTTCAGAAAGGGTAAAGAGCCTGCCCAGGATCACTTAGCTACTAAGTGATGGAGCCTGGATTCAAGTCCATGTCTTTGTGACTCACAGTTTATACTCTACATGACATTACCTGTTTTCTCCCATGCTCTCAACCATGATATATTTTACTCACGTACTAATCACTATGGATTAACAAGACTGGCACATCTCCCACCTACTTGATGATACAAAGAAAACTGGTGTTTCATTTATAAATTCACTGCAATTGACTCTGTGGTAACAAAAACCCAGGAAGATATGCTAGCAAAGGAGTATTTGATTTTTCAAAAAAACTAAACAAACAAAAAACCTAAATAGTTGCTGCTCCCTGCCATAAAATAATTCTATTAAAATGATGTACAGTGGAGCCCAAAGAGTTAACTAGATCCACAGGCCTATTTCAGAGCATGTGTGTACTAAGCAAACAGGAGAAACAAAGGAAATGGGAGGAGAGAAGATACAGCTTTCCATTTCTCAAAACTATGTCCTCATTATTGTACCCCAGGGGTCTTACAGGGTTTGGAATACACGGGCTTTCGATTTATACTTCTTGACTTACTGAACAAACAAATGAATGAACTTGATCCTCTAATGAGAAGAAAATAAATTCTTAGGCCTTTTCAATGACCTAAATTCCTCAAAGTATTTTGGGCTTTTCCTAATTTACTTTGTTTCATTTAATCAAATGAGATGGAACTTAAGAGGAAAGTAAAGACTAGAAGAATTAAGCCATAGACCAAAGCAGGGCAAAAAAGGTCCTGCCTGCATTATTTGAATGGTGTAAGTGAAAATGAGTCTCCTAGTCACCCTGTATAGTCACCTCAGAAATCAGTTTCACGCCACTGCCTTAGTGGGTGAGTTCGAACATACTTGTTTCAGGCAGATGTTCCTGGCCTGTGTGAGGTAAGCTACAATCAGATGCTGATAGTTCAGAGAACAGAATACAACGGTAAATGCAGGCCACAGTCATCTAAGTCTTGAAGATAGGATTTCTTCAGGATGATGACTTTAAAAAAAAGTTTTTATTTATTTTAATTAATTTAATTGGAGGCTAATTACTTTACAATATTGTGGTGGTTTTTGCCATTCATTGACATGAATCAGCCATGGGTGTACATGTGTTCCCCATCCTGAACCCCCCGCCCACCTCCCTCCCCATCCCATCCCTCTGGGTCATCCCAGTGCACCAGCCCTGAGCACCTGTCTCATGTATCGACCCTGGACTGGCGATCTATTTCACATATAATATACATGTTTCAATGCTATCCTCTCAAATCATCCCACCCTCGCCTTCTCCCACCAAGTCCAAAAGTCTGTTCTTTACATCTGTGTCTCTTTTGCTATCTCGCATATAGGGTCACCGTTACCATCTTTCAGGCTGATGACTTTTAAGAGCTGCCTTCAGAGTTTGCCTATTATTTTAATTATGTTATTAAAAATAACTAATAGGCAGAGCACAGAGGATTTCTAGAGCAGTGAAACTATTCTGTATGATACTATGGTGGTGGATACATGTTATATATTTATTCAAATTCATAGAATGTACAAAACCAAGAGTGAACCCTAATGTAAACTATGTACCTTAGGTGATGATGATATGTAGATGTGGATTCATCAGTTGTTACAAGTGTCCCATTCTGGTGGGTGATGCTGACAATGAGGAGGGTTATGTATGTGTGGGGGTAGAGGATACATGGAGAGTCTCTTACCTTCCTTCCAATTTTTCTATGAACCTAAAACTGCTCAAAAAATTGTCTATTAAAAATTATCTGCTAAAAAAATAAATAATGCAAAAGATACCCCTCTTCCCCACCCTAATTGAAGAAAAAAAAAAAGTGACTAGGAAGGTTATGAACAGGGGAAAACAAAGTGAGATATCCTTAAAGTTTTAAGGTACTATTCTGAAACCAACACTTTAGTACCCTTTACTATAATAAAATTCCCATGCACTCTACTCAAATTTTGGTATATTTCAGGACAAAGGAAGTGTTTTTCCCCCCTACACTGGGAGATTGCAATGATTAATATGGCAGCTAAAATATCTTGTTTTCTTTAGATATTATCTATTAGTATGAAAAATATAATAAATTAGGCTTTGTTGCTTTGTGTTGTCCCCCCAGTGTTCACTGGGGACAGAGATGCTTCAAGCAACTGAAAAAATTTAACAAATAGTTTTTCCTCTTTTTTTCAGTAAACTCATCAAGTTGCTATTAATTTTTAGCTCTATGTGGGAAAATTTAATGATCTTTCAATTACAATATTTCTATTTAACTTGCAAATGGGAGATACTACCTCCATCCTACTGTCTGCTGTTATTATAAACACAGCTTTGAGTTTGAACAATCCAATGCTGATTAGAGGTTTTCAGCATTAAGCATTGGTCTCATTTCTAAAGTTTAACAAGTAACACAATACATAATTCTCTGGCACGTCCAGTCCTTTTATGTCAGGCAGCTGAAGCTCTCTCTACTCACATGACAAGCAAACAGAAAGCATACTATAATCAACTGAGCAGGCTATGATTAACTCTGCTCGGAGCTGTCTCCAAACTCCCTATATACTCCATAGTGGTTCTTAAGACAAAAATAAGGCAAGGCATGTTTCTCCAAGAAAGAGATCACCAATTAAGAGCACCTGATGTTTCTTACTAAGAGTAAGCTACGGGAGTTGGTGATGGACAGGAAAGCCTGGTGTGCTGCAGTCTATGGGGGTCACAAAAAGTTAGACACTTTACAGACTGAGCGACTGAACTGATGTTTCTTATTTTTTAAGTTATTATGAATTGAATTAGCACAGGGTCTAGCCACAACCGTCTCTCGTGTATTATTTTCAGTTGCTTCTGCCACACAAAGCCAATCATTTGTGAGGTGCTGGTCTTTATAATGTGGTTGGGACCATTATGGTAATTAATTAATTGAGAAATAATACAGACAGGCCATTCCCATTATCCTGAAGTGGGACACATTCCAGTCACATCTGCGAAATCTGTAGATGCAGTAATTATTTCCATGTTTCTTGAGTGTCTTCAGATAGTCAACCAACATTAATAATGTGCTTGAAAATATGAAGTCACAGCTGGTAGCTCTGAACTCAGGGCATCTTCACAAGCTTGGTTACTTGCTCTCTTCATTGACAGCACATGTTTAAGTTGTAAATAGTAGGAACTGAGCAGCATTTCAGCTGTGTCCCCATGACAGACATTATCAACCATTTGGTGCCCCCTTAAGCCCAAAGTTCTAAGTGAGTTACAGTATGCAAAGCCTTTAGACCACTCCAGTGACAAGATTAGAATTCTGTCTGACTCCAGAATCAACTCCAAACTACTTTGCTCTAATATCAGTAATGTCTTTCTTATCCCAAGCAAGATTGTTTTGTGGCTAACATGTTCCCCCTCTCTGGGAAAACTATATCAAATGGATTAATTAAGTGGCTAAGAATGAAGAGGTTTATTTCTCAAGGAGAATCTGTCCAGGAGAGTCACTCTAACCACCCACCCCCTACCTTGCAAAAGACCTAGGAAGTTAATATGTCTAGAGCATAACTAGATTAATTGAATTTCAAAACTTTAAATAATTTCTGGTGGTGCAGATACTGTGTGCCTTGCCACAGATGCCCCTTCCAGGACTGAAGGGGCCGTTTCTGGGAACAATGTCAACTGACGGTCCACAGGGCCATTTTGCCCAATGTCACATCCCTCCCTTGGGCAGCCAGGGTCCAATGATTGGTTCATGCCTCCTCTTCCCAAATAAGAAAATTCTGAACCATTTCAGCTTCAGTGCTCTTTGTGGGGTCCACTAGACTTCACTGTAGCACTAATACTTTCCCTTTCTAAGTCTACTCCTTCCTGTTTCTTTCCTTTCACAGGTTTTGATCCTTAGAGTACTCCCTAATTAACAATTTACATACTAATTTCTACCTCACAGTCCACTTCCTGAAGAATCAACATGCAATATTTTGACTTTCCCTCTTCCTTACCTTATACAGACCATTGCTTTCTTGCAACTGGAATTAGCCAGTGGAGAATGTGTTAATCATATATATGTATGATTTGCACATGGAATTTCTGAGGATGCAGATCTTGCCTACTTTACAGTCTATATTCACTGAAAATCAAATATAGTTATAATTTCGTAAATATTAACTGAACAGCAAAGGGTAAGAATGAAGTGGCTGGGCCAAAGCGGGAACAACACTCAGCTGTGGATGTGTTTGGTGGTGAAAGTAAAGTCCGATAATGTAAAGAACAATGTTGCACAGGAACCTGGAATCTTAGGTCCATGAATCAAGGTAAATTGGACATGATCAAGCAGAAGACGGCAAAAGTGAACATCGACACCTTAGGAATCAGTGAACTAAAAAGGACAGGAATGGGTGAATTTAGTTCAGATGACCATTATATCTACTACTGTGGGCAAGAATCCTTTAGAAGAAATGGAGTGGTTCTCATAGTCAACAAGACAGTCCAAAATTCAGTACTTGGGTTCAACCTCAAAAATTACAGAATGATTCAATGCTGTTCTCTTGAAACATCCCACCCTCGCCTTCTCCCAGAGTCCATAAGTCTGTTCTATACGTCTGAGTCTCTTTTTCTGTTTTGCATATAGGGTTATCATTACCATCTTTCTAAATTCCATATATATGTGTTAGTATACTGTAATGGTCTTTATCTTTCTGGCACATTGCGATTCATTTCCAAGGTAAACCATTCAACATTCCCCAACCACTAATGCTAAAAAAGCAGAAATTGATGGGTTCTATGAAGACCTCAAGACCTTCTAGAACTAACACCAAAGGGATTGGAATACAAAAGTAGGAAGTCAAGAGATACCCCGAATAACAGGCAGATTGGGTCTTGAAGTACAAAATGAAGCAGGGCAAAGGCCAACACAGTTTTGTCAAGAGAAAACGCTGGTCACTGCAAACACTCTTTTCCAGCAATCCAAGAGATAACTCTACACATGGGCATCACCAGATGGTCAATATTGAAATCAACACTGATTATGTATCTTTGCAGCCAAAGATGGAGAAGCTCTATGCCGTCAGCAAAAACAAGACCTGGAGCTGACTGTGGCTCAGATCATGAACTCCTTATTGCAAAATTCAGGCTTAAGCTGAAGAAGGTAGGGAAAACCACTAGGGCATTCAGGTATAACCTAAATCAAATCCCTTATGGTTATACAGTGGAGGTAACAAATAGAGTCAAGGGATTAGATCTGGTAGACAAGACTGCCTAAAGAACTATGGACAGAGGATAATACCATTGTATAGGAGGCAATGACCAAAACCATACCAAAGAAAAAGAAATGCAAGAAGACAAAGTGGTTATCTGAGGAGGCTTTACAAATAGCTGAGGAAAGAAGAGAAGTGAAAGGCAAGGAAAAAAGGGAAAGATATACCCAACTGAATGCAGTGTTCCATAGAATGGCAAGGAGAGATAAGGTCTTCTTAAATGAACAATGCAAGAAATAGGGGAAAACAATAGAATGGGAAAGACAGAGGTCTCTTCAAGAAAACTGTACATATCAAGGGACATTTCAGGCAAGTATGGGCATGATAAAGAACAGAATTGTTAAGTACCTAACAGAAGCAGAAGAGTTTAAGAAGAGGTGGCAAGAATACATAGAATTATACAAAAAGGTCTTGGTCTTTAAGGCAATGCAGGGATAGGTTCAAGATAGTGGAATAGAAGGACATGTGCTCATCCCCTGTGAGAGCATGAAAATCGCAACTAGCTGTTGAACAAGCATCGACAGGAAGATGCTGGAACCCAACCAAAAAAGATGCCCCGTGTCCAAAGACAAAGAAGAATCTGCAGTGAGACGGTAGGAGAGGCACCAACAGGATAAAATCAAGTCCCACACCCACCAGGTAGGTCACCCACGAACTGGAGAACAATACCACCAAAGAAGTTCTCCCACTGTTGTGAAGGCTCTGAGCTTCACATCAGGCTTCCCAGCCTGGATATCTGGCAAAGGGACTGGGAACCTCCAGGGAACCTGTCTTTGAAGGCGAGCAGGATTTGATCACAGGACTTCCACAGGACTGGGGGAACCAGAGACTCTATTCTTGGAGGGCACAAACAAAATCTTGTGTGCACCAAGATCCAAGGGAAAAGAGCAGTGACCCCATAGAGGGACTAAACCAGACCTGCTATTATTGGAGGGTCTTCTGTGGAGGTGTGGGTCAGCAGTGGCTTGTCGTGGGGATGGGGCCCTGGAAACAGCAGTCCTGGAAGGTGCCCCTTGGCATAAGTCCTCTTGGAGGTTACCATTAACCCTACCACAGAGCTTGTAGACCCGAGGGCTGGGTTGCCTCAGGCAAAACAACTAACAGGGAGGGAGTGCAACCCCACCCATCAGCAGATAATTGTATTAAAGTTTTACAGAGTTTGGCCCTGCCCACTAGAGCATGAACTAGTTTTTCCCACCACCAGCCCCTCCCATCAGGAAGCTCTAAGAGCTGTCAGAAGAAGCAAGAAGAACCACAATCCCATAGCTAGAACAAAAACCATATTACAGAAAGTTCATCAGAATGAAAAAGCAGAAAGTTTTGTCTTAGTTGAAGGGACAAGCTAAAACCCCAGAAAAACAACCAAATGAAGTGGAGATAGGCAAACTTCCAGAAAAAGAAGTCAGAATAATGATAGTGAAGATGATTCAGGATCTTGGAAACAGAATGAAGAAGATGCAAGAAATGTTTACCAAAGACCTAGAAGAACTAAAGAACAGAGATAAACAATACACTAGAAGGAATCAATAACAGAATAACTGAGGCAGAAGAATGGATAAGTGACCTGGAGAACAGAATGGTGGAAATCACTGCCACAGAACAGAATATAGAAAAAAGAATAAAAAAATGGAGACAGCCTAAGAGACCTCTGGGACAACATTAAATGCACTAACATTTGCATTATAGGGATCCCAGAAGGAGAAAATGGAGTAGGACCTGAGAAAATATTTGAAGAGAAATATTTCCTAACATGGGAAAGGAACTAGCCAACCAAGTCCAGGAAGCACAGAGAGTCCTAGGCAGGATAAACCTAAAGAGGAACATACTGAGACATATAGTAATCAAAAAGATGAAAATTAAAGACAAAGATAAAATACTAAAAGCAACAAGGGAAAAAACCACAAATGACCTACAAGGAACTCCCGTAAGGTTATCAGCTGATTTCTCAATAGAAACTCTACAAGTCAGAAGGGAATGGCACAATATAAAGTGATGAAAAGGAAGAACCTACAACCAAGAATAATCTACCCAGAAAGACTCTCATTCAAATTTGATGGAGAAATCAAAAGCTTTCCAGCCAAGCAAAAGTAAGAGACTTCAACACCAACAAACCAGCTTTACAATAAATGCTAAAGGAACTTCTCTAGGCAGGAAACACAAGAGAAGGAAAAGACCTACAGAATATAAATCCAAAACAACTAAGAAAATGGTAATAAAATCATAAAAGTGAAAGTCACTCAGTCATGTCTGACCCTTTGCCTTCCCATGGACTATACAGTCCATGGAATTCTTCAGGCCAGAATACTGGAGTGGGTAACCTTTCCCTTCTCCAGGAGATCTTCCCAACCCAAGGATAGAACCCAGGTCTCCCACATTATAGGTGGATTCTTTACCAGCTGACCCACAAGGGATATCAATAATCACTTTAAATGTAAATGGATTAAATGCACCAACCAAAAGACAGACTGGCGAGGCAGATGAAAACATATGCATGCATACCCTTCCACTTACCACATCACTTTACTTAAGCCTCAAACTGTATATATTTTATATTGTTAGGGTAATCTCTTTTCATTATTCTATTACAAATATTTTCTAATTTTCCTTGTTATGGCTTCTTAGACACACCCATCATTTCATAGTGGACATTTAATTATGAAATACATGTGATTTTTAAAAATATCTTTGATATTAATTTCTCATTGAGATATTAATTTCTCACTTAAATGTTTTCTTTTCTCAAATAACCTTTTATTTTTTCATTCTTCTAACTTTATTGAGGCTTTCAATGGCTAAATCAAAGATCTCTCTTGGTAAATGTCATATTGCACTTGAAAATATGTGGGTTATTTTCAAGTTATCTTCTGATACTGATTCCTCACATAATTCCACACTGACAAGAAAACAGACTATATACTATTTCAATACCTTAATTTTTGCACCTTGTTTTATGTCCCTGGATATGTTCCAGTGTCTCCTGGTTTACAGTCTTATGGAAATTGAATAGAATTTGTTGTGTGAAAATTGTATAAATCTTAATTATGTTAATTATGTTGAATTGGTTCATAGTGTTCTTCAGGTCTACTATATCTTAAATCCTTTTACTTCTCTGTATATTCATTCTATTAATTTTTGAGAGTTTGACATTGAAACTCCAACTAAAAATCTTAATTTATCTACTTAAAAAGTATCATAATATATACTGGAACTATATGTAATCTTGTTCTGTATTTTCCAAGTCTCCTGTAAATGTGTTACCATACTTTTATAACTAAAAAAAAAAGTCTTAACAGCTCAGATAACCATGATGGACTGGTCACTTACCTAGAGCTGGACATGCTGGAGTGTGAAGTCAAGTGGGCCTTAGGAAGCATTACTATGAACAAAGCTAGTGGAGGTGGTGGAATTCCAGCTCAGCTATTTAAAATTCTAAAAATGATGTCAAAGTGCTGCACTCAATATGACAGCAAATTTGGAAAATACAACAGTGGCCACAGAACTGGAAATGATTAGCTTTCATTCCAAACCAAAAGAAGGGCAATGCCAAAGAATGTTCAAACTACCATTCAATTGGGCTCATTTCACATCTAGCAAGTTTATGCTTAAAATCCTTCAAGCTAGGCTTCAGCACTACATGAACCAAGAATTTCCAGATATACAAGCTGGGTTTAGAAAAGGCAGAGAAGCTAGAGATCAAATTACCAACATTTGTTGGATCATGGAAAAAGCAACGGAGTTCTAGAAAAACTTCTGCTTCATTGACTACACGAAAGCCTTTGACTCTGTGGCTCACAACAAACTGGAAAATCCTTAAAGAGACAGGAATACCAGACCACCTTACCTGCCTCCTGAGAAACCTGTATGTAAGTCAAGAAGCAACAGTTAGAATTGGACATGGAACAACTGACTGGTTCAAAACTGGGAAAGGAGTACATCAAGGCTGTATATTGTCACCCTGTTTTATTTAACTGATACACAGAGTACATCATGCAAAATGCTGGGCTGGATGAATCACAAGCTGGAATCAAGATTGACAGGAGAAATATCAACAACATAAGATATGCAGATGATACCACCCTAATGACAGAAAGTGAAGAGGAACTTAAAGAGCCTCTTGATGAAGGTGAAAGAAGAGAGTGAAAAAGCCAGCTTGAAACTCAACATTAAAAACTAAGATCAGGGCATCTGGGCCCATCATTTTACAACAAATAGAAGGAGAAAATGTGGAAGCAGTCACTGATTATTTTCTTGGGCTCCAAAATCACAGATAATGACTGCAGCCATGAAATTGAAAGACACTTTCTTCTTGGAAAAAAGGCTGACAAACCTAGGTAGTGTAATAAAAAGCAGAGACTTTGCTGACAAAAGTCCATAGAGTCAAAGCTATGGTTTTTTCCAGTAGTCATGTGAGAGTGGGACCATAGAGGAGGATGAGCACCAAAGAATCAATGCTTTTGGACTGTGGTGCTGGAGAAGATTCTTCCGAGTCCCTTGGACAGCAAGGAGATCAAGTCAATCAATCTGAAAGGAAATCAACCCCAAATATTCTTTGAGGGACTGATGCTGAAGCTGAAGCTCCAATACTTTGACCACCTGATGCAAGGAGCCAATGGGAATCTTTCCAGTGAGAAAGACTGAGGGCAGAAGAAGAAGGGGGTGATAGAGGATAAGATAATTGGATAGCATCACTAACTCAATGGACATGTATTTGAGCAAAATCCTGGAGATAGTGGAGGACAGAGGAGCCTGGTGTGTTATAGTTCATAGGGCTGCAAAGAGTAGGACACGACTTAGCGACAACAACTGAACAGAAGAAGCTTCAGGGTAGGCTGGGGTAGTAAATATTATTACTCACATTAAGTGGTAAATATCTGATTAGGGGCTAACTAGTATTTTCAGGGGCTTCTGAGTTAAATTCATCTGGAGTAGCATTATGCACAGGCAGCTACATTATAAACACTGGGAAGTGCTGCATATTGATTTCCTTTGTGAATTGGGGTTTGGGGTTTGGGAGGGACTTTCCTGGTGGCTCAGTTGGGGTTGGGGAAACTTTTTGCAAAGTGAATAGTTTAAAGTTCTTTATTTCGAGAAATATTTGGAAAATGTCTTACCATTATCTTTTAATTCTACACACAGAATTGTGTGTTGGCCTTCTGGGTCCCTGTTTGATGGATCCAAAGTTAGAATTAGTTGCGAAAATCCTTACTAGCAAGTAATGTTATTGTCAGTCTTAGGAATAATATAAGTCATAGTTAGCTGGGACCCTCTTGCCCCTTCAGATCTAGGGGAGATAGGCTCAACCCTCTACCCCATGTGGAAAGTCCAAGGCATTCCTCAACAATTCTGTGAATTTCTAGAGGGCTTGTGTTCTGTCAGCTCTGACTCCAAGTTACTTTCTGTTGAATTTGTTGAGTTTAAAGTTGGTCTTTTCATCACCTCTTGTTTTCTTTATTTGTACCATGTCAGTACAATACAGAGCCCAGTCTTCCTTTCTCCCTCCCTCCCTCTTGAGGGTGCACGCTCAGTCTCTAAGTCATGTCCAGTCATGCCTGACTTTGTGATCCCATGGTCTGCACCCCACCAGGCTCCTCTGTCCATGAAAATTTCCAGGCAAGAATTCTGGAGTTTCCATTCCCTTCTTCAGGGGATCTTCCCAACCCAGGGGTCAAACCTGCTTCTCCTGCATTGGCAAGTAGATTCTTTACCACTGAATCACCTGAGAAGTCTCCCGCCTCCCCACCACACACATACATAATATTACAATCCACACAAGGCATTCTTGTATGTAGTCAACTTTACTAGAGTTCTGAAAAGATGAAAGTCACACTGCAAAAACATGAGTATGATATCATCCTTGTTTTTTTAAAAATAAGTCCTTCATCCTTTTCAGCAACAATTGTCACTCTAGCCATCCTCTCTCTATTTCCCCCTCCTTGTGTGCCCACGCTCTTTAAAAGAAGGGGGGAAAAAATCCCCTCATTCACTTATAGAGAATAATTTAGCCCTAACAGACACATTTTGACTGCAAGTGGCAAAAAAACCCAGTTCAAACTGGTTTACACAAGAGAATCTGTTGAGTCTTTTTAACAAAAGTCCAGAACTAGATCTTATTTCAGGCACCTCTGGATGCAGGAGCTCTGCCCTGCCTGCAGATCAGCTTTCCTTCTTTCAGTCTGTTGACTCCGTTCTCCCTGATACTGATTCCCTCTCAAATATCTTTTGCTCACTGTGGCAAGATCACTGTACTAATTTTTCACATCTTGCAGCATTCAACACCAACTGAAACGTTGAGCCTGCCTCAATTCCAAAAGTCTCAGCAGTCTCACTGCATTGAATTGGCAGGAGTGAGTCACACGTCCATCCCTCTGCTTATCACTGTGGGTATGGGAATTCGGCACAGTTCAGTTCACTCACTCAGTCGTGTCCAACTCTTTGCAATCCCATGGACTGCAGTATGCCAGGCCTCCCTGTCCATCAACAACTCTTGGAGCTTACTCAAACTCATGTCCATTGAGTTGGTGATGCCATCCAACCATCTTATCCTGTGTTGTCCCCTTCTCCTCCTACCTTCTATCTTTCTACTGGAAAAACCATAGCTTTGACTAGACGGACCTTTGTTGGCAAAGTAATGTCTCTGCTTTTTAATATGCTATCTAGGTTGGTCATAACTTTTCTTCCAAGGAGCAAGCATCTTTTAATTTCATGGCTGCAGTCACCATCTGCAGTGATTTTGGATCCCCCCAAAATAAAGTCTCTCACTGTTTCCATTGTTTCCCCATCTATTTCCCATGAAGTGATGGGACCAGATGCCGTGATTTCAGTTTTCCGAAAGTTGCGTTTTAAGCCAACTTTTTCACTCTCCTCTTTCACTTTCATCAAGAGGCTCTATAGTTCTTCACTTTCTGCCATAAGGGCAGTGTCATCTGCATATCTGTGGTTATTGAGATTTCTCCTGGCAATCTGCAGCATACTTATTGGCTTAAGCCTAGTTCCCATTATCCAACCCAGGAGAGCTCCAGGGGTGGGATTACTCGGATGAAGCACAGAGAAGGAATGACTGGCTTCTCAAAAGGAAATTAGCTATGAGAACTACGGAATGGTGAAATGTCACAGAGCAACAGCCAAAAATATCGAGATGCAGTAAACGCTTGACCCACCCCCATAGTCAGCTCAGGGCATCCCTTTGAATATCTAAGGCCTTCCTGAAGTTTTAAAATAATTGCCTTTCCAATTAAGTCTGTAGACAAAGGCCATCTTCCTATCCATTGATGGCTTAGAGTGGGAAAGTTCAGTTTTACAGATACTGTAAAACAGGTGCTAGAAATGTTCTATATCTTGATGGTAGTTAATTTACATGGGTGTGTACAGATGTAAAAATTCATCAAGATGTACACTTAAGATCTGTGTATTTTACCATACACTTATTAGACTTCAGTTAATACTGTTTTTTATTTCTTTCAAGATGACCAACAAATGTCCAGTGTGATTTACAGTGCAATAATCAAGCCACTTATCTTTGGTCTGTCTTTACACTAAGCCTTATTCACCCAGAGGTGAAGACATAGCTTAGCTGAGGTTACCAGAATAGAAAACCTAAATATGGATTTGGGCTCGGGTCTTAGTTGGAATTAATACAGTTGTGTCTGTCTGAAGTCTCTTTTGGGACTTCTATGTCCCTCAGAAATTCAGTATATTTACATAAACATGTAGAGGCTGAAGATAACCCAAAAGATAATGTCTATAATTAAGACTTCTAAATATTTTCCTAAATTACTCAGGTGAACATATTCAAGGCAGAAGAACAGTTTGCCTTCTATCAAAAATAGAGTTTATTAAAATCATTAGGTTTCAGTGAAACGACCACATCAGATTTTCCCTAAGAGCAGGTTATAATGGACTTTGAATCCCGTACTAGCTTTATGACCTCAAACAAGTCACTTGATTGTGCCTGAGCTTCAGTTTCACATCTATAAAACAATAAGTAAGGTTCTTCTCTTCCAAGGCTATGCTGAGAAACAGAGATGGCATGCATAAAAGGTTGTCATTAAATGATCAAGTCTCATTATTATTCTGATCCCCTCTGCCTATTGCTTTTGATAGGATTAGTTCAGTTCATTCATATCGGATTCTTTGCGACCCCATGGACTGCAGCGCGCCAGGCTTCCCAATCCATCACCAACTCTTGGAGCTTGCTCAAACTCATGTCCATCAAGTCAGTGATGCTATCCAACCATCTCATCCCCTGTTGTCCCCTTCTTCTCCTGTCTCCAATCTTTCCCAGCATCAGGCTCTTTTCCAATGAGTCAGTTCTTCACATCAGGTGGTCAAAGTATTGGCGTTTCAACTTCAGCATCAGTCCTTCCAATGAATATTTGATAGGATTAATTGCATTTTTTTCAGTGACTCTTTTGAACTTACCTTCTTAGAATGGATTTTTTCCTTCATAATTACTTCTAAGGTTAAGTGATTCCAGGGTTTAATTTAACCACCCTTTCCATTTTATCAATGTATTGGAACACCTTGCTTGAATTTCCTGAACATTTTTCTGATGCTGTATCTATGTGGCTTCTTATCTTTCTAGATTTTCTGAAGTTTAATTCTAATTCATTCTGCCTATATTATTGTTCCTTTTGGGATAATAATTCCTTTTGGTGGTCCAGTGGCTAAGAATCGGTGCTCCCAACACAGGGGATGGGGGTTTGATCCCTGATCAGGGGAACTAGATCCCACACACATCTAAGAGTTTGCATGCCACAACTAAAGATCCTGTGTGCCATAACTAAGACCCAGCACAGCCAAATAAACAAATTACATAATAAATATTTTTAAAAAATAAAAAAGATATTATTCCTTTTTAAACTTCATTATCAACTGTGGCAACCTGAATAAGGGCACAGTGTCTTGACTCTTCTTCATCTGTTTCAATTATTGTATACTTCTTTAACTGCACAAAAAAGATGAATAAGAAATAATTGTCGGTAAGGAGAAAGTGGCAATTTTCTTTTTGAAAGGTGAGATTATTCTTAAAGAAAAGCTAACTGTTTTTCATAAGCTTTGGGAGAGAATTATGAGAGAGAAGATTTAATGAGAGTTGTTAAGAATATTTTGTAATTAGTTCACTACCTTAGGTCTAGCAAGAAGAAAGTGTAATTTTAGGTACTTATATTTTTAACTAGTCCTTCTACAAGTTTGCTATCATATTCTTCCTTTTACATGTGCTGAAACTAAGGTTAAACTTGTCCAAGGTTACATGGAAGAGACATATTTGGTTAGCTGCTGCTGAGTCACCAAATCATGTCTGATTCTTTGCAACCGCATAGACTATAGCCCACCAGGCTCCTCTGTGCAGGGGATTCTCCAGGCAAAAATACTGGAGTGGGCTGCCATTTCCTTCTCCAGGGGATGTTCCCAACCCAGGTCTCCTGCATTGGTAGGCAGATTCTTTACCACTGCGCCACCTGGAAATCCCACATTTGGATAGAGATGCATCTAAAGTTAATGCTTGTGCTTTTGCCAAAAGATATTTTTCAGAGGCCCTTATCTGGTAGGGTTTGGTGGATCTCTTATCTCAGCTAAAGATGAGATAAACTTTGGAACTAGAATACCGATTTGCTTCTGCACATGCTTCTGTACATTTATATGGCTTCTGTACAGATTTCACATATTTCCTTTAACTAGACTGTAAATCAGGAGGGAAGAAATAAAGGAAGGAAATAAAGGCAGAAAAATGATCACTGTTCTCTGCTTCTACTGAGGACTGCTTAAGAGGAATAATAATTTATAAAAGGCCAGTTTTAGATTGCTTCCAAAGGAACTTCTATTACTTATAAAGACAGCATCCTAGAAAGAGGGCTACTCTGTGTAAGCATGGACCACCAAGCAATTAAAAGAATTGCCTTAATGAAAATTATGGTGTCTAAGATCTAAAATCAACAACTGTAAAACCTGGATTCAAAAGCCTTTTGGAAAAGTATGATTTTTATAATGTAATTACTTCTGTTAACATTAAGTGTAAAATTGAAAATTTAAGATAATCTCAGTATGTCTTCATGGGGACACATCTGTGTTATAGTTAGTACAAACACAAATGGCCAACACAGTTACCAACATTTAAACATGCTAACATGAACATGACTAATATCACTGACATGCTGTGATATATTCAGATATTTGTTTATTAAATTAGCATATTGCTAGGAAAAATGCATAATTAAAAGTAGATAACAGCGCCTTCCCGTTCCTCATTCTTTGGGAAAAGCAGACATTGTTATTGACTATAGAGCCGAAGATGATCCTTTTTCTAGATTCAGAGGCCCTGGAAAGTGTTACTGGGGCGGGGAGTGACTCAGATTTACAGTCCAGACGAGTCCCTACTGTGAGCGGCTGTGCACGTTGCAGCTGTACTTCCCTGATGCTGAATCACAGCTGCCACTATTGCATTTCTGGGTTTTTTTCACTGCTTCTCATCTATGGTTCCCCAGATTCATTGCTCAAGATTAACAAAATATAACACACAAAGATCAAAGTTCAGCTTTGAAATATAAAAGCATTACGTCCAAATATTACAAACAAGGTCAGCAATAAATCATGTTGGAAAGAGGCAGAAAGTCATGAACATAAGACAAAAGATTATAAACCATAATTCACAGCATGGAGCCCCACCATCCTAAGAGAAGTAACTAAAAAGCAACAATAAGAGTAAAGGCAATGACAACAAGTAACATAGATCAGGGATCTGAGGTTTTTAAGTAAAATGGCAAAATGTCCAGAGGAAAAGGCACAGGGGGAAAGGTCACAAGCCCAGACGGACTAACTAGGTATCATTGTAATGTTGGCTTGCTCGCTTAATGTTTTTCATCTTGGTAAATGCAACGCTTATAATTCTAGCTTTGGTTGGTTGGTTGGTTCTCAAAGGTCACTCTAGGAAGTGTGATATCAGTTATTTAGAGGACCCTAAGAATAAAATCTCACATGTTCAGTTAAAGATGTTCCTAACATCTTAAAGGAAAAACACTGAAAATCTTAAAGCAGGAAGAGTAAACTTACATTGAATTCTTATGGGATCACATGGCAATGTGGCATCATCCAGTCTTCTCTCAATACATGGTAACAAATCACTGACACAAAAAGAAGAATGATTTACTGAAGGTTAGAGAGAAGCCACAACTACAAATCTAAATGTCAGATTTCTAGGTCAAGTACAAAGCTAATAATGGTTTCAAACTACCAGCGACAGTATATCATGTTTTTCTTGTGATGAGACGTAATTACAATGTATTAATATTTACAAATCACACTGAGGCTCTCAGATGAAGTGAAGTGATAGGTAAATAAAGACTACATGAATAATTACACAATTAATGTCTCTGAAATTATGGATTGTAAACTGGAAAACCCTAATTGCTTTATAGGACCCAGGCCTATAGACAATATTGGAAGTGATGCTGAAATCAACTGCTCTCTTACCAAAGAAGAAAATAAAGTTCCAATCTACCTAACTTGTTATGTACCACAGGAGACATTCTGAACACATTATCAGTTCAGGATAGTTGATATAAGGACATGGATAAGCAAATAGCCTGCTCTTTTTCTATTATGTGTTCATATGCAGTCAGTGCATATAAATAACTTTTAAATATTTTAAAATATTTGACGGCCACCATAGTGAGAAATACATGTGGGATAACTCATTCTTTGAGTCACATTCAGATGAGATGTAAATATTAAGTATTGCAAATATTCAAATGTGATTATGGAATTATGGAAAACTTGATTTTTGTAAATTTTCTTTTTAACAGTATTTTAATCTTCTATAGATAGGAAGGGAAATGGGGAGCAGGAAATCACACTTTTCGTTAAATTTTTTTAACTCACAGCTTTGGAAACTCAAGATTCCAGATCATTTTGGAAGTTTAAAGAAAGCAAGAATCTAGTTTGCTGAATAATACAAAGCATTTGGGGATATGAAAAGCTAACCTCCCCTCGGCTCCCCACCCCATTCAAAAACTCTCTAGAGACTCATCTGTAACAATTAGGAACAGGAAGAATTTTATTTTTTCTCATTTGATTGCTTTAAAATCACTTATGGTAAAATACCCTAAAATTGCACTAGAATCAAAGGGTTTTTCTTTGTAGTTCATCACAAAAATTACTGAACAGGTATTTTCTAAACCCAAAAGAGCTTTGATTCCAGGCCCAGATCACATACTAAGAAATTTAGCTCTATTTTATTGGCTTCTTTATATTCTTCCATATTTTCTGAATTTCCTTCCAAGGGCATATATCACTTTTATAATCAGGAAAAAAAATCACATAAAGAAGTTTAGTGCATATCCAAAACTTGCTCATGATCAATAAAAATGAGAGGATAGCTGGAAAGCATGGCGTAAGTTCTGGGGTTGGCCAAAAAGTTCATTTAGGTTTTTCTGTAAGCTCTTACGCAAAAATCTGAACAAACTTTTGGCCAACTCAACATAAGCTCCACCATGTGAGTCTGTGTTTGGCTTTAACGATTTCTTATGTTTAGTAGCAAACATTCTGGATGATGTAAACAGACACTATTATTTCTTCCTCCCTTACTGATGAGCACTGAAGCATGTAAGCACTTACATAATTTTCTTCAGCATGGAGGTTAAAAAATAAATTATCCAGCAGCTTTGCAAACAATGTGAAGGCTGCATTAAATAAATCTGAAGCTCTGGACAGCGTTAAGCCATCTGAGATTCTTGCTAGGAGGAGACTCTCAGCCCTATCAAAGCAAGAATGAACTTCTCAACTGAAAATTATTATTTTAGGGAGTGTAAAGAGAAGCAACACATTCTCATAAAAATTTGGAAGAAAAAAAAATTTGGAGAGATCAAAGCAGAAGGAGGCTGAAGATTTACCACCAGCTCTGATACGTACAAGCTCTGTGACCCTGGACCACTTACTTAACCTCTCTGAGTCTGTTTCCATTTACAAAATGATACTACTAGGCCCTCTTTGGAGTGTTACTGGAAGGATTAAACTAGGTAAAATGCTTAAGACACTTACTAGGATATGGAAAGTGTGCAAATGAATGTTAATTCTTGTAGAAACCAGTTTGGTCTTCTCCAACATATATATATTAGTGGTATAATAATTAACAGAAGAATTTGAATGTTTTAAAATATGCTTATTACACATAGACTAGATTGGACCACCAAGTTCCCCTACCTTCATGCTAAGAGTACTATTGGGTTCAGGGTCTCCTGCATTGTAGGCAGATTCTTTACCAACTGAACTATCAGGGAAGCCCTTAGAATTTTTAAGTCCCTAAAATTGACACCACCTGAGTAGCTGCTCACCCTAGAGGTGGCAAATAGAAATTCCCTATGCCAAGTTGAAGAAAGCTTTTTGCTTGCGTTTAAGGTTCTAGAGATGTTTCTAGAGAGAAAATGACGTTCCATTGGAGGATAAGAATGTGCTTATAATATTAATGGTAAACCATTCCCCAGTATACACTTAGAGTGAGAGAACTGCTACCAACTTGCCCCATGTTGATTTTTCCTGACCACCCCATACTGCAGATACTGTTTTAATCTCAGGAGAAAACTAGGGCTCAGAGAGGTTAAGAGACTTGCTCATTGTTACTCAACAAGTAAACAGCAGCCTAGGCGCTCCAGTGTTTAAGTGGGAACATCCATCTGTCTGAGAAAAAAACACGTTAGGCTCACCCTTTAAATAAACGATGATGGTAGGGAGGACAAAACAGAGAAGGAGAAGAACAAGGAGGAAAAATACAGTAATCACTTTCTTTCCCTGGAGGGCAGAGCCAGAGCTGGCAGACACTGGGGTGGAAGGACAATCTTCCAGGGAATCTAAGGAGGAGGTGTGCTTTCCAAAGGTGTTTGCCGCGGTACTGTTCCCCTCCTCCACTACCCACTAACCTCTTTGTCTGGGGGAAATGAAACAGCTTTGGTTTGCAAGCCGTCGCCAGGGAGTGGAGCAAGACTTTGTGCTATAAACAAGAGCAAGTGCCAGAGCCCCCGGCCAGCCTCCAAGGCCAGCCTGCCAAAGGAACCTGGCGGTGTGACAGCAAGGGCCAGGCAGCACGGCCAGTGGTCACCGAGGAGCCACTCCAGGGAGGACAACCACCCCACCCCCCTCAAGCTCACCTCTGGGGAGGGTGAGGTCCCTCTGAAGAGTGAGTTGTGTAGGCTCTTGAAATTCTTCTGGCTTCTGAGTTCCAGGGACGCCTGCGAGTAAGTCGAGTCAGGTGTATGCGCACGCGCAAGCGGTGTGGGCGTGCCCTTGTGGACTTGCCCGTGCTTGGTCGTGCACTGATGCCCCCAGTTTTCCAGAGAAAAGGTTTAGAGCTTTCAGCAGATTCCCGGGAATTCATGAGTCTCATGGGAAAAACTCCGTTCAGGAGAAGAACATACCCTGATGGTCCAGAAAAGAACACTGCGCTCACCACTTTTATCTCTGGAGCAACTGAGTCCAGGCTGTCAGCCCACGTTCCTCTTACAAAACCCTAAGGCACTTAAGAGAGACCACAGGGGAAAAAAATAACTCAACCCCTTCTCTAATCTAAACCTAATCCTCCTTAAACCTCTCCTGACCCGGACTACCAGGAATCGTGCCAGTGCCAAATGATACGGTGTTTATTCAGCTTAGGTCTTAGCTTGCCGCTCCTGAGCCACAAAATCAAAGGGGAATGTTCCAGCCACCACCTGCTGATGAATGGGTAAACAAGGGCCAGTCAAGAAAGAGGAGACCCAGTGTTTGAGGACAATGCCTTTGTGTAGTTCTGGCTCAAATAAGGGCACAGCTTCTAAGGAACAGGCTTGAGACATGCCCAAATGCCCTGCCAAGTAGTTCAGGAGCCTGGGGACAGCTGTTGCTCATGATCCCTCTGCCCCTTGCTGCCCTGCAAACCACAGTAGAGAGCCAAGGACACCGTGCCCCCCTCTCCCAGGAAAAGCTGGCCAAGTTGCAGTTTGTGAACCAGTTACATTTATGTTGGAAGAGCCTTTCCCACATTATTCTCCGAGAAGCCTCAGCTTTGTAAGAGCAATGTGGAGCTCAGATGAGTGACCTGACCTCTGTTTCACCAGAGCAGCGGTTTTGATCTGTTTTAAATCTAGAGGAATCTTCATGAGATTTGGGGAGGGGGGTAGGGAGTTCTGTTGCTAAAAACAGAATACTTGAAAAACATTCTTGTAGAATCAGATTTGGCACATCTTTACGTGCGAGGGGTTTAAATAAGTCTTATAGATCCTGAGATTCATCAAGCTGGTTTTATTCTCTATTTTCTCTTCTTTCCTTCTCTGAACAAATGTCTCCTTAAAACTTAAACTGTCTGATCAGATCAGCATAATTCTTTCAGGAATAAGAACCCCGAGAAGGGTAGCTGACATTTATTCTGGGCCTGTTGTGTGTCATACGACATGCTAGGAGTTTACATGCATTATCGCACTGGAACGACTGCAGCCCTCTGGGTGGAGGATCATTCACCTGGGCTCTCAGGTGAAGACATTGAAGCAGAAACACAATTACAACAATAACAACATTGGCAACAGCAGCTTGCTTCCCTGCACTCAGGGCTCCTAAATGATGAACCAGAACTGTCACTAACCCAGGTGATATTAATAACTCAAATCCTGAGTTCTGGCTCTATATAACATCACCTCTAATGTTTAACAAGCAAGAGGTGTGTGTATGTGTGTGTGTGTGTGTGTGTAAATTGGATATAAATTATTTGTACACCTTAAATCTCGATAGAGAAAGCCTGAAAATAAAAATAGGAATAAAACATTACCCATCATTCCATCATTCCTAGACCACCAACTGTTAACGTGTAGGCATACTTCCAGTCTATTTTTATGCATAATTTTTAGTTCTGCACATTTAAAACAGCTGTGATTGTCTATGCATATTTTATTTTGCTTTTGTCACTTAATAGGACAACAAGATATGATATTTTTCATAACATTTCAAATTTTCTATTATTGGCTAAATAATAGTCTTTTAGGTGGAGCAATTCAGTTTAAGAAACATTTATTGAGTACATAATATGCAACACTGTTCTTTGCTTCAAGGAACTAGCAGTCTAGTAACTCAGCAAATAAGACACATAGATAACTATATGGTTATAATAGCTAACAGTACTGAGCATATACTTCCTTCTAGGCACTATTCACATGAATGAATTCACTGAATTCTCTTAGCAACCTCATGAGGAGGGATAATCTCTCCACTGTTTCAATAGTTGTCAGAGACTGAGGCACATCTTGCTAACAAGGTGGTATTTCTAGGTATTGATAGAATAATAGCTTGTTAAAGATGTCCACCTGTTAATCCCCAGAGTGAGTTTGTAATAACTTGTTATAGCAACCATACGAAATGAAAACAATAGGTTCAAACCCAGGCAGTTTGACTCTAGAGCCATTATTCTTAACTATGGTCTAGAGCCCAGAGAAAGGACACTTAACACTAGGGAAAAGATGAAGACGACAACCAGACTCAAAGCTGGGCAGGAGTTATGAAAGCAGAGATGAAAGGAACCATGAGGATTGAATTACTGTAGGGAATTCTCCATGCTATCATAAGGGAAAAAATTCTAATATTATATACAAGTTTCCCCATTTCTGTTTAAAAATATGTATATTGTTTATAATCATATGTGAAGTTTATAGTTATCTCTGGAGAGTGCAAGAGGAAATTTTTACTTACAGATTTTCATATTTTTGAAAATTTCACCAGACATGCACTTGGGATTAATTTTTGTTTGTAAAATAAGTAAATAATAATATATATATAGACCATTTTTCTAAGTTGAAGAAAATAAAATGCAGCACTGGGGTGCAAATCTTTGTGCATAAAGTGTTGAGCTTCTGTAGAATGATTTCCCTAAAATGGAAAATTCCTGGAGGTAGAACTATTGAACCAATGGATAGAAACATTTGGAGAACATATATATTTAAAAGATAATATATACCGGAGATGGTACCCAGTCAGTAAACTATGTGAGAGAAGAGATATTTAACAGATGAACAGAAGAGATGATAGTTGTCAACTCATATATGAAGGCTGATACATGGCATATTAGTGTGCTAGTACCACAGACTAGGTGGCTTAAATGATATAGATTTAATTTCTCACAGTTTCCAAGGATAAAAGTTCAAGATCAGGGAGTTAGCGGGGCTAACTGAAGGCTCTCTCCTTGACTTATGCGTGGTCTTGTGTGTTCATATGGCCTTTCCTCTGTGCATTTCTGTGTTCTAGTTTCCTCTTCTTATAAGGACATCAGACAGATTGGATTAGGGTCACTCTAATAACCTCATTTTAATTTAATTACCTCTTTAAAGACCCTGTTTTCAAGGAAGATACCATGTTCTGAGGTACTGAAGATTAGGACTTCAACATGTGAATTTGGGGAGGTGGGGTGGCAGTTCAACCCACAACACAAAGAAAGCTCTAGAAGAATGGATCAATACCAGTGAAGAGAATTTCTGTTCACTGTGAGAAGGAAGCTTTGTAATATTTTAACATTTCCCATAATGCAACAGAGCTAAAGAATGACAGGATGGTTTCGCTGATTGTAGGCTCACTATTCCCAGTCCTGTTCCAATGCCTGTCTGGGTCAGCTGCGTACATCCTGCTTTGACCTTTCTCTCTGGAAATGTAAACCTAAACCTGCTCTCAACAACTGCATGATGCTTTCCCAGTATCTACCATGGTTCCACTTTGTTTCTGCAATCTATCTCCAAAGACAGTATGAGACAGGACAGCATAAATCATAAATAGGAAAAGAGTTTGGCTCCTCTCTCCTCCCAACAAAAGCCCCACTATAATCTGAGTGCTCTTCACCTGTCTTTCAGTTCACAATCCTCTCCTCTTGGAATGAGAAAAGAGGGTAAGAGATAGGCTCTTGAGCTTTTTTTGTTAAGGTTAGTGTACATTGCCAATAAAGAGACTTGTAGAGTCCAAATCAGGAGTCAGCAAACATTTCTGTAAAAAGCTAGATAGTAAACATTTTAGCATTGCCGACCACAGGATTGCTGTTGTAAATACTCAGCCCTGCCATTGTAGCACCAAAGAGCTATGACTAAGCAGTAAGGAGAAGAGCATCGTTGTGTTCCAGTGAAACGTTATTTGCAAACCAAGCAGTGGGCTAGCTTTAATCTATGGGCTGTGGTTTGCTGTAATTCAAGAAAACTGAGAATATTTACTAGGTTGAATAAAAGTATATTAGTGAGCCCGAACTGATAAACTATGAATTTTATTCATTTTTTGTTGATTTACTTAATGCACTATGTATATCTGGGTTTAAATTATAGTCTGGCTCCTTCCGAACACTCTCAGTTCATTTTTTATTATAAAAAGGAAAACTCTGAAAATTAGTTTAATAATAGCATATTTCTGAACCTGAACTTTAACTTTTTAAAAAAGGCTTTCCCACATAATTCTTAGGTTAAATCTACCACAGAAACAACACAACCACATGCTATAATTACAAAATAAGAGAAAAAGGTCAAGATAAGCCCTGAAGAGTTGGTGTTTCATTCTGTTATTCATTCAACCAATATTTCTATATGTGCTATGTGCAAGGCACTAGAGCAAGTACTTCAGAAAATTCAAGAACGAAATTGACTTGAACCCTATCTTCAAAGTCTGTTTCACAAACAGAATAGAACACCCCTGGCCATGGTTGGTTAGCCTCGGGAGAGCTTGTGATCAAGTTAAACAGAGTTCCCATGCAATTTGAATCCAAAGTAGAATACCATGACTGGGAGAGCAAGCACCTCTTTTACTGAGGAGAGAGCTCACTGCTTTCTTCTGTGACTGGCTTATTTCACTTATAAGAATGGTCTCAAGGTTTATCTCTGCTGTCACGGATGGCAGAATTTCCCCTTTTTAAGGCTGAATAATATTCCATCATATATATAAAACTGCCTTCAAAGACCAGCCCTTCTCTGGGTCAAGTTACTTTTTACTTAGATTAGGAATAATCTAATCTTTTTACTTAGATTAGAATAAATTTGTTTAAATTTATATTTAAACAAATAAATTAGCTAAGCAAGGTGAGAGAGTAGGAAAATTTTTCAAAATGATGCCCCTTCCTATTTTATTCTTGCTATATATAAGAACATACATGTAAGCATAACAAATCAGGGAATTGTAGAAAAGTGAAGAACAAAATATAAAAATTCCTTTGTGGGATGCAGTTTGGCCCCTTCATTTTTTCCTTTAAATCTTTACTGCAGAGTCCTAAATTCCATTGAAGACCCACAGATTATCTGGGAGAGAGATTAGAGAATCTGAATATTAACAGACTTCCCTTGAAAGTCTTCCCTGTGATAAAGTTTGAGAATACTTCTTCCAGAATTTCTAATCTCAGCTCCAATTCAGCAGGGGGGCTGTTTTCTCCTTCATGGAAAATTCTCCATCTTAATGATTGTTACCCAGGGCACAGAGACTCAACTGTCAATGGTTGGCAATTATTGCATGGTAATTCTTGCCATTTTTCCCTCCCCCAAAGTGCAATTTAGCAGTGTGTGTCTCACTGTTACCTTAACCAATTGGAAATAAAACTAACAACTAAATAAATTTGGCTTCAATTGGTAGAAGAATTGGCTGCCTATATGGTGCATCAAGAGGGTTGAAGAAAGGCTCATCTCTGCAAGTATCTCTGTCCCACCAGTCTGCCAAGGGGCCAATTCTGTGACTTGGGTTCTCCTAATTCCAAGTATGTTACCTACCAGGTATAATATAATAAGTTATACATTAAACTGTTATTTATTTTGACCACAATTTAAAGAGGATTGCAAACTTAACTCTCAGGCAATTTTGCAAATAACCACACAAAGCCTTGAGATAATAAGATTTAGAACAGTATATTTAAATGGGTAGAAAAAGAACATGCAAAGTCAAAAACATGGGCTATTACAAAGGACTGAGCAGGCATAAGCAAACCAGGTTTTCTTCTTTCACTATTTGCCTTTTGGCCCTTTAACTTCTGCTAAAGCACACGTCTACAAGCTTTTTCTGTAAAGAGTCAGATAGTAAATATTTCAGCTCTTTAGCTGTTAAGGTCTCTGTCACAACTACTCAGCTCTGTCAGTGTAGTACAAAAGAAGCAATAGGCAATACATAAATGAATGAGTGTAGCTGTATTTCAATAAAACTTTAGTTATGGACCCTGAAATTAGAAATTTATATAGTTTTTACATGCTGCAAATTCTTCTTCAACCTTTGGGGTTTTTTCCCCAATGATTTAAAAATATACCGCCACCCCCCCACCCGCTCCAGATTGGAGGCCATACAAAAACAGATGGTAGGATGGTTGGGTTTGGAGACTTTTATTCTAAGCAAAAACCATTTGCGATTGTAAATATGTATACTATGCTATTCCGCTGCTCCTGCTGCTTCCTCTACTTGGAATGTTGTTTTCTCGTCCCTACACTTCCATATTGCACTCATAACCTGGTTTGATTACTCTCTCCCTTACAAAGCAACTGCTCATACTCTTAAGTGCCTTCATCTCTACCCCTCTGATAGCAATCAGGGGATCCCCTGGGGGTACAGTGGTTAGGACTCCGCACTTCCACTGAAGGGGGAATAGGTTTGATCCTTGATTGGGGCACTTAGATGTCACAAGCCGCATGGCATGGCTGGGTGGGGGTGGGGGGGTAGAGTGGGGTTGGGGGAAGGTGGTGTGAAGTGTGGGGATGGGGAATGCGGAGGCCAGGATTATTAGCATTTAGGAAACAGTTAAGAGTGGAATACAAATACAGTTGAAAAGAAAAGTGAAAAACATGCTTAACACCTATGGAGGGTTGAATGGTGGCCTTTAAAAAATTGTGCCTGCCTTCTAACACCTGGATCCTGTGAATGTGACTTTATATGGAAAAAGATATTTGCACATGCAATTAAATTAAGGGTCTTGAGATGAGATTATCCTGAATTACCCAAATGGATCTGAAATCCAATGACAAGTATCTTTACAAGAGACAAAGAGAAGACACGCAAAAGAGGGGCAGAGACGGGAGTGATGGAGACACAAAGATGGCCCATAACCACTGGAAGCTTGAAGAGGCGAGGAAGCCATCTCCCTTTGAGCCCCCCAAGGGAGTGCAGCCCTGCCTGACACCTCGATTTTGGTCTTCTGGCTCCAGAAATATGAGAAACTACATTTCTGTTGTTTTAAGCCACCCAGTTTGTTTAAGTCGGAGAAGGCAATGGCACCCCACTCCAGTACTCTTGCCTGAAGAATCCCATGGACGGAGGAGCCTGGTAGGCTGCAGTCCATGGTGTCACGAAGAGTTGGACACGACTGAGCGACTTCACTGTCACTTTTCACTTTCATGCATTGGAGAAGGAAATGGCAATCCACTCCAGTGTTCTTGCCTGGAGAATCCCAGGGACAGAGGAGCCTGGTGGGCTGCCATCTATGGGGTTGCACAGAGTTGGACACGACTGAAGCGACTTAGCAGCAGCAGCAGTTTGTTTAATTGCTATGAGAAAGCTCAGAAGCTAATACAAGCTCCTTCTCCAAGTTAAGTGTTAATATAGTAATAGCTAGTATTTATTTAGCATTTCTTATGTGTGGCTTTACACAAGTTATTATGTTAAATGTTCACAGCTATGTTATGAATTTGGCATTATTCTTGTCCCTTGTACAGGCTTCCCTGGAGGTTCAGACAGTAAAGTGTCTGCCTGCAATGCGGGAGACCTGGGTTCGATCCCTGGGTCAGTAAGATCCCCTGGAGAAGTACCCACTCTAGTACTCTTGCCTAGAAAATTCCATGGATGGAAAAGCCTGGTAGGCTATAGTCCATGGGATCGCAAAGAGTCAGACATGACTGAGCAACTTCACTTATCCCTTTTACAGATGAGAAAACTGACGTTCAGAGAAGTCAAGTAACATACGTAAACATAACATACATACATAACATAATATACATACATAAAGATCCACTCACCTGATAAATGATGGAACCAGAATTAAACTCAGCTGATCTGACTTCAGAGTCTCTCTTAATTCACTGTCACCTGGAGAGTCTTCTGAATTCTTCTGATTTTTCACATATGCTAGAAAAGATGGGGGAAATGCTGGTTAATGGTCTGCTTTGTGGGGTGAAATTCCTGAAACTGGATTTCTACTATTCCAGGAACACATTTTTTTTTTCCATTACATAATTCTCTATTATCTTACCAGTGTAAAGAAACACCAAATAATTCCAATAACATAAAATATATTTTAATTTTTACATATAATTTTTTTCTTGCTAAAGATTATATAAAATAACTGCCTAATTATCCACCAAATTTCAAGTAAAACTTTTAGAATTTACATAAAGCCCAGGAGCTCATTCTTGATAAGTAATGTTAGGATAATCTGCTGCTTGGTCAAGACGACAATAGATCTGTGTCTCTGTCTTTCCTTCCCTCCTCTCTATGATTTTCAGGGTGAAAAACTGGTTCCTAGGATCTGATTGCTTTTTAAAATGTATGGCCTTCACAGAGTCTGTTTCCTTAAGTAGCCCTATTTGAATGCATTTCAGAATCTTAGCTTCTAGTTTCCATCAAGGAAAATAAGTACGAGGAAACACAACTCCAGGTAGCACTGGGAAGATGCCAACAATGGAAACATCAGGTTGTTGCTGGGTGGGTCAAGGAGAGCAAAATGCCCAGCTGAGACCTGCTGTAGGACAAGTCTGTGTGCTCCGACTCCAGTGGTTCAGTGATCCACAGTTAGGATTCACTAGAAAGCCAGAGAGCATGATGTTTAAAAGCACTCGTATAGCTGAGTCTACATTTGAGTACTATCCTGGTATCATCACACACTGGCTGTGTGATCCGGGCCAATGACCTCAAGTTTAATTTTTTCCATCTGAGAAGTGGGGGACAATGATAGTACCTGTTTCATGGGTAAGAGTCATGTAAAATGCTGGCATGTGAAAGCACTCAGTATTATCAGAGTGTTGGTGATTAAATTGTTTATTTTGGAGCCCTGGAAAGAGTGAAATTGAAAAGTGTAAAGTGAAAGTGTCAGTCCCTCAGTCATGTCTGACTCTTTGTGACCCCATGGTCTGCAGCCCACCAGGCTCCTCTGTCCATGGAATTCTCCAGGCAAAAATATTGGAGTGGGTAGCCATTCCCTTCTCTAGGGGATCTTCCCAACCCCAGGGATTGAATCTGAGTCTCCTGCATTGCAGGCAGATTCTTTACCATCTGAGCCACGAGGGAAGGAGAGTATCTTAACTCACTGCCTTTCCTTTCACCATCCTCTACCACTGGTTCTCAATTTCTCTTTTACTAGGTATAGCTCTGCTACTTCACTAGCTTTTGAGTAGCTACCTGAAGGTTAAAAATAAGCTGGAAAGAATAAAAATAAGAATGCTCAGAGCTTACACAAAACTCTCTTAAAAAATAATTACAAAATAAGAGATGGTTTCAGAGAGATTTTATATGAACCAAATTAAGATCTTTACCTTGTATCCTAACCCAACTAATACAGATTATGTCATAACTCCATTATAGGAAAATTTAGTTAGGGCATTTTCATCGCTTCCTCTCATCCCTCACTCCTGCTGCCTCCTAGAAGCATTCATTATCTCAAGGTAATTTCACTAATTATTGAGGCATTACAGGTATTATTTTTGATACTTCTGTGAATGTTTTATTCCTAAAATTACTCTTTTGCTTCAAAGATGACATGTTGGTAAGAACACCAGTGTTTTCCTAGACCTGCATAAACCAGGTCCCATGGCCCTAGCATTTGACATTTGAATATATAATATCATCATTACAGAGTAGCACATAGTAGCAGTCATTGCAACACTCATTTTGCTAATAACACTTAGCACTTCTTTACCACTGTCTTCTACTCTCACTTTCAAAGCATTTTCTTCTTATAAAATATGTATATATACACATAGTTTAATGGTTATGGGCTACAATATTATACACTTTGTAATATTTGTTGATGGACTGAGACCCAGGGAAAGTGAATTAATTGCCTAGGCTGTCAAGGGAATTAATTGCAGAACCATAAATGCAGACTATAGATTTTGATTCCTTTGAAGTCCTGAGTTTATGTATTCTTGAAATTATAGTAGAACTATATGCATTAGCCCATTCAATCAACATCAACATTTAATACCATTATGTCTTTATATAGTTACCATAATAACTCTGTTTCCTTAGTCTGCTTAATTCTGTGCCATCCTAAATAAATTTACCTTGATCTGCCCTGATTTGCCTTCTTATAAAAATTCCCTTCATGCCTTCATCCTTTTCCTTAGTGCACTGGAATCTGATTCCAAACTCAACAAGTCCTTGTTATCTTCAAGGTCACCAAGCAACTCCTTGCCAGTTACAGAGGCCCTTTCTCAGTCTTCATCTTAATTGATTCTGTATCATCTGAGATGATTGAGAATTGTCACCTCCTCAGAATTTTTTACTCCTTTTTGAGGGCCATCCTCAACTCTCCTGATATTCCCTGGGATGGCACAAAGTAAGACTCCTTTTTGTTAATCAAGATTGTTTGGGCATTCATTATGGGAGAGACATCATGGTAAATTCTATACATGAGTAACTCAAGGGTCAGCCTTTTTGCCTTTCAAGAAACATCTTCCTCTAATTTATTTTTGGGGAAACGTGTATGTCTCACATTCTGTCTGTGCTGCTATCTGCTTCATTTTTGTCACTGGCACCTAAAATACTGTTAAGTATGAAAACAGATAGTTCCCCTTTTGTGGGCTCCAAAATTTGTAAATCAGTTATTTCTAGATTTTAAAGAAAAATTTTTGTGGGGGGAAGCGTGGAGAATGATAACCAGGTTCTTCTGATAGCACTCAAAAGATAATTTCACCCATAATAAAATTGATCCATGATAGTATAGATGTCAATCACTATTTATAACAATTTCTCTATGAAAACTCATTTACAAAGATTTGAAGGATGTGTGGATGAGTATGCAGAGTTTATTTTTACACAGTAAGAAGTTGTCCTTCATTTCATTTCTGTCTAGAAGCAAAAAAAAGATAGAGTCCTTGTGTTCCAAAGACAAGCTTCCTTCATGGCTCAGGCAGTAAAGAATCTGCCTGCGATGCGGGAGACCTGTGTTTGATCCATGGGTTGGGAGGATCCCCTGGAGGAGGGCATGGCAACCCACTCCAGTGTTCTTGCCTGGAGAATCCCATGGACAGAGGAGCCTGGCAGACTGCAGCCCATGGGGTTGCAGAGTCAGACACAACTGAGCGATTAAGCACAGCACAAGGTCAAGCTCCTTTCTTAAAGGGGAACTCAGACGGTAAAGCGTCTGCCTACAATGTGGGAGACCCAGGTTCGATCCTTGGGTTGGGAAGATCCCATGGAGAAGAAAATGGCAATCCACTCCAGTACTCTTGCCTGGAAAATCCCACGGACTGAGGATCCTGGTAGGCTACAGTCCATGGGGTCGCAAAGAGTCGGACACGACTGAGCGACTTCACTATGCAGTGAAACTTAGATGGGAGGTTGAATGTCCCCAGTCTTGTGACACTAGAGGAAGAAAGCATTCAAGAAAGCATTCAAGAAAGCATTTGGGGATATGATAGTCTGTTAGAGAAATCCCCATGCTGCAGGTTTTAAAGCCCCTATCTCCTCTGCCTCCAAATCCTTTCTTGTTATTCTTTGCTACCTTGATTGCCTGTCCTTTTTAACAATAATTCCAATTTTCCTCCTGATATTGGGAGAGATTGAGGGCAGGAGGAGAAGGGGGCAACATAGCATGGGATGGTTGGATGGCACCACTGACTCAGTGGACATGAGTTTGAGTTTGAGCAAACTCTGGGAGATAGAGAAGGACAGGGAAGCCTTGAGTGCTGCAGTTCATGAGGTTGCAAGGAGTCATATATGACTTAGCAACTGAACAACAACAACCAATATTCCCTGAGCCTGGGATAAGTGTCTGTTCTTTAGAGCAGGAGAAGCAATTACTTGGTCATGGAATGGGCTTGGGATGTGAGAGAAGCAGGGTTCAACACTGACCTACTGTCGATTCAGTTTCTCCACTCCCTCATTCTTTACAAAGCGATGTGGACAAAAAATGGCATTCACTAAACAAGGAATGTTGTGGCCATATAAGGCAATCAGCCATCGCAGCCACAACTGACAATGTACCCTGAGGGGAATTCAGGATGGAGAAAAACAAGATAATGACACCAGATAGTTAAGATGCATTTCAAGAGAGTAATTTCAATAGCCCAGACTCTTGCATCTTTCTATACATAGAAAAATACTGAAATCACTAACCTGAGTTGTCTGTTAATAATATCCATTATTGTTAATAATTATCCATTATTGTTGTTGTTTAGTCAATAATCATAATGGCGTGATCACTCACCTAGAGCCAGACATCCTGGAATATGAAGTCAAGTGGGCCTTAGGAAGCATCACTATGAACAAAGCTAGTGGAGGTGATGGAATTCACCTCCACTTGAATACTTGAGCTATTTCAAATCCTGAAAGATTATTCTGTGAAAGTGCTGCACTCAATGTGTCAGCAAATTTGGAAAACTCAGCAGTGGGCACAGGACTGGAAAAGGTCAGTTTTCATTCCAATCCCAAAGAAAGGCAATGCCAAAGAATGTTCAAACTACCACACAATTGCACTCATCTCACATGCTAGTAAAGTAATGCTTAAAATTCACCAAGCCAGGCTTCAGCAATATGTGAACCATGAACTTCCAGATGTTCAAGCTGGTTTTAGAAAAGGCAGAGGAACCAGAGATCAAATTGTCAACATCCACTGGATCATTGAAAAAGCAAGAGAGTTCCAGAAAAACATCTATTTCTGCTTTATTGACTATGCCAAAGCCTTTGACTGTGTGGATCACAATAAACTGTGGAAAATTCTGAAAGAGATGGGAATACTAGACCACCTGACCTGCCTCTTGAGAAATCTGTATGTAGGTCAGGAAGCAACAGTTAGAACTGGACATGGAACAACAGACTGGTTCCCAATAGGAAAAGGAGTATGTCAAGGCTGTATACTGTCACCCTGCTTATTTAACTTATGCAGAGTACATCATGAGAAACGCTGGGCTGGAGGAGGCACAAGCTGGAATCAAGATTGCTGGGAGAAATATCAATGACTTCAGAGATGCAGATGACACCACCCTTATGGCAGAAAGTGAAGAACTAAAGAGCCTCTTGATGAAAGTGAAAGAGGAGAGTGAAAAAGTTGGCTTAAAGCTCAACATTCAGAAAACTAAGATCATGGCATTTGGTCCCATCACTTCGTGGCAAATAGATGAGGAAAAAGTAGAAACAGTGGCTGACTTAATTTTTCTGGGCTCCAAAATCACTGCAGATGGTGATTGCAGCCATGAAATTAAAAGATGCTTACTACTTGGAAGAAAAGTTATGACCAACCTAGACAGCATATTAAAAAGCAGAGACATTACTTTGTCAACAAAGGTCTGTCTAGTCAAGGCTATGGTTTTTCCAGTAGTCATGTATGGATGTGAGAGTTGGACTATAAAGAAAGCTGAGCACAGAAGAATTGTTGCTTTTGAACTGTGGTGTTGGAAAAGACTCTTGAGAGTCCCTTGGACTGCAAGGAGATCCAACCAGTCCATCCCAAAGGAGATCAGTCCTGGGTGTTCATTGGAAGGACTTATGTTGAAGCTGAAACTCCAATACTTTGGTCACCTGATGCGAAGAGCTGATTTATTGGAAAAGACCCTGATGCTGGGAAAGATTGAGGGCAGGAGGAGAAGGGGATGACAGAGGATGAGATGGTTGGATGGCATCACCGACTCAATGGACATGGGTTTGGATGGACTCTGGGAGATGGTGATGGACATGGAGGCCTGGCGTGCTGTGGTTCATGGGGTTACAAAGAGTTGGACATGACTGAGTGACTAAACTGAACTGAGTTCTTAGCACTTAGCGACCCCATAGACTGTAGCTGGCCAGGCCCCCATCTCTCCATGGCATTTTCCAGATAAGAATACTGGAGTGGGTAGCCATTTCCTTCTCCAGGGGATCTTCCTGACCCAGGATCAAACCCACATCTCCAGCATTGGCAAGCAGATTCTTTACCACTGAGCCATCCGGGAAGCCCATAATTATTGATCGCAGGGATCTTTTGTTATTTGACTACAGCTTTTTTCCCATCTAAAACTCCCATGTATCCTGGTTCTTCCCTTCCCTCTTTATAACAGTCCCTCAGAGCTACAGAAGGCTGATTCTCTGGGCTATAGTCCTCAATAAGGTTCCCAAATAAAACATAATTCTCAACTTTTAGGTTATGTTTTTTTTTTTTTTTTTTTTCAGTTGACAGAGGTTATTCTTGCTCATCAGTTTCTCTGGAGTCAGACTTTCAATGTAGGAAGGCAGTTTAGAAGAGGTTGTTAACGTATGCAAAAATAGTTTGTCCCTGATCTGGAGTCTAATGAAATCCAGGTTTCCCTTCATATATCATATATGTATTCTCCAATCATTACCATCATGTGAAGCTACCTGAAGGAGAATGGGCATCGCTATTAGTCAAACCCACATAAATGCCCATTCTTCTTCATATGATCTTGTGCCCTTTTACAACTTTTCCCTGAAGCCCAAATGTGAGGAGTTTTACCTGAACATGTTGTGAATTGGATGTCCAATCATCAGCCCAGGTTAAGATTTTTATTCTTCAACATTCCCTTCAATCTGAACTAACCATCTGCCTCCTTTCAGATTTGGAACCATCTTAACTCTCATTTTTATTAGGTAATCATAAAATACCCACGATCTTGTCTAGTATATAACTTGTTTTGGGGCTTCTTTGTCTTCTACTGATTAAAGTCAGACGCTACTGGTCTCAGTGATATTCTCTTAGCCTTGTTCTAACACCTAGTACACATATTCTTTGTTCATTAAATCACAACCCTCTTTGGCTGAACTTGCTCAAAGAATAAAACAAATGCTTCATCTGATTATAGCCTGTTGATTTCTTAGCCAGTATAAGATTTAAAACATTTTAAAAATCACATGTTTTGTCTTTGTTTATCAACCTTGAAAATTAATTTCAGCATTGCATTTCATTTAATCTTCTGTTCTCTGTAAAAATATCAACAAATAACAGTGGAAGACAGCTTTTCTTGGGTTTGTTTATTGGATTATCTTTAATAGCCCCATTTTCTTATTTATTTTTAGGGCTGTAGCGCAGTCAAATCATCATTAATTAAAATGTGCAAGGCACTCACAGAAAGCATAAATAAAACAGAGTGGAGAAGGGAGCCTCAATTTAGTATTTCGCAGGGTGGGTTAGCTTAAAAGGAAAGGCATGTTCTCTATCTTGAAAATCAGAAAAGAGATGCTTTTTCTACTTCATCAAAAGCAAGGAAATATGAAGCCACCACTTTTGCAAGAGAAAGGTCTTTTTTTCCAAGCCCCTCTCTGGGTGAACTTTATGACAAAATGAAAGATTATCCTCTGCCATCTGTCACTGAAACCCAGTCTACATTCTAAATCTAAGCCTCAGAGCAGAGATAAAGTAAAAGAAATTGAGAGACATAAATGTTCTAGGAGCTATTTCACGACAAGTTTATTTCTCATTTGTCTTCATCAGGAGGATTTCAAGATTGGAACATTTAATAGAGCTCTCACTGACAGCTGATGGGAAGATTAGTGATCAAAGGTTGGAGATATTTGGAAAAGGAATATGTTCTGCTGCAGGACTGATGGGAAAATGAGGAGGAGAGAGAACTCAGGTCTCGAAATGGAGACTGATGAAGTTAAAAGCCCAGGAAGAGCGGCTGTGGGGGAAGGAGAACAATGGATTCCGCCTCCTCTTGGAGGCAGCATCCTGCATCCATTCGGGGAAAGGCAGGCAGCCCTTCTGAGGAATGTGTAGTAGCCAAGTGGCTCTCCTGAGAAAGCCAATTGCAAGAGGCTTCTCACACATGAAGGGTTCAGCTCTGTCTGAGGAGAGCAACTATTTGTCAGTGAAACAAACCATGTGAGGAAGTCATGGCCTTTGTGAAGAACAAGGCATTTGAAACATGATTCCTCTGGTTCTGTCAGAATCAGTTACCAGAAATTCATTTCCTGGGTATATTTTTCTAGCCTCAGTGAATCCAGGACCTTCCACAGAATTTCAATTGAGAAATGGAATTGTGGAGAATTTTGTCTTTTCAATTCAGACTCATTATGAGGTGAGTGAAACTATTGATCCCACTTACATGCATTTACCACCCGCTGCGCTTCTCACCCTCCTCTCCCGAAGCTTACTGATTCATTCCAGAAAGAAAGATATAGGAATTACCAGATTACATACTTAAATTTTAACTGACCTACAGTTAAGCTTGAAGCAAAATGAAAGACTCTTCTTGCTGGTGGATAGTGCAGGAAAGTCTAGACAGAGATGTCTGTAACCAGGAAGAATGCCACAGATGATCCTTAGGACTAGTAAATATTCCAAGTGGAAAGCTTCACTGAAGAGGATTAATGACTGAACCTCTAACTTTCTGCAAGTTCTAACTCTGTCCTTCTATTTATGAGGAAGTGAGGCCCGAATAAGAGTCCTTCTCCTCTTTTGGATTAAAAGACAGTTGCTTCTTGGAAGAAAATCTATGATAAACCTAGACAGCATATTAAAAAGCAAAGACATCACTTTGCCAACAAAGGTCCATCTAGTCAAAGCTATGGTTTTTCCAGTAGTCATGTATGGATGAGAGTTGGACCATAAAGAAAGCTGAGCACTGAAGAATTTATGTTTTCCAGTTGTGCCGGAGAAGACTTTTGAGAGTTTCTTAGACAGCAAGGAGATCAAACCAGTCAGTCCTAAAGGAAATCAGTCCTGAATATTCATTGGAAGGACTGATGCTGAAGCTGAAGCTCCAATACTTTGGCCACCTGATGCAGAGCTGACTCATTGGTAAAGATCCTGATGCTGGGAAAGATTAAAGGCAGGAGAGAAGGAGGTGACAGAGAATGAGATGGTTGGAGGCCGTGATTGACTCAATGGACTTGAGTTTGAGCAAACTCCGGGAGATAGTGAAGGACAGGGAAGCCTGGAGTGCTGCAGTCCGTGGGGTTGGCAAAGAATCAGACATGACTGAACAACAACCTCTTCCAGAGTCCCCAGACATTAAAGCTGGAAAGAAGGTGAATACCATCTAAGGTAGACCTTCCATTTTACAGGTGTCCAGAGGTAAAATAATCTGTGGTCACAGAGCTGCTTCACAGACCCAGAAGCACCCTGTGATTTTCTTGAGACCCAGTTCACTTCTGTCCACTGATGAAGATTCTCTCCTTGACCAAACTCCAGTCACGCTTCTGTGCACTCTTTTCTCAAATAGGCCTTCACTTTTGGGCCTCTGTTATTGTCTCTGCATTGTCCAGTTTTAATGAGAAATCCTAAATCATTTTAACCAGAATCTCACACGCTGATTCCCCTAGCCTGCCTTCAGGCAAGAATCCCGTTGGGCTGGTTTAACCAGAATCCTCCCTTACTCCTTCCTCTTACTCATTTCCATTCACTGACCTCCCCCACCCCCAACTTACTGTTGCTAGATTATTACAAATGCCCACTTTTCCTTGTTGTACTTTGAGTTGCATCCATTGCAATGGTCCCTATACCTATCATAATGGTCCTGAGTTAAGTTGGTCTTACCATTCTTTGACAAGTGTCATGAATAATTGTTTTCTCCAACACTGGTCTGGGGAACCATTTATTTTCTAATCATCATAAAGGGAGGTGGGGGGTATAGATTCTCTCCATTCTCTATTGTTACAATTACAAAGGATGGGGAAAGAGGACTAAAACATTTAACTAAAAATTAAGTAAGAATTTTAGATTTCTATAAAAAATATATCTTGATTATTGACTAAAAGTTTTCTTTCTTTTTGATAAAATTCTTTCTTGGGACTTCCCTGGTGGTGCAGTGGCTAAGACTCCTCCTTGCTCCTAATACAAGGGGCCAGGGTTCAATCTGTGGTTGGGGAACTAGATCCCACATGCTGAAACTAAGAGTTCAAATGACTCAACTAAAGATCCTGCATGCTGCAACTAAACAAAAAAAAATTTTTTTAATTAAAAAAAAAAAAATCCTTTCTTATTTCTAGAAGATGGCTAGATGACACAGAAACTTTCAGAAGGTCTGCTCCTGATCCCACTCCAATGATTCACACTATTCTTACTCCCATCTTTCATTGCCCTCTGAAATTTCTCAATTCTAGCAATGTTACTTTGAATGCTAAGGACATGCTAATTAATTTTTTAATTCTTGTACACAATAGCAAAGTATTATTAAATCTATAATTTAAAAACTTCACCAATCTATTTAAAGAGAAAAAAGGTAAGACTGAATTATATACTATTTTGAAAGAAATTAACAAAGCAGCAACAAATCCATTTATGAATTAAAAAAAATTAGTTGGGGGGGGGCCCTGGATAAGAAAGAGCTGTAATCAGCATAGGAGTTATTTTTTTATTTTTCCAAAGGGATTTGCAAAATTTGTTTGCAAATGGAGCACAATCTTTGAAACCTTTGCCACACTGTTGTCATACCTAGTAGACACAAACCGTTCTCACCTCCACCAACTTTGGACTCACACTTCGAATCATTTACTGAGCTCTAAAGAAGTGTCTTCCATTTCAAGAATATGAAAATGAGGTTATATTTTTATCAGCAAGCAACTTATTGAAGCATTGAAAATGAAAATGTACATAAAACAATCATTTGCTAAATGCATCTACCCTTTGGGGGCTCTAATTAACAGTTATGTTGATCTAGATGCAAAAAGCTTTCCATTTGTTGTCACTTCCAAAAGTCTTGTCAAAGTTGTCATCAGACTGAAGGTCTGACTCATTTTTAGATTATCTGAGCCGGCTGCTCAGATCTGTCACTTATAATTGTTCTTCTTACTTCTCTAGTCATTTTGGTTAAAATTCCCCTGTCTGCACAGCCCACAAAACCTCCTCCCCCAATTGTCCCAATTGTCACAAATGGATTTGGTATTTACTAAGACATCTAGTTGTAAACTCTCCTACTACATTTGGGGTCTGGTTAGTTATAAAACAGCTGCTGCTCTGGATCAGTCTAGAATGGGGTGATTTTCCATCCTTTTAAGAATATTTTATAAATTTGTGAGTTTTCTTCTAGATAATTTTCTGTGTATAGATAGACTAGAGAGATCTTCAAGAAAATTAGAGATATCAAGGGAATATTTCATGCAAAAGAGGGCACAATAAAGGACAGAAATGGTATGGATCTAACAGAAGCAGGAGATATTAAGAAGAGGTGACAAGAATACACAGAAGAACTATACAAAAAAGATCTTCATGATCCAGATAACCACGATGGAGTGATCACTCACCTAAAGCCAGACATCCTGGAATGCGAAGTCAAGTGGGCCTTAGGAAGCATCACTACGAACAAAGCTAGTGGATGTGATGGAATTCCAGTTGAGCTATTTCAAATCCTGAAAGATGACGCTGTGAAAGAAAGTGCTGCACTCAATATGCTGGCAAATTAGGAAAACTCAGCAGTGGCCACAGGACTGGAAAAGGTCAGTTTTCATTCCAATCCCAAAGAAAGGTAATGCTAAACAATACTCAAACTATTGCACGATTGCACTCATTTCACACGCTAGCAAAGTAATGTTCAAAATTCTCCATGCCAGGCTTCAACAGTATGTGAACTGTGAACTTCCAGATGTTCAAGCTGGTTTTAGAAAAGGCAGAGAAACCAGAGATCAAATTGACAACATCTGCTGGATCATTGAAAAAGCAAGAGAGTTCCAGAAAAACATCTACTTCAGGTATATTGACTATGCCAAAACCTTTGACCGTGTGGATCATAACCAACTATGGAAAATTCTTCAAGAGATGGGAATACCGACTGCCTGACTTGCCCTCTGAGAAATCTGTATTCGGATCAAGAAGCCACACTTAGAACTGGACGTGGAACAACAGACTGGTTCTAAATTGGCGATGGAGTACGTCAAGGCTGCATATTGTCACCCTGCTTATTTAACTTCTATGCAGAGTACATAATGCAAAATGCTGGGCTGGATGAAGCACAAGCTGGAATCAAGATTGCCAGGAGAAATATCAATAACCTCAAATACAAAGATGACACCACCCTTATGGCAGAAAGTGAAGAAGAACTAAAGAGCCTCTTGATGAAAGTGAAAGAGAGTGAAAAAGTTGGCTTAAAACTCAACATACAGAAAATAAGATCATGGCATCTGCTCCCATCACTTCATGGCAAATAGATGAGGAAACAATGAAAACAGTGACAAACTTTATTTTTGGGGATTCCAAAATCACTGCAGACGGTGATTGCAGCCATGAAATTAAAAGACGCTTGCTCCTTGGAAGGAAAGCTATGACCAACCTAGACAGCTTATTAAAAAGCAGAGACATTGCTTTGCCAACAAAGTCCACCTAGTCAAAGCTATGGCTTTTCCAGTAGTCATGTATGGATGTGAGAGTTGGACTATAAAGAAAGCTGAGCGCCAAAGAATTAATGCTTTTGAACTGTGGTGTTGGAGAAGACGCTTGAGAATCCCCTGGACTGCAGGGAGATCCAGCCAGTCTATCCTAAAGGAAATCAGTCCTGAATATTCATTGGAAGGACTAATGCTGAAGCTGAAACTCTAATAATTTGGCTACCTGATGAGAAGAACTGACTTACTAGAAAAGACCTTCATGCTGGGAAAGATTCAAGTCGGGAAGAGAGGATGATATGGTTAGGTGGCATCACCAACGTGATGGACATGAGTCTGATTAAGCTCTGGGAGTTGATGATGGACAGGGAAATCCTGGAGTGTTGTAGTCTATGGTGTTGCAAAGAGTCAGACATGACTGAGTGACTGAACTGAATTGAACTGAGCCTTTTCATAAATAAAATAACCAATTACTCCCTGATGGATATTGCAGGGTGTTTTGGGAACTTTATAAGCTGGTTTCCAAAACCTAGAGAGCACTCCTATCACTATCTTGTCTTCTAAAGTAATTATGTTCCAGGACTTCCCTGGTGCTAATGCAGGGGCCACGGGTTTGATCTCTGATCTGGGAATATTCCATATGCCTCAGAGCAATTAAACCCTGTGTGTTGCAACTACAGAGCCTGCGTGCTGCAACTATTTAAGTCCATGCGCCTAGGGCCTGTGTTCCACAAGAGAAGCTACTATAATGAGAAGCCTGTGCGGTGCAAGGAAGAATAGCCCTCCCTCACTGAAACTAGAGAAAGTCTGCACACTGGAACAAAGACCCAGCACAACCAAAAATAAAATAAATATGTTCTATTAACTATGTAATGAGAGAGAGCATGACACGGGAGGCACTCACTTTTTTTTGCATTTGTTGTTGCTGCTTATTTTTCTGTTCCTTTTAAGTAGTTAAAAATTATAAGATGCCAAACAATGAATTTTCATTACAAATAGTATGAAAGCTGGAAAAAATTATACATACTAGCTCTTGAAGATTGATTCCTGCTATAAAGAAAAACAAACATCACAATGAACAATGCTAGAAATATAAAGATAAATTCATCTCAGTCAGTCCTTGTATTCAAAGAGTTTTAAATGCACCGAACTCTGTTTTCTTTGAGTTAGATGATGTTATAAACTTGCATGAGCCAGAGTTGCCTTAGCGAGCTGGGCCATGAGGCACTAGTACAACTTCATTCATTACTCTTGTCCCACTGGGATAAGTCCAGGTAGCCCTCCTCCATCTGGTAACTGTGCTACTGGAAAATGTGGCCCAAAGTCATCCTAACAGGGAAAGGGGAGGAAGGAGGCTTAAGCAGAATGTTTCAAGGGCTAAATTTAGAAGTGGCTTACTTCAGTTCTGCCTAGTTTGTTGGTCAGATTGTGACACACGTCTAACTGCAAGGAACCTTGAGAAGAACTGTCTTCCCGTGTGCTGGGGAAGGGAACTGGGATGGTGAGCAGGCAGCACTTTTGCTGCCATGTAGCCAGAAATCATTTTCTTCTGAATCCTTCAAAATATGTATCAACATTGAAAATAAATGCCAATATTTTTCACAGCCAGAAGGAAATGAAAATTTTTAGAATCATCATGATAATCTCAAAGAGAGTTATTGGTCTCTTTATGAATCTGTCATGTCAAGGAAACTATATTAATATAATTTTTATCTGTGGGAAGATTGTTAATAAAGTCTTGATAACTAATATTCATGTAAAAATCATATCTAGATCATAGTCAACATAATTGTTTTTTTCTGCATCATAATAATTAAAGCAAGACTCCTTGGAAAGTTACTCTAATCCTTGAAAATTTATTCTAATCCTAGCCATGACTTTTACTGAGTGGGTTGAATTGTGTCTCCCAAAAAGACACATTTACATCCTAATCCCTGGAACCTGTTAATGTGATCTTATTCGGAAAAAAAAAAAGGTCATACTGGGTTAGGATGGGCTCTACATCCAATCTCTTTATAAGAGAAAGGAGAGAGAAATTTGGACATATAGCAAGAAAGAAGGCCATGTGAAGTCAGAGTCAGAGACTGGAGTGATTCAAGTCAGGGAATGTTAAGATTGCTGACAACTATCAGGAGAGAGGCATAGGTTGGATTCTCCCTCAGAGTCTCCATAAGGAACCAATCTTGCCGACAACTCAGTTTCAGACTTGTAGCCTCAAGAACTGTGACAGAATAAATTTCTATTGTTTGAAGGCACCAAATTTGTAGTAACTTGTTATGGTAGCCCTAGGAAACTTTGTACACTTGATTTGCAAAGAAATTGATCTTTAGGAGAGAGGTACCATCTTTGGGCTCCTACTGTGTACAGGCAATTAGACATTGGTGATACAAAGATCGGTATAAAGAACTTGCAAATTAGTGGAGGTGAAAAACATGTAAATAGGCATTTGAATTCAACTGTGGGAAAACATTTTTATACTTCAGGATCTTCAGCTAAAAAAAGAAAAATATCAAAAATTATGTTTTACATTGTCACCTCTTATTCTTCCTCCAATACTCAAAGCATGCAGTTAATTTCAACAGATGTCTGGGCTTAATGGTGCTTTTATATGACATGAAATATACTACTGATACTCTACAATGCTATGATATTCCATTTGTTTATCCTTTGGTCATCAGGAAAAATATTATGTTTTGGTGTTTGTTAAGACATGTTTTAGAATTTCGCTACAAGCTAAAATGTGTACAGCAGTCCGTAATTCTTGGAAATCATTTCATATCAGAAAAACAGGGGCCAGTGAAAACCAGTTTTTCATGAAGAAGATTTATTTTGATGCCAAACAAAATAGTTGTTTTGTGTTTGACATGCAATGTCCAACTGGGAATACCACCAACTAGAAACATTTTATGAGGAACAGCAAGTGTCAGCAAACCCCTGTATGCTGGGAAGTAGTCATATAGATAATGGTGCTAATTATTTGACTGCTTTTGGAATTATCCTTCATATTATATCTGCTAAAATGTGAGACCAAATCATTGTCAGTTCATTACTGAAGAACCACTATGATACTATAATGGGGTCCTGACTCCATGAATGTGTTACTCTTGGCTTTTTAAGGTTTTATTATTGACCTAACTTTGCTACAGAAGTGATTAACTACTGTTTTCAAATCCTAGGATTCTCGACTGGACCACATAAAATGAACTCAAGAATCTCATTGGCTCAATTTTGACAGTACAGGTAGAAAATGTCACATTAAATTTGTCATGTTCAAATATTTATGCACTGTCATACAGTTCCCTAAGTGAGAAAAGATAAAGAGGAATTTTTAAACAAGTCAGCTCTGGCTTGGCACATAAGTCAAATCTAGTTCAACTCAATGCATGGGAATATAGTATATACTGGTATATATACCAGTCAGCTACAGATAATTTACAACAGGTTACAATGAAGTTCATTTGCAGTCCCTGTATCACAGGTCACCAAGGAAGTGCTGTAAACCTAAATTACAAGATGGCCTAGCACATAGCAGATACTTAGGTCAAAAAATACCAAGAAAACAAAACTGCCTAATAGCTCATCTCTACCTTCTCTCAGGAGGTCCCCAAAGTCATACTTCTCATCTCAAGGAGAACTATATTGGCTCCTATACCGTCATTCTGCCTACTGTCTGCACTTGCCACTATGTAAACCACTTCTTAAAGTCTGCTACTCTTTGCAGGAGGGGCCTCAGAATCCTTCTAAATACCTTGCAGATATATCTTCCCCAGACCCCCATAAATCCATCCATCTTGGGCTAAAGCTGATAACCTATCCTTGCAACATAGGTAACCTGAGTTAGACAAGTATCAATCTGAGGGGTTTCACTACCAGAATTCATCTCAACTGTTATATTAACAACACTTTCTCTTCCACAGGAGGGAGATAAACCATTCTGCTTTTATAATAATCATTGAGAGCTTGACACTGATGTCTCCTCCACTCCTTTCCAGCTCTGACCTTGCTTAACTCGGTTGAGATAATTCGGGTTGATAAGGGGAGGGAGAGTGAAGGTGCAATGGCAAAGAAAGGGTGCAAATATTTTTAAGCATCAGCATCAGTTCTATGCTAAAAGCTGTGCTTACCTCTTTAGATTTTGTTTCATTTAACTGGGACAACAATCCCACAAAGTTGTCTTGTTAGGCCCACTTTCCCATCGAAAGAAACATAGGGGTTAAATAACATACTCCAAATCACACTGCTGTTAAGAACTGAAGCAACGACTTGAGTGTAATATCAAGGTCCTTGATATCTTCCACTATATTTCTCTTTGAGACACTTTGTTTAAGGATGCCCAGCCTCTTCAGTTAAAGTCACCTCTACCTCGCTCCAGCCCCGGGGCCCTTCCTCTGTTCCTGAGAAGATCACGAGGCACACTTTTTTGACTCTGTCCCATCTCTCTTGGGCCAGAAACTCAATCTAGTAACCCTTCTGTATTCCCTTAGTATATGCTCATCTGACACTAGATTGCATTTAGAGAGATGAAGTCAAGACCTTGGTGCTGACTGCATATTCATATATCCCTTTTGATTATGTAGTTATACTTACATAAATGGGTATCTATTGTTCTGAAAATGCATTTGAATAAGATTCTGAAGTTATGCAGGGGAGCACTGACAGGAAGTATGCTGGGAGCTGTTTAATTTCCTTGTCTTGGATTCTTGCTAAACCTTTCTCGAGAACTCACACAATGAAGAGGAAAAATATTAATGAAACCTTTATTCCCATTGCCATTCCTTGTCTCCAGACCTGGGGAAGTGCAACTACATATTTTGTTTTTCTAACTGCAGCTTTAAATAGCCTTCCTTCAAGGCTGATTGGCAAATAAAGTGTTATCAGTGCACAAGTCAGGTAAAGTAGAAGTAAGTAAGGTAAAATATCAGGTAAAAAGGATGGTGTACTCAGGCAGAGAAGTTGTAGAAAAGCCAGCTTCTCTGGTGGGTACAGACAGCTCAATGGTAAAGAACCCACCTGCCAATGGAGGAGACACTGGTTTGATCCCTGGATCGGGAAGGTCCCCTGGAGTAGGAAATGGCAACCCACGCCATTTATTCTTGCCTGGAAAAACCCCATGGACGGAGAAGCCTGGCAGGCTACAGTCCATGGAGTCATGAAGAGTCAGACACGACCGAGCACACACACACCCAAGCAGAGAAGTTGTAGAAAAGCCAGCAAGTGCCACCAAGGAATTTTAAAGTGAAACTGGTAGACAGGCATCAAAGCCTTTAACGCATAGGCATTTATTGAGTTTTATTGTTGAGTTTCACAGAACTCCAAAGACAATGTGATTGTTACTCTCAGGAAGGATTTTCCAGGTGAAATGTCTGAGCCACATATTAAGGAACCATGGGATTACAACTAAAATGGATCTGCTTTACCTTAGTATTTTGCAAATACTCTAATATGGTGTTAGAAATCATGGATAGAAAATACAAGAGTTCTAAAAGAGGTCACATGAACCAGTGCTTTAAAGTGGGGATAATAATAGAAACAAAGCTCCATTTGCAATAGTTCAGTGAGGGAGACACTGAACTGTTCAAGCTCACCCCTATTTATACATCATGGGTTATTTTGTGGGAGAGGAGACATATATTCTAAACAGTGTTTTCCAAACCTGATTTAATAAAATCATGTAGGGGAGAGCTGTCAAAAATACAGATTCTCCCAGATATTCTGATTTACCAAAAATTGAGACCCACGTATGTGTTTATGCTGTTGCTGTTTTGATTTAGGTGATCCACAGATTTGGGAATAACTGTGGTAAAAGATTTAGGCTATCTTGCTACTCTTAGGCATGATTTAGGCAAATCTCATCCATCTTCTGTGTCTAAATCAATGGACTGGGAAAGAAGCATTAGAAGAGTTTCAAAGATTGATTCTAAGACATTTTTCCAGCAATAACAGGCTGGGATATGGGTTCAGGGAGATAATACACACAAGAAGAGGACTCACTCAGTAATAAAGTGCTGTTGTCCTGAGTAACTTTCAACTTCTCTATTTTAGCCTGGAAAATAACAGCATAAAAATGCTTTAGTTTATCTTCAGCACATATTACAATTTCAGCCAATGCAATGAGAGGACAGTAGGACTTATAAGGTTAAGACAATCACTATGTTAAAATAATGTGCTTGAAACTCTCATTTCTTGGCTTAAAGAATGTGTATCATGCAAAGCACGATGTCATAAGGCCCTGGACTGGTTTTGGGACGAGCAGGACAGGGGTATCAGGGAAAAGCAAACTTAAAATGGCAAAACAAGATTATTTTTTAGAAGATTGGAGAACTGTTTGTGACCCACCAATTCATGTATGGATGTGAGAGTTGGACTATAAAGAAAGCTGAGTGCCGAAGAATTGATGCTTTTGAACTGTGGTGTTGAATACTCTTGAGTCCCTTGGACTGCAAGAAGATCCAACCAGTCTTTCCTAAAGGAAATCAGTCCTGAATATTCATCGGAAAGACTGATGCTGAAGCTGAAGCTCCAATACTTTGGCCACTTGATGCGAAGAGTTGACTCATTGGAAAAGACCCTGATGCTGGGAAAGATAGAAGGTAGGAGGAGAAGGGGGCAACAGAGGATGAGATAGCAGGATGGCATCACTGACTCAATAGACATGAGTTTGAGTAAACTCTGGGAGGCGGCAATGGACAGGGAGGTCTGGCGTGCTGCAGTCCATGGGGTCGCAGAGTCGGACATGACTGAGCGCCTGAACTGAATTCATTTCCTCCTTGAGAGCCATTGCTACTGCCTCTAACAAGAAAAAAGGTTCTGCTTTTCTTTTAATATTGTCTGAACAAGGTGGACTTGTTATTTCTGGCTTGTATAATAGCTAGCTCCCTCTTAAAATACTCAAGGTTCTTCCCAGGAAAGCTGTTTAGATCCTGAGTCATCTTTGAGTCATGGATCAATCTGAAAATTCTGCCAAGAAACACAGACTCCAGACTTTGTATGCAGTTCCAGGGACATGTGTATCCCAGCTTAAGAACAGTCAGCCTCACAGAGAGAAACTAGCAGTGGGGTTTTCTTTCCATTCCACCAAATGAATTTTAGTTGATTGCAAAACGACTGTTACACTGCAGAGATTAGAATCTGGTCTCAAATATAGCTATGTAAGTATAGCTATGAAACACTGAATCTGTATTAAGCACTTAAAATGTGCTTAACATTACTTGACATTACTGTTATAGTCAATCTCACTATAATCTTTAAAGATTGCACAGGTGAAGGTACTCAGTTACTCAAGATTAAGTAACTTCCAGAGTCGCACTTTTTCAGTCACAAACCTGAACTGACTTTAAAGCTATTATCTAACCACCATCTACTCCAGTTTTCCCACCTTGGAATGAAAAATTTACTTTCCACTTACAACAGTGACAAATTTTCAAGTGATGATAATATTGGATGATATCCAACATTAATTCTAGCCACTCATCCTTCTAAAACTCAAACATACATTCTCAGTTATAGAATCAACATGGCCAATGTAGTAATTGAGATCATTCTTACCTAATACAGTACATCATAAGCTTCTTGAAAACAGAAATGATGTATGCTTCACTATTCCTGCTCACACAGCATGCCTCAGACATGTCAAATGTAATTTATTGGCTCCTCTCAGTTCTCAGTAAAGGATGACATAGCTTCCCAGGTAAAACCTATGAGAACCCTTCTGTAACAATTTTAATAGGTCTGTTTTATTTGGTTTCTACTACATGTCATACATCCAGCTCATTAAAAAGTAACCATTGGTCCTTAAGCTTTACAATACATGACACTGAACAAGGTAACTTTACTGCAAAGTTTGAAATGCTTGATTCAATACTAAATATTATGTTCAATACAATATGGGGGTCTTTCCAAGGGTTGTACATCACTGGGCAGATTTGATCATTGGTTAGCTGTAATACTAGGATCCTTAAAAATACCTTTCTTAAAGGCCTAGAAAATTCTTGGTTCCAATTAACCAACTAAAAAGTGCTGCTCTTCATCAACTTTTAAAGCCTCACCTTCTTTTAATCAAAAACCCAAATTAACATGCCCATCTCTTGACTGCTAAAGGGCCATGAATGAATATGAATACATATCTTGATGACTGTTTACTGCATTTTAACAGGTGTTATCACTTTGATAAATTTCAGAAGTCTCATGTTTCTGTCACCTGATACATAATCTAGCCACCGAAAAAACTGGTTATCTCGAATATTCAATCTCATTCTCATGCCAACCAAATAAGCCACAGAATAGCTAGTAATGAAAAGTATTCAAACATGGATAATTTTAGCAGCCACTTAAATAACATAGATGCTAGAGGCTAATGGGTAGGGGAGCATAATAACTATTCATATTTAAAATTTTTTAAGTGTAATTTTTACAGAATTACATTGACAGCATTATTTAGTGCAAGACATTAGAAACCAATTATTTTAGTACATGGGTGATATTTCTAAGCACATGGGGTATGTCTAGGGGAGGAATACCTTAAGAAACACCACTCTAGTAAGGAAGTACTTTTCTCATTGGTGTAGACATGGAACCAGCACATCAGGGTAAGTAAGTTTTTCTTTTTAAAGAAATGCTTAAAGAAAATCTAAACCATATTTGATTGGTATTCTAATTTGCATGTTTGAAGACATTTTTAGTAATGAGGAGGGGACGAGAGAACAGAAGCTTTTAACATAGTAAGAATTAGCTATTATTTTTAAATTTGCTGTGGGTTATACACACAAATTACTCAAGATGCTGGTGTTTGAGTTCATCTAGGCTAGTTTGTTTATATTTTTTCTGGTTGATTCCTAACTCCAAAGAAAAAGCGTTCAAGTAATTGCTGTTTTGTAAACAGTTTTTGCATTCAACTAAAATTTAATATATTAGAAACATTTCTTATTCATTTCTGAGTAGACTTTTACCCTAATTCCTGAATACCTTCCTCCAACAACAAGAGAAGACTCTACACATGGACATTACCAGATGGTCAGTACCAAAATCAGATTGATTGTATTTTGCAGACAAAGATGAAGCTCTATGCAGTCAGCAAAAACAAGACTGTGAGCTGACTTTGGCTCAGATCATGAACTCCTTATTGCCAAATTCAGACTTAAATTGAAGAAAGTAGGGAAAACCACTACACCATTCAGGTATGACCTATATCAAATCGCCGATGACTACACAGTAGAAGTGAGAAATAGATTGAAGGGACTAGGTCTGATAGACAGAGTGCCTGACTAACTATGGACGGAGGTTCGTTACAGGAGACAGGGATCAAGACTATCCCCAAGAAAAAGAAATGCAAAAAAGCAAAATTGCTGTCTGAGGAGGCCTTACAAATAGCTATGAAAAGAGAAGCGAAAAGCAGAGAAAAGGAAAGATATACCCATTTGAATGCAGAGTTCCAAAGAACAGTAAGGAGAGATAAGAAAGCCTTCCTCAGTGATCAGTGCAAAGAAATAGAGGAAAGCAAAAGAATGGGAAAGATTAGAGATCTCTTCAAGAAAATTAGAGATGCCAAGGGAACATTTCATGCAAAGATGGGCTCAATAATGGACAGAAATGGTATGGACCTAACAGAAGCAGGAGATATTAAGAAGAGGTGGCAAGAATACACAGAACTACACAAAAAAGATCTTCACGACCCAGATAATCATGATGGTGTGATCACTCACCTAGAGCCAGACATCCCGGAATGTGAAGTCAAGTAAGCCTTAGGAAGCATCACTATGAACAAAGCTAGTGGAGGTGATGGAATTCCAGTTGAGTTATTTCAAATCCTAAAAGATGATGCTGCGAAAGTGCTGCACTCAATATGCCAGCAAATTTGGAAAACTCAGCAGTGGCCACATGACTGGGAAAGGTTTTCATTCCAATCCCAAAGAAAGGCAATGCCAAAGAATGCTCAAACTACCACACAATTGCACTCATCTCATACACTAGTAAAGTAATACTAAAAATTCTCCAAGCCAGGCTTCAGCAATACGTGAACTGTGAACTTCCAGATGTTCAAGTTGGTTTTAGAAAAGGCAGAGGAACCAGAGATCAAATTGCCAACATCTGCTGGATCATTGAAACAGCAAGATTAGTTCCAGAAAAACATCTATTTCTGCTTTATTGACTATGCCAAAGCCTCTGACTGTGTCGATCACAATAAACTGTGGAAAATTCTGAGATGGGAATATCAGACCACCTGATCTGTCTTTTGAGAAACCTGTATGCAGGTCAAGAAGCAAGTTAGAACTGGATGTGGAACAACAGACTGGTTCCAAATAGGGAGAGGAGTACGTCAAGGCTGTATATTGTCACCCTGCTTATTTAACTTATATACAGAGTACATCATGAGAAACGCTGTGCTGGAGGAAGCACAAGCTGGAATCAAGATTGCCAGGAGAAATATCAATAACCTCAGATATGCAGATGACACCACCCTTATGGCAGAAAGTAAAGAACTAAAGAGCCTTTTGATGAAGGTGAAAGAGGAGAGTGAAAATGTTGGTTTAAAGCTCAACATTCAGAAAACAAGACCATGGCATCCAGTTCCATCGCTTCATGGCAAATAGATGGGGAAACAGTGGAAACAGTGACTGACTTTATTTTTCTGGGCGCCAAAATCACTGCAGATGGTGATTGCAGCCATGAAATTAAAAGACGCTTACTCCTTGGAAGGAAAGTCATGACCAACCTAGACAGTATATTAAAAAGCAGAGAAATTACTTTGTCAACAAGAGTCCGTCTAGTCAAGGCTATGGTTTTTCCAGTCGTCATGCATGGATGTGAGTTGGATTACAAAGAAAGCTGACTGCAGAATTAGATACTTTTAAACTGTGGTGTTGGAGAAGACTCTCGGGAGTCCCTTGGACTGCAAGAAGATCCAACCAGTCCATCCTAAGGGAGATCAGTCCTGGGTGTTCATTGGTAGGACTGATGAAGCTGAAACTCCAATACTTTGGCCACCTGACGCAAAGAGCTGACTCACTGGAGAAGACTCTGATGCTAGGAAAGATTGAGAGCAGGAGAAGAGGATGACAGAGGATGAGATAATTGGATGGTATCACCCACCCAATGGACACAGGTTTGGATGGACTCCGGGAGTTGGTGATGGACAGGGAAGCCCAGCGTGCTGCGGTTCATGCGGCTGCAAAGAGTCAGACATGACCCAGTGACTGAACTGAACTGATGCTGAAGCTCCAATACTTTGGCCACGTGATGCAAAGAACTGGCTCATAGGAAAAGACTGATGCTGGGAAAAACTGAGAGCAGGAGAAGGGGATGACAGAGGATGAGATGGTTGGATGGCATTATCCACTCAATGGAGATGAATTTGAATAAACTCCGGGAGTTGGTGATGGACAGGAAGGCCTGGTGTGTTGTGCTCCATGGGGTCACGAAGAGTCGGACACGACTGAGCAACTGAACTGAACTGAATTCCTGAACAGCCTTGGTGCATAACTGCTGAGTTCAGATATGTACAATTTCAGGTTCTGCAGTGATTGTTTCAATCAAATCTGTCAGCAAAAAACATACTCAAAACAGATTGTTAACCAACTAGACAGTAACATGTAACTTCTGTCATCTTGCTGTTTACTTAAGTATCACATGTAAAGTACAATCACAAGTCAGTACCTATCCCAGAAAGGAAAGAGCACTTAGTTGTAGACAAAATGGAGTCTTACATTTATGCCACAAAATGGTTTAACTTTTACTTCTAGGACTAGAACAGAATTGCACCCTAGGGAAAAACACAAAACAATGCTCTTTGGTTTATATGAATTAAAAACCAGAGTTTGTGTGTGAAAATAGTAATAAGCATTAAATGGCACTTGTTGTATATGCACATTTGCTTTAAAGCAGACTGTACAAACATAAGAAACTGTTTCATCAAATTTCAAATTACTTTTTGTTAACACGCTGCTTCCCCCATGGAAATCTATGTAGTTTAAGGCTATATAATTTTACTGCTAATCAATCAGAAACCACACCCATCATTCCCTCTAAAATTGTAAGCTAAATTTATGAACAAAATTCACTGTAATTTTGCATTCAAATATTTAAGCAAATGAGAGTCAAATTAAGTCTCTGTACACAAACATTTACATGACATGGAGATAAACGTTCCAAGTTATGACAGTTACCTAAAACTATCTTTGGAATGGGGCACATGCAACAAGATGAAAGATGCTCTGCTTCTCAATGTGTATCAATGAATTCATTTTCAAACCCTGTGAATACATTACCAATTCAAAAAAATACAATCATAACAGTAATATGCTTAATATGCTGCTATATTACTTAGCAGACTTTTGCCCACTCTTTGTAGCAAAGAACTTGATTTAACACAACTGAAAAGAATGATTCTAATCATTTAAAACTGAAAGTTACAGATCTTTACCTTTTCATTATACAACTTAATGTAACCAATTCTGTTATCAAAAATTTCTTTCCAAGTTCTAGAAATCATTACACTAGAATATTAAAATTAATAACCCAAGAACTACAGATTGAAAGACACTTGCAGGACACATCTGATAAAGAATTGTTATCCAAGATACAGAAAGAACTCTCAAAAAACTCAGTAGGAAAACAAATGATAAAAATGGGCCAAAGACCTTATTAGACACCGCATTAAAGAAGATATAAAACAAATCACAAATTAATTCTAAAGATTCATCACATTACCATGATGAGATTTAATTGCATGCCTATTTGAACAGCCAAAACGCAGAACACTGATATAAAATGCTAAAGATGTGAAATAGAAACTCTTTCAATGCTGCAGGAATGCAAAATTGTACAACCATTTGGAAGAGTTTGATGATTTCTCTATATATTCTTACATTATTACCTACCCAAGAATGAAAACCTAATCCCACACAAATCTGCTCACTAATGTTTGTAACCACTTTATTCCTAACTGCCCAAACTTGCAAGCAACCAAGATATCCTTCAACAGGTGTATGGAATAAACAGTGGCATGTCCAGAAAATGGATTATTCAAGACTAAAAAAAAATGAGCTGTCAAGCCATGAAAAGGCATGAAGAAAACTCAAGTGATTACTAAGTGTAAGAAGCCAATCTGAAATGGTTGCATATGTACTATACAATTCCACATATAACATTTGGAAAAGGAAAAATTATAGCAGCATTAAAAAGGTCAGTAGCTTTCAGGGGTTCAGTGAAAATACTCTGTATATTATGATGAATTTGTCACTATAGATTTGTCCAAACTCATGGAAAACACCAATGGTTAACTATAATTTATGGACTTTGGGTGATTATGATGTTAATACAGGTTCATCAACTCAAACAAAATGTTATCACTCTAGTGGTTGATGTTGGTAATAGAGCTATGTATGTGGTGTGGGTGAAGAGGGTGCATGGGAAATCTCTGCACTTCTCTCTCAACTTTGCTGTAAACCTAAAATTAAGTCCTTAAAAAACTAATAGGGAACGTTAAGTGCCAGGTATTTTTATCCTTCCAGATGAAGAAGCCTGGTTTTAAGAGTCCATTATCTTAACTAGTAAGTCATTTCACTCATATTGCAGTTTTTTCCTTTGCAGTTTCATGCTGTGGAAAAACCACTTCTGCTCAAACCATAGGCCCTAGTTTTGCAGATAAAGCCCACTGAAAAATAGATATGATAAAGGGACTATCCTTAGGCCATATATAGGTAATTCATATCATCACTGTCAAAACATGTATGGGGTGGGGACGTATAGAGTACAAGGAGAAATGTGATATTAGTCTTCAAATGCTTTATATCAGTGTACATTTCAAAGTTAAAGCCCATTTATATATCTTGCCTGAGAAACTTTCAGGTTTGAATACAGGAGTCCTGGTACAATTGAATCTTCCTAGTTGCTTTACACACTTTGATCCCTTCTCCCCAACTGATGATCCTGACAAATCAAATCCTTAAGTCAGATTATGTTCTAAATTAATATTTCTCACAAGAAATGATTATGGAAACATTACCGTAATCTCATGCTACTTATTTCAAAGACCATTACAGACAAGTGAAGCCCAAGGGTTCATCATCTTTCCATCTAAGTCTTCTTAGCCCCCAGTAAACTCCTCTTGGATTTCAAAACTTGAAGATTTAAAAACTTAACAAGCAAATGTTTACAGAGGTAGCATTGGAGGAAAACAAAGTCTTAAACTTTGAATAAATAGTTTGCCTTCAAACACCACAATTTTTAGCTCAACTGTGATTCAGTATCCTTCATAATTTAAGACATATCCTTATCTCATACTTCAATAGTATACATAGCCCCTCAGCTGAAGTAAAAGTAGCAGCAAAGAACTGGGACAGTTGGTAGCAAATCATCATGGTAAGTACTGAACATTTCCATTTCCAACTCCATCATTGAGATGTAATGGTTCTGCTTTTTGGCTTCAGCTATTGCATTGGCCAAGTCAACATGCCACTGTTAGCTCTTGTTCTTTATTATCTCACATGACACCTGCAAAGACTAAGCCCACGGGACCATCTCAACATTAGAATCAAACCCCAAATAAAACTCTGCCAGTTGCTGTAAACCAATTGTAATGCCTAAGGTGCCATTTATAAAGCAAAAGAGAAAAAGAGAAAAGGGAGATAGGATGGAGTAACTGACCTAAATTCTTCTAACACTGTTTTGATCCTAAAAGTGCCTATTCGTGTCTTCAAAATTAAACTGCCTATTATGTTCCATACAAGATGTTTAACACTCATCTCATGGTTCTCACGTGAATGTTTAGGGATGGAAATGAAAAAAAAAAAATTATAACATAGCCATGCAAAGTCTATAAACACGACTAAATTCAATATCAAACATTTCCTAATTATCCCCCTTTAGGATATCTAACTATGGCTTAAAAACCCAATAAACAAGTGGAAAGTCTCCCTCTGTACATGGCTTTTATTATTTACATAATACAATATAGCATCAATGCTGAATAGCATGATTATGTGCAATACATAAATATGGACTATCTGTACACATCTGCAGATCTAACTTTAGAACTAAGGTACATAAACTTGAAAGCAAAACTGAGTGCTTTAAGAATAAAAGTAAAAACTAAGACTGAACACTGCAATAAATCAGAAGTAGTGCCTCGTGTACATACTTAACTATTTACAGATGAAAACAGGCATTACCACGACACTAATCTAACTGTACTCATTTATATATAAAAAACACAAGTTTCATACATCACAGAAAACCTTCCATTATAACACAGAAGTGATATTACCAGACAAGCATCAGTGAAGTATACTGCCTCTTCTAGTTGTTATTGTACAATGCTGTAGATAATGCAGCCCATGCAATACACCCAAGAACACTAGAGTCCTACACCCAAGTACAATTAATATAAAGCAGCCCTCTGCAAGTGGTGCTGGATACCACTAAGAAGTCTACTGCAGCCATGTTGGTTATGATTTTCCATGCAGAAGGGTACAGTTACATTAAGAACTGAAGTCTTTAAAAAAAGCTTTAAACATTCTTTCTTGAACCAAAACATTCAACAAAATATGCACATGAAAAATTAACTATTCAGATACCTTTGCAACTTAAAATTCAGATGCATGTTACTCCATAGAGCTGCTGTATGTGAAAACCAAATGTAGAGTTTTAATTTCTTCTTGTAAATAAATTAATCCTAGTGCAGTTCTGTGCTACACAACATTTTTAGCAATGATAGAGTAATGCAGACGTCGTCTGGTGCAGGCCAGCATAATAAGCTTCAAAGATAGCTCAAGACCCTGTTGGCTTGATGCGTTTTACTCTTTAGCCAGTTAAACAATGTGTACCTTTCACAGGATGTCTTATTTGACAGTTTTTAGAACACCAATTAACCAGGCTTACATATGGCACCAAACACTGGTTTCATGGAAAGGTCTGATTCTTTTTATAGCTTTCTTCCTGCTTCCAAAGAACATGTGGAAATTAACAGGGTGAAGTTTAACTATGGTAGAAGTAGACTGCCAGTCCTTTTCTGGTGTACCATTTCTTTAAAAAAATACAGGCACATAACACTAGCCAAAGATTATACCTTGATTACATTCCCAAAGGCAGATATGCTGCAAACATGCAGATAGGTATTTCACTTATTTTGTTTGGCACAAAGGAACTAAATTTTGTCCTTATTATCTGTGTATTTCAGTTTGCTGTGCAGATTTTCATCCAATTTTATTCAGGGGAGGGCATATACATTTTGTAGGGCTGTATCTATCCAATTCTGCCTGTAACGAACACCCAAACATCCTAAAATATCAATTATAAGACAGACAAGTGTAAAGTAAAACTCTGGAGAACATCAAAGGAAAATGGCCATGCATCTGCTCTTTAATGTTTTCCTACGGTATATTAAAATAAAAACAAATTATCAGTCTCTTCACAAGTAGTAATTTATATTCTCTGAATTTTTTCAGCCACAACAACTGGATTCTCTTTTCTGATTTTTGCTGCAGCTTCTGCTTTGTAATCATATGGACAGTTGTGCTTGTCAGAGTAACGGTGAAGTCCACAAAATAAATTTCCACATCGGCAGTCAAACCCTGTACATATAAAAGGAAGCAGAGTCATTTAGGAACTCGCAGCAACTAGAAGAGACAAAGCATAAGTCAAAACAGAAAAGGAACCAGATTTCCATGCCCGTCACATTGAACCAACTGTCATTTTAAATTGTGAAAGTGTTCTCAAGCTCTGCTGACCTGGTGAGAAACTCAAGTAACCATCTTCCATGAAATCTGGCAGATATCAAACAGGGTAGAAAAATCACAAAGCTCTGGAGTCTGAACTGGATTTAAGTTCTAGTCCTGCTGTATACTGACTGACTAATAATGTTTCTGCACGTGAAAACTAGAAGACAACCACGGACAGTTCTGAGATTTAAACGAAACAATTAAAAAGTATTTAGAACATTTTGTGTCTGGCTCAAAGTAGGTGATTACTGTTTAATTCAACTACCTTTCCCTCAGAAGAACAAAGAAAAGAATCAAGAGATGAAGTTTTACTAGTCCTATAAAGGAAAATAATTCAGAAGGCCTGAAGTCAGGAAAGGGTTTCATATGATTAGAGAGACCAATGGAAAGCAAACTCAACTTCTTCTCACTGTCCCCTTTCCAGTCTGTTGTGCAAATTTCCTATTCTTGAAAGTTGGGTGTTTTATGTTTAAGACTGACTAGTGCCATAGGGAGTAACCAAGAGCTCTTGAATACCTGTGAGGCCAACTTTCTTTCTGCACATGAAACACCTGTTCTTCTTTGGTTTGGGCAACTCAGGAGCTTTTTCTTCACTTTGAGAAGTACTGGGCTGAGAAACTGAAGGACTGGGCTGAGTGACAACTGAAAAAACAAGGGTAAAAATTAGAAGTTTGTCAACTGTTTGGCTGACAATTATCTAACTCAAAACCAAAACAACAGTAAGACTCTTCATGAAAATGTTTAAAACCTTCTTGAAAGCAAACATATTATTTTAAATACAATCTTCTACTTTATTATCACTCCACTAAAATTCCATTAAACTCACTCTAGGACTGGGAAACAAAATCCTAATTCTAGGTTTTAAAGACCTGAGAGATGTGGTCATCTGCTTAGTTTCCACACTGCAAATACCTAAACGCAATCTTCTTAATTAGTACAGCTCAAATCCATTACTACTCAGTAAATAAGGATGCCAACTTCTGAGGTACTTAGCTATAAAGTCGTTTTGTTTTTATACTGAAAAGTGAGAAGAAAAACTGTAGATAAACCCAGTAAAATTTGACAAGTAAAACCCAAACCATTAACCTCTAACTCAGACTCTCAAATTTCACAATTATTTTATCATTTTAAAAAGTGCTTTATTTTGTCTTATGCAGAAAACGTGCAAGCCTTTTTAAAAAAACAAGAAAAAAAAATCTTTCTTTTGAAGATTAGCAAACACTGTGTTTAGGACAATATAAATACTTGTGAAGCTTAAGGATTCCATAGGCAAAACAAGAATTCTTACTTTAATTTTTAATTAAATTCTTTAATTTACTTTGTGATACTTAATGAGAGATATGACCTGTTTTTTTAAGCTCACTCATGACATCAACAGAATTTGTCAATATAAAGATAAAACTGCAGATAACTGTGAGTTCACATTACCTCCAGGTTATTTAAAACAAAATTTAATTCTACCTTTATAAAATTAATATTAATCCAAATCCCAAGAACAGCAAATTGATGCACACAATACTAGAATTACTGCCTGAACAATAGGCCAGCATTAATGCTATCAGCATAAATCCAAACTCTTCGGCAAACCAACTGGTTTTAATAACAACTTACTGAAATTCTCACCAAATTCAGAATTCATTTACATTAGTGATATATCCAGTGAGATTAACAGTATAATACTAGACCACTGGTAATATCCTACCTATTACTTATTCCTAAAAAACTACCATGGCAACCTTAATGTATTTTCATGATGGTATAATGGCAAAGAACAGTCTGTAGAATAGTCTAGGGGAGGTGATAGCCATTTCCCTGGCTACACCTGAAAACTGGACAGTGGTTATGAAAACATACACAAGACTTTGGTGGGGGGTGGGGGTGGGGATGCGAGTAGTTAAGAAAGGAAAAATGATATAGGAAAGGCAAAGCAGCAAAGTGCATTCAGGTGAAGAACTAATAAATGCACAGAAATAGTTACAGATCTAATCCGAGAGAGTACTGTTCTAAGATTTTGTTTTTTAAAAAACAAACAAATGAAACGGAATAACACTAATTTGGTCAGTTTTTCATCATAAGGATGGAACTTTAAATACCAAATATGGATTCAACCACCCAACATAAAAATTTTCACCTTAGCCTTATCAATCAAGACATATACAGTTCACATAAGCTTGGCTATGTAATATTAGCAAAAGCAAGCTTTCAAAGCAGATTACATATCCGATGCTATTTTCTCACTAAAGGTTTTAACATCGTGTCCCAGTCGACACTTATACCAGGAAATAACGAATTGATCAAATCAACTATGTGCACCATAGAGTATGCAAATCACCGTTCCAGGGTCTAGCAATGAAAGTAAAAAGTCGACCTTCTGATAACAGAGCACGACCGGAAGTGCTTTAATGTTAAGTTCAGCATAGACTCAGTCACTAATGAAAACCAAAATGCCATTCCACACTGAGTTTAAACTCCCAGAGGGACCCCACACTTCAACTTGAAAAGTTTGTGTTTGATATGTTCTTTTGTTTGAGTATTTCCTAAAGTATTGACAATATCCAAGACTAAAGAGTTAACACTTTTGATTATTTTTTCTCCATAGCTTTGCAACTCGACTTTAGTAATTTCTTCTGTTTATGAACAATACCTTCTTTAATGTTTAGATACTTTTAAAATGTAGTGGTAACGTACCTTTTAAATTCATTAAATTCTTGACATTTCCAGCCTTCACATTATAAAGTTTGCTGATTTGTAGGTGCGGAGGTAATGGGGGATGGGCAGAGAAGAGATGAAAGAATCAGATAAAAAGCATACCTGGCTCTGACACCTCTGTTTTCGGGGGAGTTACTTTGTCCTCTCTTGAAATGCTCATTTCTGTCATTTGCTGAGTTACAGGCAAGGCAGCCACAGGCACATTTCTATTTGAGTTCAAGCAAACATTTTTAAAGATGTTAAGGGTACTTCTTGGTGAGATAGGTAAGTTGTCAGTTCAAAATATATATATATTATTTCTAGCATGATCAAATGGAGCTACTCTAAAAAGGATGCACAGCACAAATGTCTGAGAATAAGGAGAGCAATCTGATAAATGGCTCATCAATTCAAGCCTGCATATTTGTATAGGTTACAGTGTTCTATCAGAGCCAACTAGAAATATTTAGCTGTGCCTGTAATTTAAGGGCAAAAGGGACAGCTTTGCCAGAATGCCTTATATAGCAGCACAATAATCTGTAGAGCCTCATTCTCTATAATCTTCACACCTCAATTCCAAGAAAAAGCACAGCATTCTCAACACAGTATCCTTGAGGCTATTCAGCAGCTGTGCATTATTATACACATCTTTACTCAATGACCTACAAGATCATATATTAAAGGACACTGGAATCCCCAACTGTGCAACACATGCAGGCATCTAATGTATTAACATCCTTATTATAAAGTAATATATATGATGTAACACAACATCCTTATTATTTATTAACATTCATAATTAGGTCATCTTTATTTCCTCCCTGCATTATTATACTCAGAAATGTTTAATCTTACCTTGATTTTTCAGATGTGCTGCCAGCAGCACCTTCACAGTTGTTTAAACTAGCATCTGCTCTTTGTACAGATGCAGAATCTGAGGTAGGACTGTTGGAACCACTAGCTGTCCCTATTTAAAAAAAGGATTGGTAAGAAATGAAGCAACACTACAAACACTCATTATCAAAACTATTAATAAGTAACAAATACTTGCATTTAATTAGGTTAGTGACTTAAACACTTTTCCACTTTGCCGCAGAATCTGACATTTAAGTGATATCCCAACAACAAAAAAAATAAGTAAAAAAGTCATAGCCAATAAAACCTCAAAAAGGGAAAAGAAAAAGCCAGAAGATGCTTGTAGATGTCACCCATTCCTCATGCAGTCATTTCAAGTACTTGGTTGCTGTTTTAAGTTTCAAGCTTTTCTCAGGTCTTCTCTCCTTTCAGCACTGATTCTCAGTCTGAGGCCCCAATTCTTTGTTGTATATTTTGCGGCCACCAGTTCTTCAAATGCGATATTTCTTGAAAACAACTTACCCATTGGGCTCATTCTGCCACTATTCTGCTGCCTCTGAAGATGTTCTTTGTAGCAAACAGAACACATTCCATTTGTCCTAGGATTCCCATAAAAGCCACATCCTGTACTACACAGCATGGGCCCTGGGGTCTGGTTAGTCTCCTGAGCCATTTTTCTGCTATAAACAGAACAAAATAAAAATTTTAGAAACCAGAATTTAGTAAAAGAAAAAAAAGAAAACAAAAAACAAAACCACACAATCACTAAATTAGTACGATAGTCATCACTTATCTTTGTCATCTCTAAACACTGCATTTGTTTCTAACAAAGGCCTAAATTGTGTTATTAATCTTTAAAATAGGCTAAATTATGAATGTTTTGTTGCCTTTATAAAACAAAATACACGAAAGGAACTGTTTTAGCTTGATAAACTGATCTGTCATGACTTGACATTTTTAGGACAAAAAAATTCTATCATTAAACATTAAAATTTCACCTGTCACTGTTTAATTCCTGAAAAGGTCACCCTTCCATTGTTTAATTCTTTAAACACAGAATTATGTTTAAATCAATTTTTCTAACTGGTATCTTTAAATCACTTTTTGTTCTATACTATAGGCAAATCATTTCAAATCATCATAATTAACTACTGACTCTTCATATCTACTAGTGGTTCTTTAAGCTAGTAGTGTATGCGATGCAGCTCTAAAGGTTTCCTACACCACCTGAACATATTGGGCCCTTTAATTAATTCAATTCTGCTGCAGGGCAGAGCATAGGTACTTTTAAAATGCTTCAACTCCTTTATAGGACACTGAAAAGAGAGCTGGTAGATCATCTAGCTCTTCCTATTACCCTGGCACCAAAAAGTGAAGCTCTTTAAGAATTCAGGGGTCAGTTGCCTAGGAAATTTCTTTTGTTGTACATTTGACATGTGAAATCTGGGTCTAAGTATACTTTAAAGCCAGTGCCTAGAAACCTGCAAAGCACAAATTATCAGCCACAGATTTCTCAACCAACAGCTCTATTAAAACTTGTAACAAGCGTTTGTCTTCCTCATGCCAGAAAATAATGAACCCTTTCAAGCTCAATTTCAAGATAGCAAAGTAAAGCAATATACACAATCTTTAATAATGGTTAATATTTAATGCTAGGTTACCAGAAACAACTTAATGCAACCTTGCTATTCCAGAAGCCTTCTTAAAATACAAATACAGTAATGTTTTGCTAAATTTAGTAAAATTTGCTGAGTTAACAGAACATAAATATTTAAGAAAAAAAATTAAAAACCTGCAAGGTTTCCATGTCACCTTAAATTATGTATTAATGTACAGAAAGCATATTTGGGCATTTTATCAAAGGGAGATTGTGTCTAATAATTCTGGTCATTGTCATTTAACTGTACCTAAATGTTGATAATAGAGGTGACTTACAAGTTATGAACATTTCAGGTACATATAGCAAAGTACTTTCAGTTAGAGCTTGTTACTTCCTAAAATTTCATGTTGTTTTTTCCAACCAGCACAAACTAGGATACACTCTTCAGGGAGTTATCATGAAGTGTGAACAAGTATTAACACTTTTAACCAAACTTATACAAAGGAAGAGGACTAACCAAATTTGATGTGGCCTGAATCCTGACAATTATTCCCCCAACCATTTAAATGATAGTAATCTTTCCTTCTGTTAGCAAAAAGACATATTTCAAGCTTGAAAATATTTCAAGCCAATGAAGCTTGCATGGAACTTGACCAATATTTGCAACTTACTTCAGACAACAGTACTAATTTAGTTAACGCTATCTCTTTAAATAGTAAGTGGAATTTAGCTGACTCATTTTGGAGCAGGGCAGTGTAAACATTTCAACACTGCTTAGGAAATTTATTGATAAACACTTTCAGCCGAGTTTTTAAGATTCTGAGTATAATGTACAGAAAAAAAATGCATTATGCATTTATTTGCACGCCCACCACGCAAAATATGTGAATCTTTGCCCTATGCAAAAAAAAAAAAAAAAAAAAGCCACTCCTGGAAGTCCTAACAATTATGCTTAGCTTACCTTCTATATTAACTTCTGCTATCATCTGAGACTGGCTTAAACAGTAAACTGGCATAAAAGTCAACTTACATTAATAGTAATCTGATTCTTAAAATCTTTTGTTTATATAAATGCGGGTGGGAATCTTATCCAATAATTTCATATGCAAAGTATTCCAACTTTCTTCAGAAAACACATCTACCTTCAATTTACCATAAATAGCCTCCAAACTGAGACACAGGAGACAACAGGACATTAGTCTTATACATGGTGCCTCATCTTTTCTCCCCCTAGAAAGGCAGCTTTTAAATGCCATCACAAGTGCAGTTTGCCTTAATATTTCTCAGAAGCTTAGATCACATGGGCGGGCGCTTCAGCCTGTCACAAGGCTGCAATGTGACAGGCTGAGCGGGATGGAGGCTCTCACATAAAGCCTAGTCAACAGGGGCCTCTGAAATCAGCTTCTATTTATATCTCAGAGCCTGCCAACTCCTACACAACCCCAAGAACTAAAGATGCAGCACTTGTATATCTAATATAATAAGCGAACACAACAAAAAGATGCCATTAAGGTTGTTAGTTTTTTCCGAGGTAGGTAAGGAGAACAATCGCAAATCAGAAATGGAAGTATCACCAATCACTCAGACAAAATGGTCAGAGTTGTTTATAAAAATCCAAGCACAAGGAAGAGAGCAGCAAGGTAGAAACAACCCTCCTGTTTAGCAGCAATTTTGAGGTGGGTGTGGGGAATAAATTGCCATTTCCCTATTTGTATTTTAGAAAAAAATACAATGCCATTATTACTTAGCATCTTTAATAAAGTTGTTAGGAACTTGAGCATTCATTGTGTCAGCTCTATCAAATATAGGATGAAATGTGTGTGTGTACGTGTGTGTATACTTCACAGTTTGCGGCCTCCTCTAATTCATAGCTAAAAAACAAAACCCCAAAAAAGACTGGAGCATGTAACTGAAAAATTCTCCAGCCTCAAACATGAATAAAAAAGGCTTTTACAACTATGAAATTTAGTTCTCTCAGGTGCACAAGACGTTAAGAATGCTCACCCTACCCGGAGTTGAGACTGGAGTTCTAGTCTCTAATCTACCTCTAACTAAGCCAGTGACCTTGGACAAGCCCTTACTCTCCAGATCTTCGTTGCCTCTTGCCAAATGAAGAAGATTACTGTGATTTTAAAGGCTCCTTTTCAGGCTTAATACAGAGCCTGAGAGAGAGAGTTTAAGATTAAAACACCTCTCGAGGGGGATATTTTTAGAAGAAAACTTGAAAAATAAAATTTCAGTATTTTCACCAATTCAGTTTTGAGTCCCTACTTTAAAAATAAGGAGTAAAATAAAGATTCCTTTAATCTTTTAATAAAGTCTGAACATGACCCAAGGCCAAGTTTAAGAACAGCGGCTCTATGACCTATATACTACTACTGTGTTCTTAGACCAGATTAATAGGAAACATTCAGTCAACAAAGATAACCCAGGCCTTTTCCCAAAACACAGCTCCACGGAGTGCGTGGAAAGAAAGCAAAAAATTTCACGTTCATCAGCCTAAATGCAAGAAACAAAGGGGAAGGTGCTCCATTTCCTTCATGAAAGGCATCTCCGGCGAGAAACGCAGCAACCTCGATAAAACTGAAACACCACAGAGAAGTCCCCTATCGCCCAACGTTCCAGGGGATTTTAAAACAAGTTCGAATCCCACTGGTCCTCCACCCCTACTCCATGCCCTTCCAAGCAGAGGCCTATTCAGGAAAGCCCAACAGGGCCTTCTCCAAAAACCACTGAGTCATGCAGAACAGCAGTTCCGTAGGCCAAGCAGGCCCCTCACCCCTGCGGGTCCCTCGCCGACCCCCGACCCCCGACCCTGAAAGGCTCCTCGGAGGAGGCGGAGAAGGGGGGTGCGGCGGGCAAGGGGTTGGGGGCGCGGCCGCCGCCACCGCCTCTTTGTCTTTCCCGGTTCGGCGGCCCAGGCGGGACGCCACCGCGGAAGGCGGCCGGGACGGATGCGAACGAGGCCCGGAGCTCGAATCTCCCCGAGGCCGCACGCCGGGCATTGTTTCTCCGACCGTGCGTGTGCGAGCGAGTCCGGGGCACAGGGAACCGGCCTCCGGTCACGACGACAGGATGCCGCCTCCGTCTTTGTGCTTCCTGAGGGGGCAGGCGGGCTCCCCTCCCCCGACGCCGCCATCCGTGGGCCGCTCGGGCTTCGCAGGCTCGCGGCGCCTGGCCCCCAACTCCCACCCGCGGCCCGGCACGAGCAGCCGGGCGCCTTCCCCTAGCCCCGTACTACTCACTCTTCGACCGCGGGAGCCGGGCTCGCGCACGACGCCGGCGAGGTGGGGACCGGGCCGAGCCCTCCGGGCGGGGCGAGCCGGAAACCCTAGAGCCGCCGCCGCGGGCTGGAGCCGCAGGCGGAGGGGGCGCCGCCGCCGCCGCGGGGTTTTCCTTTGTTCCCGCAGCAGCCCCGAGCGTGGCCGGGACACGCCGGAGCCCGGGAAGTGGGGGGAGGGAAGCGGTGGGGGGAGCGGCGGAGGAGGAGGGGGCGGAGGGAGTAGTACAGAAGGCCGCAGGGGCTAAGGCTGCTCGCGGCGCTCGCCCGTCGTCGCCTCACACCTCCACCGGCCGCGGGTCTGGCTGACTCCGAGGACGAGCGGGGCACGCGCAGCTAAGCCCGGGGACCGCAAGGGCCCGCGAATGGCGCTCTCTGACCCTTCGCTACCGCCGGGGAAGCTGTGCAGCTCCCGGGAACGACGAGCTCAAAACGGTGATGCAGGCAGGTCCGCGCTCCGGCCGACTGACGCGTTCTCTCCGCCCCGCGATGGAAAGACGGAGGGGGCGGGGTCTGTGCGTCAGCGAAAACCCCGACGGCGGCGGCGGCGGGGAGCGCCTTGACGTCACGTGCCCGACGCCGCGCCTCCGCCTTCAGTCACCCGGCCGGGGAGGCGGGGCCAAGCCTGACTGCCCTGCTGTTGCGCGGAGCCTAGTTACTGGCCGGGCTGCCGGCCCGAGGGTGGAGCTGGAAAGAAATAGTCCTGTGGAGGATGCGTTTCTATTTTTAGCCCGATTGTCAGCCCTCAGCCTTTCTCCTTCCGATTTTCTCAGTCGAGCCTGCTATTCGCCCTTTGAGTTCTCACGCTTTGTCTAGAGTCTTTGGCAGACATTTCCCTTTCCTCCTTATTCTCCCTCCTCACCCACCCATCTAGAACGAGTTAGAAAGATTTGCTTCGAGAAAAGAAAATGAACCGCTGTTCGCTTCTGGGTCTTCTCGCCTGTTTATGAAGCTCCCAAGTCCAGTTCCCTCACACCCCTTTCGATTCTAAAGTCGAAGCTGAGCACTGCCCTGCTGCTACCGGGAAGGAGCGGGGCAAGGCGGCGCTCGCTGGCTGCTCGCTCGCCCAAGGTCATGATGGGTGGTTGTGCAGAGTCAGGAAAGGCTCGCCGGACTGGCTGCCTGCCCTCGGCCCTGGCGTCACGGTTCTGAACAAACTGTTTTGGCCAGCATGTAAAATCCCTGGAAATCGTCTATTCCAGCAAGGCCTCGTGAACAGGGAAAGCACCAAATGTTCTACTCAAGAAATGAAGCTAAGGGACAAACAAGCTAGACGAAAGGGAGAGATCAATAAGAAGACGCTGTAAGAGGAAGTTCAAGAGGGGGCAATTCAGAAATGAGGCACATGCTCCGACTAGTTTGAAAGGGTGAGTTAACTAAAAACACTGAGAACCTTTTCAAAGCACCAACAAAAAAATACCCCATTTGCAGCTGGCCTCTCCAGGTGACTTTTGTTCAACTCAAAAAACAAACTTAGTAAGACAGAAAGGACTTATGAAATTTCCTGGTAAACAATAGCCTGATGGTGATTGCAGCCATAAAATTCAAAGACGCTTACTCCTTGGAAGAAAAGTTACGACCAACCTAGACAGAATATTAAAAAGCAGAGAAATTACTTTGCCAACAAAGGTCTGTCTAGTCAAGGCTATGGTTTTTCCAGTGGTCATGCATGGCTGTGAGAGTTGGACTAGAGAGAAGGCTGAGCGCTGAAGAATTGATGGTTTTGAACTGTGGTGTTGGGGAAGACTCTTGAGAGTCCCTTGGACTGCAAGGAGATCCAACCAGTCCATCCTAAAGGAGGTCAGTCGTGGGTGTTCATTGGAAGGACTGATGTTGAAGCTGAGACTCCAATACTTTGGCCACCTGATGCAAAGAGCTGACTCATTGGAAAAGACCCTGATGCTGGGAAAGATTGAGGGCAGGAGGAAAAGGGGATGACAGAGAATTAGATGGTTGGATGGCATCACCGACTAGATAGAAATGGGTTTGGGTGAACTCTGGGAGTTGGTGATGAACAGGGAGGCCTGGCAATGCTGTGGTTCATGGGGTTGCAAAGAGTCGTACACGACTGAGCAACTGAACTGAATGAAGAAATAGAAAGGATGTTTAGGGCGTGTAATAGTCATAATTAGAGGGGAGTGAGAGGTCCCTTCCTTGTTTCCCAAGCTTACTGATCAGAAAAATCACCTGGACTCTTTGATTCAGTTAAGTCTCTCAGTCATGTCTGACTCTTTGCGACCCCATGGACTGCAGCACGCCAGGCCTCACTATCCTTCACCAACTCCCGGAGTTCACCCAAACCCATGTGCATTGAGTCGGTGATGCCATCCAACCATCTCATCCTCTGTTGTCCCTTTCTCCTCCTGCCTTCAGTCATTCTCAGCACCAGGGTATTTTCAAATGAGTCAGTTCTCATCAGGTGGCCAAGGAATTGCAGTTTCAGCTTCAGCATCAGTTCTTCCAATGAACATTCAGGACTGATTTCCTTTAGGATGGACTGGTTGGATCTCCTTGCAGTCCAAGGGACTCTCAAGAGTTCACCACAGTTCAAAAGCATCAATTCTTTGGCTCTCAGCTTTCTTTATAGTCCAACTCTCACATCCATAGGTGACTACTGGAAAAACCAAAGCTTCAACTAAGTGGACCTTTGTTGGCGAAGTAATGTCTCTGCTTTTTAATATTCTGTCTAGGTTGGTCATAACTTTTCTTCCAAGGAGTAAGCGTCTTTTAATTTCATGGCTGCAGTCACCATCTGCAGTGATTTTGGAGCTGAAAAGGATAAAAGCCTGTATCTGTTTCCATTGTTTCCCTATCTATTTGCCATGAAGTGATGGGAAACTATTTACTTTTAAATAATCAGTTAGACCCCTCTTTTGTAGATAGTTTTGGTTGTTTGGGGTGGAGCTCAGAAACTTGCATATTTAAGTAGTGCTCCAGCTGATTCTTCTTTAATTTTTGTATATTTGGGAGGATGCTGTTTTGTTGCCCTGTGCCAGAATTTTCAAATCAAACAGTTCTCTGCCAAAGTAAGCAGAATACCTAGAACATAACAATGTTTTCTTTACAGTTTAAAGTTTTTCAGTTCAGTTCAGTCGCTCAGTCGTGACTCTTTGTGACCCCATGGACTGCAGCATGCCAGGCTTCCCTGTCCCTCACCAACTCCTGGAGCCTACTCAAACTCATGTCCATCGTATCGGTGATGCCACCCAATCATCTCATCCTCTGTTGTCCCCTTCTCCTCCCGCCTTCCATCTTTTAAGGTTATTGCTGTAAACAATTAATGTATTAGAGATATAAGTAGTTTCAGACACTGGTTCCAGGACCATTGGAATTGACTTTCTTGAGTAGACATATCAGTAAAAATTTCACAGCTACCATTTACAGACCATTTTTGGGGCTAAGTATTTTCCATTTAGGGTTTCATTTAATCCTTACAGGAATTCACTGGGATAGATACTGATATATCCATTTTTACGGATAAGTGAATAATGCCTAAAGAGGATAAATGACTCCCCTGAGGCACTGAAAGACAGGGAATCAGTAGAGGTGGTTTTTACTGAGGACAAAAATAACTTGGAGATTTTCCCCTTCCCCCATTTTAGTTATTAAAAAGTGAAACAAAATAATCTCTGAAGATGTTATTGAAAAAAAGAAAAAAAAAGGCAAACTGGTTATTTAATAATGTATTGTGTAGTATATGTTATGTAGCACCCTCTGATAATTTGTTTTTTCTACCAACCATTTGTGATTTTCTGTATGAGACTGTTTCAAACAGGAATATACCCTGAATTGAGCCTAGTTTTTAACTACGCTGCTGCTGCTGCTGCTAAATCGCTTCAGTCGCGTTCGACTCTGTGCAACCCCATAGACAGCAGCCCACCAGGCTCCCCTGTCCCTGGGATTCTCCAGGCAAGAACACCGAAGTGGGTTGCCATTTCCTTCTGCAGTGCATGAAAGTGAAAAGTGAGGGAAGTCGCTCAGTTGTGTCCGACTCTTAGCGACCCCATGGACTGCAGCCTACAAGGCTCTTCCATCCATGGGATTTGCCAGGCAAGAGTACTGGAGTGGGTTTTAACTACGCTAGTCCTTCTCAGAGTATAGTCCTCAGATCAGCAGCATCAGCACCACCTGGGCACTTGTTAGAAACAAAATTTCTCAGACCCCACACTGGACCTGTGGAATCACAAACCCTGAGTGAGCTCACTTTGTCCAACCTGTTAAAACAGGTTCTCCTTATCATTCTGATGCATGCTGAAGTTTGAGAACCACAGAATTACCCCACCAGGCCATAGGAGATCTCTCAGATGTTCACACCATGTGAAGGGAAAAAGGGAAAAATTTTTTTTTCTCATATTACTATTACTGGTATAACAGATTAGGGGATACGTTTCTAAGGAGTGTTTTGTTTTTGGAGTTCTGAATTTTCTATTGGACTGTAAAGATAAACTGTAGAACACCAAATATATGATAGAATGCTCTTAATATGGTATGCACTAGGGCTGTCACCATGCTTGTTAGAGAAGATTGAAATCAGCCTCTGCAAAAAATAACAGGGAAAGTGGGGCATGCTTGAATTGTGGTGTTATTAATTGATTGTTCAAAAATACCTCTTGGAGAATTTCATTACATGGGACATACCAAGTGACTGGTACTGTGTGTTAGTTAGTTGCTCAGTCATGTCTGACTCTTTTTGACCCTGTGGACTGTAGCCCGCCAGGCTCCTCTGTCCCTAGAATTCTCCATTTTTAAACATTCCTTGAAAATAACACTGAATTATATTGTATTCATTTTTTCTGAAAAAATGTTTTGCACACTTACTACGTTCTAGGTACCCACTGAACTGAGTGCTGGAATATACATTGGTGGGAAAAATTGATCTTACCCTTTTTCTCATGAATCTTTCTGTCATATTAGGGAGAAAGACATCAGCAGTATTATCACATAAACATATAAATATGAGGAGAAGGCAATGGCAACCCACTCCAGTACTCTTGCCTGGAAAATTCCATGGATGGAGGAGCCTGGTAGGCTGCAGTCCATGGGTTACTAAGAATGGGACATGACTGAGCGACTTTGCTTTTCACTTTCATGCATTGGAGAAGGAAATGGCAACCCACTCCAGGGTTCTTGCCTGGAGAATCCCAGGGATGGGGGGAGCCTGGTGGGCTGCTGTCTGTGGGTTGCACAGAGTTGGACACAACTGAAGTGACTTAGCAGCAGCAGCATATAAATATGAACTGATAAACTCTTTGAAAGAAAGATACAGAAAGCTATCGGAGCATACTGGAGAAGGGCATGGGAACCCACTCCAATATTCTTGCCTGGAGAATTCTATGACACGACTGAGCGACTAACACACATGGGAGCATATAACCCATAACAATAGATGCTGAAACTCATCCAGATCTTAGTTCCATTGCCAGTCATCCCCATCACCAGTCATCCCCATCACCAATGGATCAAGGCTTACTTCCTTAACGTAGTTGGCTATAGCAAACTGGCATGTCCTATGAGAAAGTTGAAACAGTTTGTATTCTACTAAAAGTTCAGGTAAAATCATTATGAGTTCACTAATATTTTTCTTTGCAATCTAGGCATGAGCAAAAAGAGGATTAATAACTGGAGAAGAGCAAATTAAATTCAGTTTCTTAGAAAGTAGAAACTGACATCCTTTAAAAATAGCAATAAAAATTATTAGTCCAGTGTAAAGTTATTTTACACTGGAGTTATTTTAGTTTTATATGTAGCTTTCCATTATGGAATAAGAATTACTTCTATGGCATAATTGTAACACACTATCATGGGTATTACTTTTTTTTTTCTCCTGTGCCTGAGTAGAGCTTGGTGAAGCACAAAGTCTTTGCTGGGGTTTTAAAAACCATTAGCTTTCATTTGATATTCACATGGTATCCCTCTGTCTCCTTTCTTCACCCTTTCCCAAACCTCAAAGATCAAGGTAATAAGATTCAATTGTATTTTTATTATTTTTAAAATTGTATTTTTATTATTTTCAAGTAGGGTAGAAGGATTTTAGTTTTGTATTTAGAGTGATTTGCTGTGAATTAAATATTAAGAAGAGAACATACCATTATTTAACTAAAAATTTTCCTCTTTTATAATATTAATTAAAATATCAGTTAATCCAATGGATTGATTTTAGATTTAGCTCAACAAGTGACTGAATATTTTTCCCCAGGAAAATGATCCAGCAGGTAGAAACTTAATTATTGTTTAGACCTTTTGGTAATTTTAAAGCTGTAATTATTTCTAATGAAAAAATTCGATCAAAGAATCTCCAAAAAAGTAACATGAATGGCTTACCTAATTAATGAAGATTTTTAGACACAATCCAGATACTGTTAACATCAGTTCAGTTCAGTCACTCAGTTGTGTCCAACTATTTGTGACCCTATGGACTGCAGCACACCAGACTTCCCTATCCATCACCAACTCCTGGAGCCTGCTCAGACTCATATTCATCAAGTCGGTGATGCCATCCAACCGTCTCATCCTCTGTTGTCCCCTTCTCCTCCTGCCTTCAGTCTTTTCCAGCATCAGGGTCTTTTCCAGTGAGTCAGTTCTTTGCATCAGGTGGCCAAAGAATTGGAGCTTCAGCTTCAGTGTCAGTCCTTTCAATGACTATTCAGGACTGATTTCCTTTAGGATGGACTAGTTGGATCTCTTTGCAGTCGGTCCAACGGACTTTCAAGAGTCTTCTCCAATACCACAGTTCAAAAGCATCAATTCTTTGGCACTCAGCTTTCTTTATAGTCCAACTCTCACATCCAGACATGACTACTGGAAAAACCATAGCTTTGACTAGATGGACCTTTGTTGGCAAAGTAATGTCTTTGCTTTTTAATATGCTGTCTAGCTTGGTCATAACTTTTCTTCCTAGGAGTAAGTGTCTTTTAATTTCATGGCTGCAATCACCATCTGCAGTGACTTTGGAACTCAAGCAAATAAAGTCTGTCATTGTTTCCATTCTTTCTGCATCTATTTGCCATGAAGTGATAGGACTGGATGCCATGATCTTAGCTTTCTGAATGTTGAGTTTTAAGCCAGCTTTTTCACTCCTCTTTCACTTTCATCAAGAGGTTCCTCAGTTCCTCTTCTCTTTTTGCCATAAGGGTGGTGTCATTTGCCTATCTGAGGTTATTGATATTTTTCCCAGAAACCTTGATTCCAGCTGTGCTTCATCCAGCCCAGCGTTTCTCATGGTGTACTCTGCATAGAAGTTAAATAAGCAGGGTGACAGTATACAGCCTTGACATACTCCTTTCCCAATTTGGAACTAGTCTGTTGTTCCATGTCCAGTTCTAACTGTTGCTTCTTGACCTGCATACAGATTTCTCAGGAAGCACATAAGGTGTTCTGGTATTCTCATCTCTTGAAGAATTTTCCACAGTTGGCTGTGAACTACACAGTCAAAGGCTTTGGCCTAGTCAATAAAGCAAAAGTAGATGTTTTTCTGGAACTCTCTTGCTTTTATGATGATCCAGCGGATATTGGCAATGTGATCTCTGGTTCCTCTGCCTTTTCTAAATCCAGTTTGAACATCTGAAAGTTCTTGGTTCATGTACTGTTGAAGCCTGGCTTGGAGAATTTTGAACATTACTTTGCTAGTGTATGAGATGAGTGCAACAATGAGTGGGCATTGTTTGGCATTGCCTTTCTTTGGGATTGGAATGAAAGCTGACCGTTTCCAGTCCTGTGGCCACTGCTGAGTTTTCCAAATTTGCTGGCATATTGAGTGCAGCACTTTCTCAGCATCATTTTTTAGGATTTGAAATAGCTCAACTGGAATTCTATCACCTCCACCAGCTTTGTTCATAGCAATGTTTCCTAAGACCCACTTGACTTTGGACTCCAGGATGTCTGGCTATTGGTGAGTGATCACACCATCATGGTTATAGGGGTCATTAAGATCTTTTATATATAGTTCTTCTGTATATTCTTGCCACCTCTTCTTAATATCTCCTGCTTCTGTTAGGTCCATACCATTTCTGTCTTTTATTGTGCCCATCTTTGCATGATATGTTCCCTTAGTATTTCTAATTTTGTTGAAGAGATCTCTAGTCTTTCCCATTTTATTGTTTTCCTCTATTTCTTTGCATTGATCACTTAAGAAGACTTTCTTATCTCTCTTTGCTATTCTTTGGAACTCTGCACTCAGACCGGTGGTATAGCTTTCCTTTTCTTTTTTGCCTTTAGCTTCTCCTTTTCTCAGCTGTTTGTAAGACTTCCTCAGACAACCATAAGCAATTTTTATGACTCTTTAAATGGACAGAAGCCTTTATTTTTTTATGGAAATAAAAACTTAAGGTGAAGTAAATTGGTGAATATATATGCATGTATATTTATATGTATTGCTGTGGATATCACCTTTTTAAGATACAAAGTATTTTGGTCTCAAGAACTTTAAGAAATCTTTGTGCCTGAACAAACAAACTAGGTATGGATATTGTATGCTTTAAATTTCAGTAAGTTATATGTGGGGCTAGTTCTGAAATGACACTTTGAAGCATATCATAACTTGGGCTTATGGGTGTTGGGTGGGCCAGAAGGATAATCAAGAATGGGGTCAGTGATTTGGCAAGCACACCACAGCAACTGGAATGGCATAAAGCTGGCAGTGGCAATTTGTACTAAGGCCCTAGCTATCAGGTCACAGAAAAAGATAATAGAATGTCAGTAGATACCATCAGATAGGCAGAATTCAATCAGAAGACTGGTAAGAGAGAAATGGGTAGGGTGGACCCTTTTCCTGGGAGAATATAAATTTCAGGCAGAGAGCCAAGGCAAGTGCCTTATGCTTGTGTAATATTTTTCATTTACAGTGTATATTTGAAAGCCTTAATTCAATAAATTCTCACAACAGCCCACTGAGGTAGATCAATATTAATATCTCTGCTTTTGTAGGGGAATTGACTGAGGCTCAGGGCAAATTATGTGTCCTGTCCCATGTCATTCATTTAGTAAGAGTCAGAGCTGGGAATTTAACTCTAGCCTTCTGTCCCTTGGTTTTGTGTTCTGCTGTCTCTCCAGAAGCATTTCCTCTTTTAATTCACATCATAATTATGTTTCCCATTATAATGTGAACCAGCCTTATATATATCTTGTATATCACTCATCTCACCCAAAATTGCGACCTTAATAGAAATTTTTGTTAGATTATTTCTTCCAACCTAAGAAGACGACTCTAAGTTTCATTAGCTGGTTCTGACTTTTCTATCCAGCTTCTAAGTGTAGCATTCCTTACATCCAGGACCTGAGCACTTTTTAAGAAAGTAGATAAACCTTACTGACTTTACTGACCATAATGTTTCCTTCCTTCCTACCCTCTCTCCCTCCTTCCTTCTTTTTTCCCCTTCCTTCTTTCTTTCTCTTTCTTTCTTACTTTTGAAAAGATAATATGCACAAGATGCTTAAGATTCATTAGGACAGAGTCAACTACAATGTGAAGTCCTGCATCATTTCTCTCCCAGTCCAGAAACTAATGAGCATAATGACAGTAGGTAATGTTTGTTAGGCACTGATTAAGTGCCAAGCTTTGCTGTAATCACTTTATCCATGTTAATATTAGCTTAATTAATCCTCAAGAATTAGGAAGTAGGCACAGTTATTACCCCCATTTTGCCAGTGTGGAAATCGTCAAAGGTTACCCTGGTACTGGACAGTTGAGAGGACTTCTACATGGTATACCTCAAAGGCCTGGACAGTGAGGTGTTACCCCGGGTATGGTGAAAGGGAGAAGCAAAACTCCCACCAGGACCCAGTGTCCACAGCTCCCAGTCAAGGGCTGCTTCATACTTCCCGGTGGGGGTGGGGGGTCCAGCTTAGAGTGAGCATCTTCTCAGCTTTGCCTGGGACTTCCCCAATTTTAGCCCTGAAAGTCCAAGATCTCAGTCAGTTCCTCAGTCATGGGCAGTCCTAGCTGGTCATTCTAGTCTAAATAGTATTTATTGTGAGGAAAGTTCAGGGAGTTCATACCTGGAGCAGGTGGGTGGATGACCTACCTCATGGTCATCAAGGAGTTTGGCAGGACCTTCATCGTGAACTCTAGCAGTGAGTATCTTTTTGTAAACCCAACTGTAGAAATGGTAAGGTAAGATCAGGGCTGCTGACTTACCCTCTCCACAAGATCAGTAGGGTACCCTCTGTGTGGCAGAGAAAGATAAAAAGAGTAAGAGGCCTACCACGTGAGTTGCATTCTGATATATCAGGGCACAAAGGATGCTGATGAGGAACCAAGCCAAACTCTGACTGCAAAAGTTCCTATCCTTTTTGACTTTTAATGTCATGCAGTTTAAATATAATGTCCTGCTTCTACCCATAATAGGCCTACAAAATATTCCACTCTTCCTTGTTTCACCTGAAGTCAACAGTCTAAGTTACTTCATTATCTATGTTGCAAAAAAGATTTAAGGCTTTGTTTTGGGGTGTGTGATCTGTAATTAATCTCATTACAACAAAGATAAAATGTCCCTTTAAGTAAAAATCAAAGATTGTATTTTTTTTCTTGAGTAGTCTGGCAGTCTTGATATATTTAGAGTTACAAACAGAATGACTTTTCTTGTTGTTGTTAACTCAGTTACAAATTGCAAAAGGGATCAGAAAACCAGAGTCATTCCTGTTTCTTGCTGAATAGTGGGTGCCAAGAGAGGGAACAATTAGACTATGGTTTTCCTTACAAAAAGAAACACAAGACATATGCCTGTTTGGTGAGATTTTATAAAGCTTGCCATAAAACCTCATTTGAAAATTGCCACACCTAAGAAATCATGATAAAAGTGGCCTGCTCCCAGAAATTCAAGTAAAAGAGTCAACCTGTTTTTGCCTCATATCAGTTTAGCTCCGGAATTGTGCTTAATGCAGCACTAAGTGACTGAGGGAGTGACACCGTTGACCAAAACTACACTTGACGGAAGTGCAGTAAAACTCAGGGCTACAGTGCAAAGCCATTGATTTTGCAGCAATTGGTTTCTTTTCTGATCTAAAACAAAAGTGATTTTCATGTGCCAGGGGATCTAATCTACTAATGGCATTTATCCTTCAAGAATCATCATTTTCCTTGGAACATGCCATCCTATGTAATCCGAGCAATAAGAACATCAGAAGCTGACTGGTGGGAGATGTGGCCCTGAAAACACTGAGGGCGCTTTGTCCCCAAGACAAGGATCACTAGGGAGGGAGAAGATGTTCTGAACTCTAATCAGACAAATGTATTACAAAACTTCCACCTCTGACTTTCTCATGGAAGAACTAAGAAATTATGTATTACCGTTAACTTGTTCTTTTTATTGAAACAGTGGACTTTCTGATTCTCCTCAACACATGCTGGTTGGCCATCGACTCCATAACTGGCCGCTTCCAGAGCAACATCACCGACGACCTAGCCTCTTCCCCGTAAGAGCTGATGTCTTCCTGGCCTCATCTTCTACTTCCGTCACTCTTCATTGTTTGGCTCCTGCCACTCTGACTTCCTCACTCTTCCTGAAACATGCCAAGCTCTCTTGCTTCGGTGCTTTCCTACTTACTGTTTCTTCCGCCTGAATAGCTCTTTTTCCAGATGTTTCACTTTATTGATTCCCCGTTTAAAGGTCACCCTCACATGGGAGTCCTTTCCTGCCTACCACATAAGAGAGCACACACACTCACACTCGTATGTGTATACCCTTTTACTATCATTCTCTTACCCTATTTTACTTTTCTTCAGATCCATTTCCTATCACATAGAACATATATACATTTATTTATGTCTTTATTAAATGTCTTGCCCCACTATCTTGTAAGCTCTGTGAGAGGAGAAAAATAGTCTGTTTCTTGCTCTACCCTTGTGCCAAAAACAGTGTCTGGCACCTTGTAAATATCCAGCAAATAACTGTGGAAAGAATGAACGAATGAAGAGGTCAGGTAGACTGCTCTGTTATTCCTACCCGGGAGCTCAGTCTAACTCAATGTTTTCATGCTCCTAAATCTTGAAGATCATGCATCAAATTCTAAGCCACCTCAGAAATCTTCAAGGTCAACAGTTTTACTCTGTCCAGCAAAAGACTTTGGGCACAGGGAGGGTGAATGATCAGTTCTCTATTCTCCCTCACCTCTTTTCCTATTTCCATCAACTACAACTCTGCTTTTAGCAGTTTTGTATAGTGGACTTCAGCAGGATTCCCCTGTAGTTCAGCAGTAAAGAATCCACCAGCAATGCAGGAGATACAGATTTGATCCCTGGGTCGGGAAGATCCCCTGGAGATGGAAATGACAACCCACTCCAGTATTCTTGCCCAGAGAATCCCATGGACAGAGGGACCTGGTGAGATGTAGTTCATGGGGTCAAAAAGAGCTGGACGTGGCTGAAACACCTAAGCAAAGCACATAGCTCATGGTGGACTTCAACAAAAGATGCCTTATAAATACAGGATTTCTTGAGCTGAAATACACCAAGCAAACAAAAAACAGAAAAAACCAAAACCTATTAATACTATTTTAGGGAATTTGGGTGAGGGATGTTAATCCTTTGCTTTAACATTTCTGTCAGCATTTCTCAGGGAACCCGAAGAAGGATCTGAACTAGGTGAGTGAATCTGTGCTTAGAGTCTTGTGAAAGCACAGCTTACTCCAGCACAGAATCTGGTGGGGGGAAGGTCTTGAAACAAATCAAGACTTTAATCTTTTAACTGTTTTAGAAAATAGCCTTTAAAGGTAATATGATGTTAGGAAATTTCCATCTTAATCACTTTATATTTCAGTGTTAGAAAAGTTGAGTCAAACACTAGTCATTGTTAACATACACCAGACATTTTTCCTGAAAAATCCTTATTTTGAGAGATCAAATTTGCATCATTAGCAGGAAAGCTATTAGAAAAACAACAGCACCTAAGACTTAAACAATAAAAAATTGTTTAAGATTCTTACCAGTTGTCCACTGTTGACTGTTGAAATGAACAGCTGTGAGCTCTGTACTCCCAGTTTTCACATGGCCCACATGTCCTTAGGGGAATCCTACAGTTGTCATTTGAACAAACATCTTTGTCACATTGGAGGAGGCATCTAATTTCATTCTGTTGGGGCGATGTGATCCTGGGTCTTCACTAAGCAATTGGAAGCATGTAGTACAGTTCAGAACCCTGTAGCAATCAAGGTTCTCCATTCCTTGGCTTGCAATGTTAGTGCCCATTGAGAGGAGTGAATGTCCCAGGCACCTATTTGGCAATGCTCTATACCTAGGACAGTGGTCAGTGGGGGTTAAAGAAATTTGAGATCATCTCCGTAATCCTGTTCCTGCTGCCTTCAGAGCAGAGTCAAACTTATTAGAAGAGAAGAGGCCTGCTCACTTGTTTTGAATTGCTTGGCTAGACGCTGGCTCCTAATCGCCAGCTTTGTCTCAGCAGTTATTTTGTTCTTCAGGAGCTGCACTGTTGCCTTCAGCGTATTCTCACTTCAGTGTATTTTGTACACAACTTCAACACTTCAATCTTCCTACAATGGAAGCAGGTTTGAACCGGATTGAATTTGAAATCATAAGACGTGGGTGTATGTCTTATGATTTGTCTTAAAGATTATTGACGATATGTCTTGAAGATTATTCCACTGACAAGTAGTAACAAAACCTCTACCACAGAGTTGTGGCAGGGATCAAACGAGATCACGTATCTACAAAAGCAATTTGTGAGGAGTAAAGATCAAGGGACTTCCCTGGTGGTTCACTAAGATTGTACTTCCACTACAGGGGACATGGGGCTCATCCCTGATTGAGGAACTATGATCCCACATGCCAGGCAGCACAGCTTAAAAAAGGAAAACTAAAAAGAGTAAAGGTCAATACAAAACCAAAATATTATTGGTATTAAGTTCTATTTTATTGTGTGCCTCTTTGACAAGGAAAACCTTGCAGGCTTTCTTATTGCCTATGGAATAATGTCCACATGCATTAGCTTTTTTTAAGAAGCCCTCTCCTTTATGGCCTGTGCTTCATATCCTCCCTACATAACCCATTCTTCAGGCAATCCAGGCGTTTCACTTCCCAGAACAAAGCCTTACTTTCCCATATCTGTTTCCATTGTGAACGCAGTTCCTTTTTCCTGGAATGTTCTACTTATTTTAGCCAGTTGAAGACCTACTGTTCCTTTTTAAAAAAATTTTCTTTCTTTCTTAAATTTTTTTTTCTTTTCCTGAAGCTTTTATCCTGTTTTCTTCTAAGACATGCATAGTTTTAGGTCTTATATTTAGGTCTTTGAACCATTTTAATTTTTCTATATTGTGTAATAAAGGTCGACTCCATTCTTTTGGATGTTAAGTATACAGTTTTCCCAGTGGTATTTATTGAGAAGACTATTCTTTCTCCAGGCTTTCCTGGTGACTCTAATTGTAAAGAATCCACCTGCAGTGCAGGAGGCCTGGGTTTGGTCCCTGAGTCGGGAAGATTCCCCTGGAGAAGGGAATGGAACCCACTGCAGTACTTTTGCCTGGGGAATTCCTTGGACACAGCATGGCGGGCTACAGTCCATGGAGTCACAAAGAGTTGGACACAACTGATCAACTAACACTTTTACTTTCATTTTTTCTCCTGCTCTATTTAAAAATAAGCAAATATGTGTGTTAATTTATATACCCCCTTTCCTAAATGGTAACTTGCTAATGCATATCTTCAGTTAGCTTTTGTCATTTAACAATGTATTCTGGAGATCATGTGCTAGAGACCTTCCCTCTCACCCCCTTTCTTTTATTGATAAATCATGTGATATTCTGGTTTTTTGAGTGGACCCTGTTTTATTCAACACATTTCCTATTGATGGACTTTGGGTTTTTTCCACTTTTAATATTATGCATAGGGCTGCAGTGAATAGACTTGGGCATATGTCTTCATTTTCTGATGGTGTATCTTACATACATTCCAAGAGGTGGGACTGCTGAGTCTCAGCAATACAAGGAAAGATATGTCTAATTTTGTTAAATATTGCCAAGTTCTTTGCCATAAAGTTTGCACCATCTTACATTCTCAACAGCAATGTTTATGAGAGCCTTTTTCTCTACATTGTTTACAGTAGTGTTTATTGTCACATTTTGGAATTTTGTGATTGTTGTTAGTGGGAAATGAAATATCACCTGTTAATTTTTTAAGGCTCAACTTAAGTACCATGTCTTATTAGCCTGAATCAGGCATGTGTAACTTGTTAAACCCAATATTGTACTGTGGCTATAAGGATACATACATGAGCACCCCACCCCTATAAGCAGGAAGCTTTCTGAATGACTGAAAATACTGTCTATTTGATGTTTTTAAAAAATGTTTCAAGGGCTTGGAAAATTGTTGGTATTCATTGTATATTTGCTGAAGGAGAGATAAATGAATAGGCTCAGAATTAGGAACTTGTTTTTATATACCATTTTAGAGTCTATGATTATGTTTATGATCATTTCCAGTGGGTGTGTTTATCTATTTGGTGGGACCCATGGGAAATTCAGGTGGCTGTTGTGTGTTTTTTTTTCTTTGTCTGAGAAAAGATGTTCAGAGAGATGTAGACTTTTTTCTCTGAACCCCCTGGAGAATGTAGTTCTTTGGCAAATGTATTTTATTTTTATTTATGTTGCAACTTATAAAGTTCTTTCTTGTCTGTTGTTTGTTTTCAGCCTCATAACAGTGGTGAGACACATGTGTTATCATTCTGCTTCTGGATGAAAGCCTTGTGACTCAGAAAAGTTTAGTAACTTGATCAAAGTTACAGAGACAACAGAAGCAGAGCCAGGCCTCAAACCCAGGTCTTCTGATGCCAAAGCCAGCGTTCTTTCTTGTACACCACAACTGGCATCTGGAACCTAGTAAGAGTTTTATACTTTTTTCTGTTGTTTTTCTTTAGATAGGAACAGCTTTAAAAATCTTATCTTAAGAATAAAGTCACTTAGATCATATTTTCCTTTTAATATGTTATACAACATGATGTCTTATATGTATAATATGATAAAGGAAGAAGTGTTATATAAGGAGGCTCTATGTGTATACTTCTCCTAAAATGCTCGTGTCCTGAATTTGTGTAATCGAGGTTCGGGGATTGCATTCATTGCTGGGTGTCTTGCCAGTGATGTAGTCACAGGAAACATATTGTGAAGATAAAAACTGCCTGTCTTTAAAATAATTTTTAAATCCACAAGGGCAGCTTCTGGTTCTTGACATCAGAGTAAACACACTTATTTATTCCTCTCTCAAAGAAAGAACTTAATACTAGAAGAATAAAAAAGATATATAGTCCACAAAGATAGAGGGAAATGTAAATGGTCATGGGTGGATGAGGATACTGTAAACATACTTTATTAAGTTTACGGCAGAGCAGAGAGGAGGAAGAGGAGAAAATAATACCCTAGAATATGAGAGAGGGGACTACAAAGATGGCAGTCACTTAGCTCCATGAGGAACCCTAGCAAGGCTTTGGCCTCAGAACTGGAACCAGTTCAAGATGTCTAATAGCCAACTAGTAGGTGTTCTGGAAAGACAAAGTACTCATAATAGAGGGAGGGAATTGCTAAAGAAATAACTTCTTCAGAACTAAAAGGAGATTTTAAACAATAAACAGTTCCTAAGATGCAAATCACATAAATTTTAAAAGGACCTGTATTTAGAGATACCATTGTGAAATCTCAGAACACTAAAGATTTAACGTGGCAACTTACATCTATGAACCATTACTTGAGGATGTACTCTAGTAAAAAGATGATGAAAATCAAGAAAGGAGAAGAGATAGGATTGTTTAATAAATAATTTAACTTTACCCCACGAGAGGTCTGGCCTTTACCATCAGCTTTTGGGAGATAATCTTTCAACTCCTGAAATGTCTTGCTTGATGAGGTATTATTGTCTTCCTGAGGGTTTTAGGAGTCAAACTATAATAGGTGTGATTAAGGGCAAGGCTTTAAATCACACCTTGAGGGCCTGGGGATTAAAATTGGCCCTGGGATCAGTAAATCAGGTCCTATGTAATGGAGCCTTTAAGTGAACAATGCAAAGAAACAGAGGAAAACAATAGAATAGGAAAGACTAGAGATCTCTTCAATAAAATTGGATGTACCAAGGGAATATTTCAAGTGGAGATGAGCACAATAAAGGACAGAAATGGCAGGCACCTAACAGAAGCAGAAGAGATTAAGAAGTGGCATAAATACAGAAGAACTATACAGAAAAGATCTTAAAGACCCAGTTAATCATATGATATGGTCACTCACCTAGAGTCAGACATCCAAGAGTGTGAAGTCAAGTGGACCTTAGGAAACATTACTACGAACAAAGCTGATGGTGGTGATGGAATTCCAGCTGAGCAATTTCAAATCCTTAAAGATGATGCTGTTAAAGTGCTGCACTCAATATGCCAGCAAATTAAGAAATCTCAGCAGTGGCCACAGGACTGGAAAAAGTCAGTGTTCATTTCAATCTCAAAGAAAAGTGATGCCAAAGGATGTTCAAACTACCTTATAATTGCATTCATTTCACATGCTAGCAAGGTCATGGTCAAAATCCTTCAAGCTAGGCTTTAACAGTATGTGAACTGAGAATTTTCAGATGTACAAGCTGGGATTTAGAAAAGGCAGAGGAACCAGAGACCAAATTGCCAACATCCTTTGGATCAGAGAGAAAGTAAGAGAATTCTAGAAAAACATCTACTTTTGCTTCATTGACCGAGCCTTTTACTATGTGGATCACAACAAACTGGAAAATTCTTAAAGAGATGAGAATACTAGACCACCTTACCTGTCTCCTGGGAAGTCTATATGCAGGTGAGGAAGCAATAATTAGAAACGGACAAGGAAAAATGGACTGGCTCAAAATCGGGAAAGGAATACAAGGCAGTATATTGTCACCCTGCATATTTAACTTAAATGCAGAGAACATCCTGTGAAATGCTGGGCTGGATGAAGCACAAACTGAAATCAAGATTGCCTGGAGACAAATCAACAACCTTAGATATGCAGATAATACCACTCCAGTGGCAGGAAGCAAAGAGGAACTAAAGAGCCTCTTGATGAAGGTGAAAGAGGAAAAGCTGGCTTAAAACTCACCATTTCAAAAACTAAGATCATGCCATCCAGTCCCATCACTTCATGGCAAATAGATGAGGAAAAAGTGGAAACAGTGACAGACTTTATTTGCTTGAGCTCCAAAATCACCGTACATGGTGACTGCATCCAGGAAATTAAAGGACTCTTGCTCTTTGGAAGAAAAGCCATGACAAACCTAGTTCAGTTCAGTCGCTCAGTTGTGTCCAACTCTTTGTAACCCAATGGACTGCAGCACTCCTGGCTTCCCTGTCCGTCACCAACTCCTGGAGCTTACTCAAACTCATGTCCATCGAATAGGTGATGCCATCCAACCATTTCATCCTCTGTCAACACCTTCTCCTTCTGCCTTCAGTCTTTCTAGCATCAGAGTCTTTTCCAATGAATCAGTTCTTCCCATCAGGTGGCCAAAATATTGGAGCTCCAGCTTCAGCATCAGTCCTTACAGTGAATATTCAGGACTGATTTCCTTTAGGATGGACTGGTTGGATCTCTTTGCAGTCCAAGGGATTCTCAAAAGTCTTCTCCAACATCACAGTTCAAAAGCATCAATTCTTTGGCGCTCAACTTTCTTTATGGTCCAACTCCCACATCCATACATGACTACTGGAAAAACCATAGCTTTAACTAGACGGACCTTTGTTGGCAAAGTAATGTCTCTGCTTTTTAAAAATGCTCTCTAGGATGGTCATAGCTTTTCTTCCAAGGAGCAACTATCTCTTAATTTCATGGCTGCAGTCACCATCTGCAGTGATTTTGGGGCTCAAGAAAATAAAGTCTGTCACTGTTTCCATTGTTCCCCCGTCTGTTTGCTGTGAAGGAACCAGATGCCATGATCTTTGTTTTCTGAATGTTGAGTTTTAAGCCAGCTTTTTCACTCTCCTCTTTCACTTTCATTAAGAGGTTCCTCAGTTCCTCTTTTCTTTCTGCCATAAGGGTGGTGTCATCTGTATATCTGAGGTTATTGATATTTCTCCCAGCAATCTTGATTCCAGCTTCTGCTTCATCCAGCCCAGCATTTCTCATGATGTACTCTGCATAGAACTTAAATAAGCAGGGTGACAATATTCACCCTTGACATACTCCTTTCCCGATCTGGAATCGGTCTGTTGTTCCTTGTCCAGTTCTAACTGTTACTTCTTGACCTGCATACAGATTTCTCAGGAGGCAGGTCAGGTGGTCTGGTATTCTCTTTTGAAGACTTTTCCACAATTTATTGTGATCCACACTGTCAAAGGCTTTGGCATTGTCAATAAAGCAAAAGTAGATGTTTTTCTGGAACTCTCTTGCTTTTTCCATGATCCAGCGGATGTTGGCAATTTGATCTCTGGTTCCTCTGCCTTTTCGAAAACCAGTTTGAACATGTGGAAGTTCACGGTTCAGGTACTGTTGAAGTGTGGCTTGGAGAATTTTGAGCATTACTTTGCTAGCGTGTGAGATGAGTGCCATTGTGTGGTAGTTTGAACATTCTTTCAAGTTATCAAAAATACTTTAATCTCTCTGTGTATCTTTTCATATAACTTGTGAGAACTTTAAGAGGATAGAAATAATGAGAAAAGGATTTTTGTTTTTGAAGTCAGATCTCACTTTTGTACAGTTATTTAGGACAGTGATAGAAGAGTTTACATTATAGTTTTATTTATTTATTTATTTTTTCATTTATTTTTATTAGTTGGAGGCTAATTACTTTACAATATTGTAGTGGGTTTTGTCATACATTGACTATATTATAGTTTTAAGTTGACTTTTTATCTTTCCTTACTTCATACTTTTTAAAGGCTTTTGTGTTAATGGGGGTTTCATAAGCAACTATCACCACTATCACCAACCAAAAACACAAAAGAAAATTGCTATATCTCTTCAAAAACCCAGCATTATGGTTGCTTCTAAGAAGCATCCTACAGGAACAATGTTCTCATTACCTATCCCTTCAGGGGTGTTGCAGTGTATTTAGCTGGAAGTACATACCTCTTTTAGTGTCAGACATTCTCATTGTTTTATCCTAGGACTTTGTAATATTGAAGATAAGACAATTATAGATCATTTTATTTATCAGTTTAAGTGTATTTTGAGCTTACTGATACACCATGCAAGAAAATAATTTGCTTTTAATTTAGGGAACAGATTTATTTTCTGATTCTTTGTTTGCACTTACATTTTTGGATTTGTTTTTATTAAAAAGAAGTAGAGTTAGCTTGAAAAAAGTGTGTAAAATATTCTTTCCAAAAATGCCTTATTAAAAAAAAGTTTTTAAAAAGTAATATTAGATGGACAGATATTCTTCCAATACTAAAAGAAAAGAAATTTGAAAGCTGAGATTCTGCTCTATTAATTTTTCTAAAAATATGTATTAAATTCTGAGACCTTTGGACAGTGATACCATAACATTTATGATGAAATTAGAAATTTTGATAGAAGGGAAAAAAATTTTGGGGCCAAATTAGTAACTCTTTTTGACAGCTAATGTAGAACTGATTGTTGTGAGAAATATGTTGTCTCAAGGCAGTTAAAAGGCACAATTATTCTTGTAAGTTTTCTTTCTATATTTGATTGTGTGCTTTACACTTGCTTTTTAGGGATGCATGTTGAGACATCTGGCTTCCTTAGTCTTAGATTTTGGAACTATTTTGGCCTCATTTCAATTGTAAACTATCCAAGTAATTGTAATGTGTCAGTACTTTTGAGTATTTACAATAAAAAGAATAAGGACACACACTGTACTCATTTATGACATGGATGGGAGCCATCCAAATGCCCACTCTCGTTTCTGGCAGGTCACTTTGTCCCTGGTTTTGTGTTGTGATTCAGCTTGGGGAACTCACCTCTGTCGTTGTTCAAAATTTCAATCTTTATTTCTGGAGAAGAATGGTCATCTTAGTTCACCTATGCTAAAAGCACTGATTAGGTATTCTTTCTCTAAGAATGTTACACTTAAAGTATGAGATTTAGAAGGTAACTAGGTCTAGGCACAAAGGTCAGCCAATCTGTTTATAAAACAGGGTTGAGAAATAACCAGCTGTGGGCACTGAGTTCAACGTACCAGCATGTACTCTAAAATCAGTTCTGAGTCATCTGCCCTGTGTGTTTGGCACCCCTGTTTACAGCACATCTTGAGCCTTCTCATGTAGCAACGCTACCGATAAATAGCCTACCCTTTCTGACAGCATGGATGAGGAAAGGACAACCTGGTCTTGGTTGATAAAATGTTGATATATGTGGTGAAAGCAAAGTCTTGCACAATTATCTAAAATGCCTCTGTGTGTATGCATTTGTGTGTGCACACTTGCTTTATGTGCTATGTAATGATTCATGTTCTAGGAGGGTGTGTTTTTCTCTCTTGGAGAACTGGCAGTCAGCCTTCCCTCCCTCTCAGAAATGGGAAATTTCTTGAGCTAATTTAGACATACAGCCTATGTTTTTACACCACAAAGCTGCAACTCTCTGTCCAGACAGCACTGCCAATTATCTGTGATATTTCTATTCAGTAGAGACTTTAAAAAAAGCCAGATATTTTTATTAGCCTGTTTTGCATATAGACTTTTAGGATATTTGTATATTAATATCACTTTTAAAGCAGAAAGGAGTTATTTAAAGAGATGACCTGATTGTCTTGATAAAGAAAATAATATAGTTACAATCCATTTTCTGAAAATTTGCCCTTGGGTTTGATTGCAGGCTGGAAGGTGAAAACTTTTGGATTAAATTCCAAACTCTAGAACAATAGGATTTAGGCCAAATAATTTACTCTTTCTATATCTTTGTTTTCCAATCTGTTAAACAGGAATCAAGACATTTACTGTCTCCTTACAGGGAAATAAAGCATTGGTAAATAAAAATGCATTTGCTGTGTTTAAAGGCCTGAGCCATGCGCCATTTTTCAGTGTGATCCTTCCTTCTGGCACTAGAGACTCCCTTGTGGTCATCATATTTCTCATTGGCAAGAAAAAAGCATATCACTGTGATGAGAATCCATAGGGAAATTCTGTGCCATGCCCAGCTTAGTTATCCAAGAAACAGGCAAAATTAAGACAGATTTTGTGAAAATTGTTTTGTGTTTTCTGAACTAGGAGAAGGCACAGTTTTCTCAGAGGACAGAAACATGCAGAAGTGGGCTAGAATGATCTGTTAGGAGAATAGCAAATAGAGATTGGGAAGTGGTAGCATTTACTCCTTTGAGGATCTTTTAAACAAGCAAATAAAAACATGCAAAAAAAAATAGTTTATAGAGGCAGGAGGATTGTTGTTTTTCACTTTTTAAGAGGTTCTTTTAATTGACAGTGTGCTTGAGTGAGTTATTGGGCCTGCCACCAATTAATTTAGGGTGTCAGTCTATGTGCCAAGCTGATTACTATGTGTTGGAAACTCAAAAATGAATAATAAACAACTTTTTGCCCTCAAGGTCTTCTTAACCTCCCTGGGAGAAAAATGCAAATAATTACAATAAGATGTGATAAGTGCTAGACTAGTAGCAAAAACCTGTGCTGTGATTACAAATTTTGCCTGGGGTGGTTGGGACTGAAAAGGTAGTGTCTGCATTTGACCTTGGAGAGTGAGAGGGAGTTAGGCAGAGGAGGCCATCTCACTCAGAGGGCAGAGCGTGAAAGGAGGCCTGGAGAAGTGAACGTCAGTGGAGCGTGGGGATATGTTAGAGAGAAGAGAGTAAGTGTTTGAAGGTCAGAAGCCTCAGGTTTGATAGCTTTGCTGGGTGGTCATTCACTGACTGTATGATTTAGGGCACATTGCTGAGCCTCTCTGAGCCTCAGTTGCTACATCTATAATATGGGGACATTATTATGTATCCTGAAGTATTGTGAATGAAATGAACCAATAAATATGAAGGACCTGGAACTGCACAAGGAGAGAGTTAATGTTCAGTAAGTGGTCACTATAGTTTCATCTTTTTAAATGAGCTGCAGCTGCTGCCCTGGAACTGCAAATTGTTCAGAATATCACGGGCTTATCTTGGGAGGGGATTCTTAACATAAATCATCCATAAAATGTAAATAATACCTACTTTCAAGGTTGTTTTGAAGATCCAGAGTTAATAGTAAACACAGGTCTAATAATGGTACTCAATAAACAGTAGTTAAAAATTATGATGACTCTTCTCTCTCTCAAAGGCCAAAATATATGTATATTTCCACACTCATACTGAATAAATTGTGAATTTTCGTTTGCACACCGAATTGTAAATTTTTGTGGTTTAGCACCTTCTGCTAAACCAGAGGCAGAAAATCGCTTTTTTTGTTTTTTTATAGAAAATTACTTTTGACAGTATGTTATTTATTCACCATAGGTAATGTGTTATATTAATGAATATTTTTATGTGAACTGGTATAGTCATCAAACCATGTTTGCTTTTCCATTTCGTGTCCCAGTGCTTGTCACAGTACCAGGCACTCAGTAAATGCTTAGAGAAATAATTGCTACATGAATTAGTGGGTAACTCTCTAGCTAGTCTCTCAAAGATATATATTTTTTTAATGGAGTAAAACAGTTTTAGATCTTGAAATTGCCTTTTGAAAACAAAGTTCCCAAACCATTTGAACGGTTGAACACACAAATGCATATTCTATCTGCTTGTGAAGAGGATCATGCTGCTCCAAAATCTTTGTTTGCCTGAAAGTTGCATTGGTCTAACCTGTAATTATAATTGTAAACAGTTATTATGTCTATGATTATTATTATGACATTCTTAATGAGCATTTTTGTAGAGGTCAACCTGTTATATCAATAAACCAGGACTAGAATATCTTATGTGTTTATATTTCTTCTTCCTAGTACTATATTTACACACCAGAAATGGTAGAAAAATCCAGGACTTTTTTTTTTAGCTGCTCCTTGCGGCGTGTGGGATCTTAGTTCCCTAACCATGGCTCCTGCAGTGGGAAGCACAGTGTCTTAACCACTGGACTGCCAGGGACGTTCAGTCCAGCACTTCTTAAGTTTCCCAAGGAACCCTTCTTACCGTTTACCCAGTTGCATAATACTTTTGAGATGTTACATTTCCAGTGTTCTTTCCATTTTTTTATTAGCCAGTTTTATTATTTTTAATTTATTTAAAAAGATTTTTACTGTAATGTTCTTTCCAGTTTAATTATGAGTATTGATAATAATGGAAATGGTTGCATGTAGCCTGGCTCAAGTTGACCCTTATTCTCTGACTTAAAAATGCTTGTTTGTAAGGGAAAAACCAGCATGGATGCATAAGAATTTCCTTACTGCACACTAAGCAGCTATAGCCTCAGAGTGCCAATTATCTCTCCCACTAACTTCTAAACAGAACTGGACCCAAGTCGTATAGCCACACAAAGCCACTTCTGTCTTACTTTCTGAAGGGCTACAAGGAAGAGAATTTACAGCTTGCCTTGAAAATATATCTGTTCTTTAAAAACATTGTTGGATTCACATTCTGAAAAAGTTATAATATTACAAATTTATCTAGGTTCTCTTATTTGTTCAGTAAAAAAGGAAAGAAAATGTATTTAACTGGTACTCTTTTTGTTGTAATCAGTTATTTGGCCTAGATTTAGAATCCTTTGGCTGATAGAGACTTTGAAAATCTCTTCATTTATAAATTTGGAAACTAGGGAGATCAACTGGAAATTTAAACTCTGGAGTTTTAAGAGGCTCTCTAGACCCACGTCTGCACTCAAGGGTCATCCACCCTTTGCCCCTGGAGTCCCGGCACAGGTGGGAGAGCAGCGTCGGCCACCAGGGCTCAGTGCTGTGTGCGCCCGTCTCACGCGGCTGTGATGGCCACTTGTAGCAGTGACCTGGTTCCTGGAGGCCACAGACACACACCCCGCCCCTCACACCCCACCCCACCCCGGTTTCCAGGCCCAAGCCTTCCTCCCTGCTTGGTCGTGAAGACCCTGACACCCAGAGCAGGGCCTGCAGATACCTGGTCTCCCTCCCAGAAACATGGGACATATATTTTTATGATTAAAGAAAATAAAAAGTGGTGTGCCATTAAAAAAAAAAAAAAAAGAGGCTCTCTAGCTTGTTCACAAATTTGTTCTTACTTTGAGTTATGACATTTGATATTTTAGGTTCTGCTTTTAGTATTCGGAGCCATCACTAATCTGAGTCCTACATTTTAAACTGTTCTTTTCAACATTGCCATTTATTCACTGAGCAGCTACAATTAGGTTGAACATCTAAAACTGCTATTTCTATAGGCAAAAAAAAAAAAAAAATACAATCCAGTGTTCAATCTCAAAAGTACTTATTGAGGATCTACCCTGTGAAAAGCAAAGGTTTGATTATGAAAGTGTTGCAGGAATGGGACCCCTTCCAGGGCCCGAAATTGGGCTCTTGTCTAACACTCGGAAATGAATTGTCCAAGGAGACACGTGCTGACAAAGCCAGAGACTTTATTGGGAAAGGGTGCCCAGGCGGAGAGCAGGAGGGTAAGGGAACCCAGGAGAACTGCTCTGCCACAGTCTCGGGTTTTATGTTGATGGGATTAGTTTCCGGGTTGTCTTTAGCCAGTCATTCTGACTCAGAGTCCTTCCAGGTGGTGCATGCCTTGTTCAGCCAAGATGGATGCTAGAGAGGATTCCGGGAGGTGGTCGGACCTTTGGTGTCTCCTTTTGACCTTTCCCAAACTCTTCCAGTTGGTGGAGGCTTATTATTACGCGTTACTTACCAGGACCTCCTGTCATAAAACAATTTTATGCATGTGGTTACTATGGTGCCTGGCCAGGGTGGAAGGTTTCAATCAGTGTGCTTCCCCTAACGGACAGTAATCCAAGAGTAGAATGCCAAACAGTTCAGTTCAGTTCAGTCACTCAGTCGTGTCTGACTCTTTGCAACCCCATGAATTGCAGCACGCCAGGCCTCCCTGTCCATCGCCAACTCCTGGAGTCTACTCAAACTCATGTCCATTGAGTCGGTGATGCCATCTAGCCATCTCATCCTCTATCGTCCCCTTCTCCTCCTGCCCCCCAATCCCTCCCAGCATTAGGGTCTTTACCAATGAGTCAACTCTTCTCATTAGGTGGCCAAAGTATTGGAGTATCAGCTTCAGTATCAGTCCTTCCAATGAACACCCAGGACTGATCTCCTCTAGGATTGACTGGTTGGATCTCCTTGCAGTTCAAGGGACTCTCAAGAGTCTTCTCCAACATCACAGTTCAAAAGTATCAATTTTCAGCGCTCAGCTTTCTTCACAGTCCAACTGTCACATCCATACATGACCACTGGAAAAACCATAGCCTTGACTAGACGGACCTTTGTTGGCAAACTACTGTCTCTGCTTTTTAATATGCTATCTAGGTTGGTCATCACTTTCCTTCCAAGGAGTAAGCATCTTTTAATTTCATGGCTGCAATCAAAATTTGCAGTGATTTTGGAGCCCCCAAAAATAAAGTCTGACACTGTTTCCACTGTTTCTCCATCTATTTTCCATTAAGTGATGGGACCAGATGCCATGATCTTAGTTTTCTGAATGTTGAGTTTTAAGCCAACTTTTTCACTCTCCTCTTTCACCTTCATCAAGAGCCTTTTCAGTTCTTCTTCACTTTCTGCCATAAGGGTGGTGTCATCTGCATATCTGAGGCTATTGATATTTCTCCCAGCAATCTTGATTCCAGCTTGTGCTTCTTCCAGCCCAGCATTTCTCATGATGTACTCTGCATAAGTTAAATAAGCAGGGTGACAGTATACAGCCTTGATGTACCCCTTTTCCTATTTGGAACCAGTCTGTTCCTCCATGTCCAGTTCTAACTGTTGCTTCCTGACCTTCTCAAGAGACAGGTAAGGTGGTCTGGTATTCCCATCTCTTTCAGAATTTTCTACAGTTTATTGTGATCCGCACAGTCAAAGGCTTTGGCATAGTCAATAAAACAGAAATAGATGTTTTTCTGGAACTCTCTTGTTTTTTGATGATCCAGTGGATGTTGGCAATTTGATATCTGGTTCCTCTTCCTTTTCTAAAACCAGCTTGAACATCTGGAAGTTCATGGTTCAGGTATTGTTGAAGCCTGGCTTGGAGAATTTTGAGCATTACTTTGCTAGCGTGTGAGATGAGTGCAATTGTGCGGTAGTTTGAGCGTTCTTTGGAATTGCCTTTCTTTGGGATTGGAATGAAAACGGACCTTTTCCAGTCCTGTGGCCACTGCTGAGTTTTTCAAATTTGCTTGCATATTGAGTGAAGCACTTTCACAGCATCATCTTTCAGGATTTGAAATAACTCAACTGTAATTCATCACCTTCACTAGCTTTGTTTGTAGTGATGCTTTCTAAGGCCCACTTGACTTCACATTTCAGGATGTCTGGCTGTAGGTGAGTGATCACACCATCGTGATTATCTGGGTTGTGAAGATCTTTTTTGTACAGTTCTGTGTATTCCTGCCACCTCTTCTTAATATCTTCTGCTTTTGTTAAGTCCATACCATTTCTGTCCTTTATCAAACCCATCTTTGCATGAAATGTTTCCTTGGTATGTCTAATTTTCTTGAAAAGATCTCTAGTCTTTCCCATTCTATTGTTTTCCTCTATTTCTTTGCGTTGATTGCTGAGGAAGGCTTTTTTATTTCTTGCTTTGAGAACCCCATGAACAGTATGAATACCAAACAACAGCTTTTCAAATATTCATTCTACTGATTTGGTATAAGTTTTTATTTGTAAATAGTGTTTTATATGACACTTTATATGGCACACAAAATGCTTAAATAATATGGAAGTCTAGAAAATAAAAACTGAAAGCTCTTTCCTTATCACCTGCAGTAAATTGTGTTAACTTTTATTTTGTTCCAGAGTGCTCTCTGCTTAAAAAAAAATTTTACATGTGAAATGAATTCTGCAACATTTTTTTCTACTCAGGGTTATATCATAGACAATTCTCATACATACAGAATATTTTTGAAATCAAGAGGAGTCAATATGTCCACTCAGTCTCTTTAATAGTCACTTCCCACATACAAATGTCTTTTAATTGAGGAGTTTTCAAATTTAGTTTTATAGTGGTAATTTCCCCCTAACTTTAAAAGACTCCTTATAGTCGCAAAACATTTTTATGTAAAATCTTTTAAAGAACAAAAGGAACATACAGTAACCACATACTTTTAACACAGTGGGTTGAAAACAAAGCAAAAGTAATCATTCAAATGTTTTATCTCTTCTATACCAAATGAGAACCAGCTTAGAATTTCAGAAAACTGAAATAGACTCTAAGGGAATACAGATGCACCATGGCTGACATGAAAGGATGTTGGTCTCACCTTTTTTTTCTTTTTTTAATTTGAATTTAATTGACATGTTATATTAGTTTCAGGTATGTATTGTAGTGATTAGATATTTGTATGGTCTCAGCTTTAGAAAAAAGGATAATAAACTTGGAATTCTGCATTTAAGTTAATATTCTTTAAATTTTTCTTCAATATTTGCCATCTAATACTGCTTATTTGCTTCATTGAGTGCAGGAAATCAAATGAGTAGGCAACAGTTTAGTTTAACATTTTCCCCCTTGGACATAGTTGAGGTTGAATATAACATATAAATATAATAGAATTATATTTCTAACAAAGTTTTGCTTCCCAGGGCAGACATAACTATATCAGCATCTTAATAGGTTTCCACAAAAAACATTGACTTCTAGGGGTTCTACCTCTTAGCAAAGTGGGGAATACTGTATGGTATAGCAAGAACTCTGCTCTGAAATCAAAAAGCTTACTTTCTCCTCTAGAATGAAGGGGGCTTCCCAGATGGCATTAGTGGTAAAGAACACAGAAGGAGGTTGGACTGGGTGATCTCAAGATTTATTTTAAAAAACACTTAGTTCTTAAGTTTATTTGCAAATCCTCAGTTCCACTGTTCCCCCAGCCCCCTCCCCTGCCCCCAAGAAAGATAAAAATCTGTATCTGTAAACACCAGTTTACTGAGAACTGGGATTGATTACACTGTTGTTCTGTCACTAAGTCATGTCCCACTCTTGGCAACCCCATGAACTGCAGCATGCCAGGCTTCTCTGTCCTTCACTATCTCCTGGAATTTGCTCAAACTCATGTCCATTGAGTCGGTGATACCAACCAACCATCTCATCCTCTGTCACCCCATTTTCCTCCTGCCCTCAATCTTTCCGAGTATCAGGGTCGTTTCCAATGAGTCAGCTCTTTGCATCAGGTGGCCAAAGAACTGGAGCTTCAACTTCAGCATCAGTCCTTCCATTGAATATTCAGGGGTGATTTCCTTTAGGGTTGACTGGTTTGATTTCTGTGCTATTCAAGGGACTCTCAAAAGTCTTCTCCAGCACAACAATCGGAAAACATCAATTCATCGGTGCTCAGCCTTCTTTATAGTCCAACTCTCACATCCATACATGACTACTGGAAAAACCATAGCTTTAACTATACAGACCTTTGTTGGCAAAGTGAGGTCTCTGCTTTTTAATATGCTATCTAGGTTGGTATAGCCTTCCTTCCAAGGAGTAAGCATCTCTTAATTTCATGGCCGTGGTCACCATCTGCAGTGATTTTGGAACCCCCCAAAATAAAGTCTGTCACTGTTTCCACTTTTTCCCCATCTATTTGCAATGAAATGATGGGACTGGATGCCATGATCTTAGTTTTCTGAATGTTGAGCTTTAAACCTGCTTTTTCACTTTGCTCTTTCACCCTCATCAAGAGGCTCTTAGCTTCTCTTTGTTTTCTACCGTTAGAGTGGTTAGATTCCATTGTTAGTAAGGATGTTTTTTGATATCTTTTTTGCATCTTCTAAACTACAGGTCTGTCCCTACCGTAGGAGAAATAAAATGCACATCTAAATATACAAAACTAAAAACCTGGTCTTTTAACTTGACTTACAAAGACATTTACTCCTTTTTTCCTTTTAATTGTAAACTCCTCTGGTGAACCTAAAATTTAGGAATTTAGTTTAATTGAAACAGTAACATAGCTATTTTAATGTAGCTGTTTATTTTGTTCCACATTTATACCAAATAGTACATCTGAACCAAAAAAATTACAAATTGTATATACTATCTACAGACATGCAGACTTTATTTTCTTGGAGCATGGTATGTGAATATGAAGATTTTAGGAAAATACAAGGTTTTCTCCTTTCCCCACCTTCACACTGTATGTTGAAAGCTAAAGTATAAATCATTCAAGACAGGTTGATATGTGTGGGTATCTTACTTTTTTGTCTATTGAAAATGATCAGTAAAAGGTTTTAAAATTACCTGAGGCAAAGTAATATATTTTTTTTAAAGTGCATAAAATATGCTGTTTTTCAATTTTTTGGTTGTGTAATATTAGGAGTTGACTGTAACCTATTTTGTTTTGCTTTTTCTTTGTTTTTGGTGGCTGAGAGAAGGAGAGGCCAACAAAATGGTTACCCTGAGCCTCGCTGAAGGGATCAAGTGTTGTCATGTTCTGCTCTGATAGACATCTAAGTGGATATTAAGTCATTTTATACTGATGAGTGATCTTTATACAGTAGGGCCTCAAACTGCATTCTGTCTCCATTTATATCCTTGGAAAGTATTTAGATGATTATCTGAAATCTGAAATGATTTTTTTTTTTTTAAGTTGTAGATATGGGAAAATTAGACCAAGACTGCATGATCAGACCATTTCTTTATAAAAGGTACTAGGGAGATTCATCTGTTATTAACATACATCATTTGCTTGCACAAAATAATGCATGTATTCATTGCAGAAAAACCTCAAACCACAAATAAACAACATTAAAAATTTTCTAGTGGCACCGGGAGAAGTTACTATAATAGCATTTTGGAATCTAATCTAGTCTTCTGAGTGAAAATGAATGCATGTAGTAGAATGCTTAGTCAGAAAGTTGGCTAGTGAATAATAATTCCTCCCTTCCTTGGTGGAAAGTCTAATGAGTTTGTGTTTAAAGAACCTGAAACAGAAATTGCCAGTTCTCAGGTACCAGTTGGAAATCTCTAAATCCATCTGTTGTGCTTGGAGGGTCAGTTTAGTTTTGGTCTCTACATTTAATGTTTGAAAAGAAGGGTAAATAAGATCAACTCTTCTCTTGGTGAGTCTAAAAAGAAGAGTGACTGAGTTCTAAAGTAGAAATAAGGGGAAGGGAAGTGGTTGGATGCTGAAGGAAGTCAGAAGAGCTCTAGTCTTGTCATCAGTAATGCTGAATTTGATCCTACCCACTATTTGACCTTTGACCAATTGACAACCTCCTTGGGCACCATTTCCCATGTATGAAACGAAGGATTTGGAGATAATGGAGAATGGAAGGTGGGAGAGAGATTGCAGAAGTGTTTAAGACATAGCTCCTAATCAGTTGGGAAGATAGACCTGAGAAAGAACTGTATTTCTAAATTGGGTGGTGGTGGTGGTGAGGAAATTAAGACCTTAATAGAAGACTCAGCTAAAAGTCTCATCTTATTTAATATCTTCATTCAGGATCTAGACTTGTGCTCTCCAGTATGGTGGCCTCTAGCCACATGTGGCTATCGACCTCACAAAATGTGTTCTAAGTATAAAATACACCCTGAATTTTGAAAACTTAGTACATGAAATATAAAATATTCCCTTAGCATTAAAAAAAAAAGATTGATTCAATGTTAAAGTGACAGTATTTTAGATATATTGGGTAAATAAAATATACTATGAAAATTTATTTTACTTTTTCTTTTCATTTTTTTTTTTAGTGTAGTAACTAGAAAATTTTAAATTGCATATATGGTTTGCATTTTATTTCTTTTGGCCAGTGCTGATCTAGAACACAATGTCAGTGAATTGCACTTTGAGAAAAAATGTGGTAATTAGCTTCCACACAGAAGTGGAAGATGTTACAGTTTTAAGAATCATCTAATAGAATGAGTGTCATCAGAAATTCAGATATATTATAGACAAGAGAAAAGAAGGAACATGGGAATGCTTCCCAGGTAGTTCAGTGGTAAAGAATTTGCCTGCCAAGAAGGAGACACGGGTTTAGTCCCTGGGTTGGGAAAACCCCCTGGAGAAGGAAATGGCAACCCGTTCCAGTATTCTTGTAGGAGAAATCCCATGGATAGAGGAGCCTGGTGAGCTACAGTCCCTGGGATCACAAAAAGAGTTGAGTATAACTTAGCGACTGAACAACAAAAACAAACCCTTGAAGGTAAGTAATGATACTAGGTTTACAAGTACACGAATACAAACTTCCTCCAGACATAAAGCAGTTCAGAGCTAGTCTTACTTCAGGGAAGCATGCCAGAATCACGTCCCTTTGGCAGTGGTTGATTATTTTACCTGTACCTTTCTGCAGACTACCTGTAATAGCTTTCTGTAATAGCTTCAGGCAAGAAGGTAGGGATTGGAGAAAGGAAAAGAATGAGGAATGGCTCATGAAGCTTATTTATAGACTTTATAGATTGGGCTAATTGCAGTATGAGTTAATGTGTGTCAATAAATGATTACCACTGCTCTGATAAGCTGAAGGCATTTGATAAGTAGCAACTCATCTTCCTGGAAAATTTCCTATACCTCATACAGGTGGATCATTTACTTCCAGAGAATAGTACACTTACTGTAGACTCAGTTTAGTCCTAGTAATTAAATTCAGTTAACCAAGTAGGGTACAGATTTTATAGTAACATGACAGGAGGGAGAATACAACTCTGAAAGGATTTTGAAAATGTCTTAAACACCATATATGTGTGTTTGGTTGCTCAGTTCCAACTCTTATTGACCCCATGAACTGGGATGATTTCCCAGCAAGAATATGGGAGTGGATTGCCATTTCCTCTTCCAGGGAATCTTCCCTACTGGGGATTGAACCTGCATCTCCTGTGTCTCCTGCATTGCAGGCAAATATTTTACCACTGAGTCATGAGAGAAGCCCTTAAACACCATATCCAGTGGCTTTTCATAGTCTCCATCCCCCTAAACTCCAGAGCACCACTTGACAGGAATAACTTTCCCTTTATTATTTTCTTCTCCATCACCTTCTGTGATGTGATGCCCAAAGCCCTCCTCTTACTGCTCTGACCTGGCTTGTCAGGGAGGCAGTGTAGCATCAACTGAAATGATGAGGTTGTGGGTTGTAATGAAAGTTTGGGGTGATAGTTTATGTAAAGTACATGGTAGCTTCTCAATAGATTATAAGTATTAGTGTTTTTTAAATTACTTTTTACCGAGTATTTTCCTTCACCCATTTTGTAAGTTTATGTTCTCTCCTCATCATACAGTATGGAATTCAATTCAGACCTTTATTTTCCAGCATAACCTCTGCAGTGATCAGTTCAGTTCAATTCAGTCACTCAGTTGTGTCCGACTCTTAGCGACCCCATGGACTGCAGCACGCCAGGCCTCCCTGTCCATCACCAACTCCCAGAGTTTGCTCAAACTCATGTCCATCAAGTCAGTGATGCCATCCAACCATCTCATCCTCTGCCATCTCCTTCTCCTCCCGTCTTCAGTCGTTCCCAGCATCAGGGTCTTTTCAAATGAGTCAGCACTTTGTATCAGGTGGCCAAAGTACTGGAGTTTCAGCTTCAACATCAGTCCTTCCAATGAACATTCAGGACTGATTTCCTTCAGGATGGACTGGTTGGATCTCCTTGCAGTCCAAGGGACTTTCAAGAGTCTTCTCCAACACCACAATTCAAAAGCATCAATTCTTTTGTGCTCAGCTTTCTTTATAGTCCAACTCTCACATCCATACATGACTACTAGAAAAACCATAGCCTTGACTAGACAGACCTTTGTTGACAAAGTAATGTCTCTGCTTTTAATTATGTTCTCTAGGTTGGTTATAACTTTTCTTCCAAGGAGTAAGCGTCTTTTAATTTCATGGCTGCAATCACCATCTGCAGTGATTTTGGAGCCCCCAAAATAAAGTCTGCCACTGTTTCCATTGTTTCCCCATCTATTTGCCATGAAGTGATTGGACTGGATGCCATGATCTTTGTTTTCTGAATGTTGAGTTTTAAGCCAGCTTTTTCACTCTCCTCTTTCACTTTCATCAAGAGGCTCTAGTTCTTTACTTTCTGCCATAAGGGTGGTGTCATCTGCATCTCTGAGGTTATTGATATTTCTCCCAGCAATCTTGATTCCACCTTATGCTTCTTCTAGCCCAGTGTTTCTCATGGTGTACTCTGCATATAAGTTAAATAAGCAGGGTGACAATAGACAGCCTTGATGTACTCCTTTTCCTATTTGGAACCGTCTGTTGTTCCATGTCCAATTCTAACTGTTCTAAGTGCTTCCTGACCTGCATACAGGTTTCTCTGAAGGCAGGTCAGGTGGTCTGGTACTCTGATCTCTTTCAGAATTTTCCACAGTTTATTGTGATCCACACTGTCAAAGGCTTTGGCATAGTCAATAAAGCAGAAATAGATGTTTTTCTGGAACTCTTTTGCTTTTTCAGTGATCCAGCAGATGTTGGCAATTTGCTTTCTGGTTTCTCTGCCTTTTCTAACACCAGCTTGAACATCTGGATGTTCATGGTTCAGGTACTGTTGAAGTCTGGCTTGGAGAATTTTGAGCATTACTTTGCTAGTGTGTGGGATGAGTGAAATTGTGCAGTAGTTTGAACATTGTTTGGCATTGCCTTTCTTTGGGATTGGAATGGAAACTGACCTTTTCCAGTCCTCTGGTCACTGCTGAGTTTTCCAAATTTGCTTGCATATTGAGTGCAGCACTTTTACAGCATCATCTTTTAGGATTTGAAACAGCTCAACTGGAATTCCATCACCTCCACTAGCTTTGTTCATAGTGATGCTTCCTAAGGCCCACTTGACTTCACATTCCAGGATGTCTGGCTCTAGGTGAGTGATCACACCATCGTGGTTATCTGGGTCATCAAGATCTTTTTTGTACAGTTCTTCTGTGTATTCTTGCCACCTCTTCTTCATATCTTCTGCTTCTGTTAGGTCCATACCATTTCTGTCCTTTTTTGAGCCCATCTTTGCATGAAATATTCCCTTGATATCTCTAATCTTATTGGAGAGATCTCTGATCTTTCCCGTTCTATTGTTTTCCTCAATTTCTTTGCACTGATCACTGAAGAAGGTTTTCTTATCTCTCCTTGCTATTCTATGGAACTCTGCCATCAAATGGGTTTATCTCTCCTTTTCTCCTTTGCTCTTTGCTTCTCTTCTTTTCACAGCTATTTGTAAAGACTCCTCAGACAGCCATTTTACTTTTTTGTATTTCTTTTTCTTGGGGATGGTCTTGCTCCCTGTCTCCTGTACAATGTCACGAACCTCCGTCCATAGTTCATCAGGCACTCTGTCTATCAGATCTAGTCCCTTAAATCTATTTCTCACTTCCACTGTATAATCATTAGGGATTTGATGTAGGTCATACCTGAATGGTGTAGTGGTTTTCCCTACTTTCTTCAATTTAAGTCTGAGTTTGGCAATACGGAGTTCTGATCTGAGCCACAGTCAGCTCCCAGTCTTGTTTTTGCTGACTGTATAGAGCTTCTCCATTTTTATCTGCAAAGAATATAATCAATCTGATTTTGGTGTTGACCGTCTGGTGATGTCCATGTGTAGAGTCTTCTCTTGTGTTGTTGGAAGAAGGTGTTTGCTATGACCAGTGCTTTCTCTTGGCAGAACTCTCTTAGCCTTTGCCCTGCTTCATTCTGTACTCCAAGGCCAAATTTGCCTGTTACTCCAGGTGTTTCTTGACTTCCTACTTTTGCATTCCAGTCCTCTATTATGAAAAGGACATCTACAGTGATAGGAGGCTACAAATGTCATACCTGAATCTCTCTTGGACCGCACAGTGTAAGCATTTTCAAGGTTTTCTAGGCCTGGGTATCTGGGTAACACATAAATGCTTCTCAGAAGCTCACTCATCTTACAAATAAATGAAGGAACTGAGACGGGGAGGTGACATGTCCTGCCCAATGCCCTACAACTAAATCTTGCCAACACTATCTTGCCAGTCACAGAAAGTTGTGTACATTAAATATATACAGCTTTTAAAAATATGCAATTACTTCAAGAAAGTGGTTAAAAAATAAATGAAGTCATCTTGACTCCATCATCAAACTTCCTTGTTAATCATAAAATTTTTGCTCATTTTTCATGTTTATTTATTTTAGGTGGTGCTAGTGGTAAAGAACCCACTTGCCAATACAGGAGATATAAGATACAGGTTTGATCCCTGGGTTGGGAAGATCCCCTGGGGAAGAAAATGGCAACCCACTCCAGTATTCTTGCCTGGAGAATCCTATGGACAAAGGAGTCTGGCAGGCTAAAGTCCATGGAGTTGCGGAGTTGGATGTGACTGAGCAACTTAGCACGCACAGTATCACACAAACTAATACCCAATACTTTCCCACTGTAAAAAAAAACAAAAATTCAAGCAATAGGTTAAATAAAAAGACAGCAAAAATCAAATGACCCAAATTGTGGTTGTCCAGAAATAGTTATTTGAAAAATTTTGGTTGGTATCCTAATTTGTATGACCCTGAATAATTGAGATCAAACTGTAAGTGCTGTTTTATAAACTGCCTTAAAAAAAAAAAACCCTCTTTAATAGAGCATAGACATCTTTTCCAACAAAAACTGTTAATTTAGGATAATCTTTTTTATGTCATATCCCATTGTATATGTATTCCACTGTGTGTGTGTGTATGTGTATATATATATATTATTGTTTCATAAATATATTCCTTTCCTGATGGACATTTAAACTATTTCTAATGTATTACAATTAAAGATGAAGAATGTCAAGTCATATCTAAGCTTAACAAATGTATTCAAAATCACTCTGAGTGTTTTCTTAGTCAGTTGGTTAAGAGGCAGTCGGTAAATACACTTTGATAATTAAACTGTCACTGCAATGCTCCAGTTCCTGATTTGCAAAAGATTACTTCATTGTGACCATTATTTTCCTGAAGGGTGGCAACTTACACTTACCATATCAAAAAATTAATTTCATACTATTAGAGATGAGAAGGTAAAATATAGTATCCTTTCCTCGGCTGAAACTATTATAGTTATTTCTAATTAAACCATCTCTGATACACATGATAAAACATGTACTGGCTTCTCATCTCATTTGAATATGAAGTATCATTGTCATTCATGTTAGAAGCTCTTTGTTTTACTTAAGTCAATAATACCTTTGACTTGGGCTGACAGCATCTCTTCTTGTTAACCATTGACTGCAGTTCTGCATAGCTTGGGTTGGATGAATAAAAACAAAAGACAAATATTTCTGTAAATTAAAAAAGTTTAATTAAAAAATTTAAAATTCCAAGCAGGTTAAAGCAATATTATGAAGTAATTTTTAAAAAATATTTTGGGAATGAATTTATAGAATGTTTTCTTTTTTATCCAACTTACATTGTTTAGTGTCTGGGACCAAGTGGACATTAAATAAATACTTGTTGAAGAAATGAATGAATGGATGAATGAATGAAGTACTTTCAATTTCTAACTTAAATATTGGCATATATCTGACCCAGTAGAGCCAGTTTTTTCTACAATTCAAGTAATCCATATGCATTATCATAAAATTGCTTTTTCTGTACTTACAAGGTGAATATCTTTTGCTGAACATAGCTCACCAATTTTTTTTATCATTCTCAAGATCTGTTGAATTTGGAAGATGTCTGTGAACTGTCCCTTGGGCCAAATCTAGCCTGCTGCCTGTGAGCTAAGAATGATTTTTTTAAACATTTTTAAATGGTTGAAAAAAACCAAAGAAGAAGGTTGTTTGATAGGTGAAATTATATACAATTTAAATCTTGTAAATAAAATTTCATTGGAATGCCATGATTACTTTTGTGCTACAATGTACTGGTGAGCAGTGGCCCAAGAGCCTAAAATATTTACTGTCTGGCCCCTCACAAAAAAGTTTGCCAACTCCTAGTTTAGGTCTGTTTTAGTCAGTTTCGGCTACTATAGTATCATTCTACTATAGTAGAATGATATGTCCCTAAAAAATATTCTTAGCATAAAGTAAGCATGGCTATTACAATTTACCAAATATTGAGTTTTATACAATTATTTTTTTTCTGTTTTTAGGAGCTATGGCTGAGATAAGACTTTTAAAAAGTTAATTATATCAATATCCCAGCAGTCAGTTTACTGCTTTGAAATCTGTAGAAATTAGTTGCAAATAGAATCTTGATTTCAACCTTACAAATTATTTAATAATACTAAAATAGAAGCACCAATAGAAATCACTTAATAATATTTGAAATATATGCCCTGAGTTGATACAAACAACAGAGCAAAATCACTAGAGTCTTTTATGCTTTGTATAAGACATGTGCTAGCAAATTTTTTGAAGCATCTTTGTCTCTAGTTTTAATCACTGTAGCCTGAACTATGACATATTTATTTTTTAAAGTTAATTAATTAATTTTTAACATTTATTTATTTTAATGGAGGCTAATTACTTTACAATATTGTAGCGGTTTTTGCCATACATTGACATGAATCAAGTGTACTATGACATATTTAAATTTGTTGAGATGTTATACACTCAGTCTTGCCCATCTGATTCTTAATATCTGTATTAGTTTTCTCTTGCTGCTGTATCAAATTACTACAGTCTACAGCATTCTGCATACACCTGGTGTTGTCAAATTACTACAAACTTTGTGGCTGAAAACAACACAAATGTAGTAGCTTACATATCTATAGATCAGAGGTCTTATTTAGATCACAGGACTAAAGTCAAGGTGTTATCAAGGCTGAGTTCCTTTCTGTAGGATATGTGGAGAATTTCTTTCCTTGCCTTTTGCAGTTTCCAGAGGCCAGCTACTTTCCTTGGCTCACAGTCCCCTTCCTTTGTCTTCAAAGCCAGCAATGTTGGCCCAGGTCCCTCTCACATCCCATCTTAGTCAGCTCAGGTTGCCACAGTAAATTACTATAGGATGGATTGCTTAAGCAACACACGTTTATTTTTCCACAGTTCTGGAGGATGGAAATTCCAAGATTAGGGTGCAAGCACAGATAGGTGAAAGCTCTTTTCTTGATTTGCAGATGGCCACCTTCTTGCTGTGCTATTATACGATAGGGAGAGCAAGCTCTCTGGTGTCTTTAATAAGAGATAAGGACACTAATTCCATTATGGGGAGGCCCACCCTCATGACCTCATCTAAACCTAATTACCTCCCAAAGACCCTATCACCAAATGCCATCATGTTAGGGATTAGGATGTCAGCATGAAGTTTTGGAGTATGTGATTCAGTCCACAGTACATCATTGCTCTGATCTCCTCTCTGTCTTCTCTTCCACATTTAAGGGCCATATGATTATAGTGGGCACACTTGGATTTCCAATAATCTCCTTATTTTAAGGTCACTTGATAGACAACCTTAATTCCATCTAACACCTTAATTCCTCCTTTGCATGTAAGGTGACATATTCCCAGGTTTCAGGATTAGGGTGTGGACATCTTTGGGGGCCACTATTGTACTTACCACATTATCATATCAATCATAAATTCATAGAGTCTAGACAAGCCAATTTAACTCAGATTGGAAGCAAGTATAAAGAATCAAATTCAGTATCCTAATAGTTCCTTAAACTCCTGGGATCTTGAAGTCATACTGCCTTTAAATTTAAAAATGAAATTTGCAGAATTAGTCAAAGAGAAAGGCATTATATATCACATAGCCTTTTATTTATATACATATCTATATCTACCTATCTATAAACAATTGTATTTATATACATCTATAAAGGTGCAGTGGCCAATTTTATCTATTACTTGGCTAAGCTATGGTTGTTTGATCAAACACTAGTCTAGATGTTGCTTGTATTTTTTAGATGTGATTAATATTTGCATTTAGTAGACTTTGAGTAAAGCAGATTTCTTTCCATAATGTAGGTGCACTTCAGCCAATTAGTTGAAGGCCTTAAGAACAAAGACTGAATTTAGTCAAAGAAGAGTGAATTCAACCACTACACTGCCATCAGGTTCAAGACTACAACACAGACTCCTGCTAGAATTTCCAGTCTACTGAAAAATCCTGCAAATTTCACTCTTGCCAGCTGCGACAATCTCATAAGCCAGTTCCTGTAGATAGATTGATATTTAGATTAATGGATAGATAGAGTTTGCTGTTTCTGTTTCTCTAGAAAAGTATCCATGTTAAAATTGAGGGAAGTCTGAATTATCATAATTAAAAATGAATTGGGTAAATTCAGTGACAGTGGATATAAGCTGTACTTTACTTTATTTCAGTGAATGAGGAGAACCTGAAGTCAGTGCTTGTTTGGCAGCATGAAAAAGAATTGTTCCTTGTATTGTTGTTGTTCAGTTGTTAAGTAGTGTCCAACTCTTTTACGACCCCATGGACTGTAGCCTGCCAGGCTCCTCTGTCCATGCAATTCTCCAGGCAAGAATACTGGGGTTGCATTTTCCTTCTTCAGGGAATGTTCCTGACCTAGGAATCAAACCCGTGGTTCTTGCATTGGCAGGCAGATTCTTTACCACTGAGCTCCCAGGGAAGCCTGTTCCTTATATTGTCACTTTTAAATCTGAAGGTTATGAATATGTTGGAGGAGGTGATGTTTGTGGAGTAGGAGGAGGTGGTGGAAGTTCTGAGCTAGGCAGTGGCCCTGTGTCAACATTTATCTACTGATGTAACGTATGCATAAGTGAATATTAAAAAATATAGTTATGCAATATACATCAAAATGAAATAATTTAAGGAAAAATGTAAAGTAAATGGTATGTAGATACAGCAAAATCTTGGTGATACACAAATTACTATAGTTTAAGACATGATAATGTAGATAAATGATTATCAAATAAATCTGGCTAGGACTTAAGAGTCATGAGACCTGGATTCAGATCATGAATGTGATACTTATCAGTTTTAAGACTTCCAATTCTTTGGTAGTAAGATGGGTAAGATAGGAAAATTATCACCAACCCAACTTGTCTCCTACTTGTGAGTTTCATTGAATCTCATTCGTTTTTTTTTTTTTTTTGTCCAACAAACATTTATCAACTTTATATTACATGTTGGACTTCCCAGGTGGCACTAGTGATAAGGAACTGAACTGCCAATGCAGGAGACACAGGAGACTCAGGTTCGATCCTTGGGTTGGGAAGATCCCCTGGAGAAAGGCGTGGCAACCCACTCCAGTATTCTTGCCTGGAGAATCCTATGGACAGAGAAGCCTGGTGGGCTGCAGTCCCTAGGGTCACAAAGAGTGGGACATGACTGAAGTAACTTAGCAGGCTTGCATATTACATGTTGGTAAAGAAAATACTGTGCAAAGTACATTGTTACTGGAGGGAGAAATAGGCTTTTGAAATTTTTCATGATGAACTTGTGTTTAAACTCAAGGGTAGCCCTCACTCATTTCAAAAGATCACTAGCGTAAATTTAAATTAAAATAAGACATTTCTTTTCTTCACCAAATATGAAAATAAAATGAGTGTTTGTAGGTGAGGGCATTAAGATCAGAAACAGAAGGTGCCATTTTTCATTTAGTAACTTGAACACATAGAGAATTCACCTTTAACTTGATCTTATTATTCATACAGTGCTGGGAATATACGTGGTACCTTGCAAAGTGAAAGTAGAAATGACAAGGTCTTTTCCCCAAGGAGCTCAGACTGAAACGTTGAACGAGTCAACACAGTATAGCAGTGGAGTGCGTAATTGACTGATATGATGGGAAAGGTCAGGCTAGGTCTGTGGGCTGACGGTGTAGGAAATGAAACTTTCAAAGCCGAGGTGGGTTGGGATTGGGAAGACAGGAGGAAGAGTGTGCTTCAGATGTCTCAGTGGGATGAAATAGAAAATGTAGGGCAAAAGGGCTCACAGAGAGGCAATTAAAGTGTGCCCAGATACCAAGAAGCAGCTCAGAAAGAATCTGCATTCGTGCTAAGTCACTTGAGTTGTGCCCGACTCTTTGCGACACTATAGACCATAGCCTGCCTGGCTTCTCTGTCTGTGGGATTCTCCAGACAGGAATACTGCAGTGGGTTGCTGTAACCTCCTCCAGGGGATTTTCCTGACCCAGGAATCCAACCTGCGACTCACGTCTCCTGCATTAGCAGGCTGTTTTTTTTTTTTTTTTCTTTTTTTACCACTAGCACCACCTGGGAAGCCCAGAAAGAATCTACTGGATATTATTTTCTTTATTCCTTGTTATTTGCAAGTTTCTGTTCTCAACATGTGCCAGTGAATACACTGTTCTCTCCATTTCTGGTTTAAAAACTAAAGGTGAAAGTGGGCAGCTAGATAAATATTTCCAGGGAAATTTGGTCAATTTGACAGTAGAAACAATAGCAAAGTGGGGACAGTCACAGTAAACCCTGGTGTTGACAATGAGTTAATGAGGGCTCTGAAGAACTCAAAGGTTTCCAGATCCCATGATTATTTATGACACTTGACCATTCAACCTTGCGTGCTAATGGAGCTACCAGGATGGGTCCTTAGCCCTTTGTCTGTCTACACCAACTTCCCCACTATGTGTTCCGGAATAGCCAGAGCTAATATTTAAATTATGATGGCATCCTTTACAATATCGCTCTCGCTTCTTTAATTTTCTCCTACTTTGAGTCATAATAATCATTGTAACAACTAGTATCTGTTGAGGACTTAGTCTTTGCCAGGCACTATTTGAAGAACCTCACATGTAATATCTCATTTATTCCTCATAACAAGTAGTAGTAGAAAACTGTTTTACAGACAAGGAAGTGGAGACTCAAAATTATTAAGTGATTCATTCAAGGTCATTCAACTAAAAAGTGGTAGTGGTAGTGTTTGAACCTAGGTTTTCTTTCCCTAGCTCTCCTTCTTTACTGCCTCACTGTTCTTGCCTACCAGAAGGCCTTACAGAAGCTAGGAGGGGGTGAAAGGGTGTGAAACCGAACTGCAGAGTCAGAATCACCTCACAGCATCATCTTCTCTTATCCCTGCCTATTCAGAAAGAATCTCCTAAATGCCATCCCTGATAAGTTGTCACTTTGCTTCTCCTCAGATGCTACTGGTGACCTGGAACTTGGTGCCACATGAGGCAGCCTACTCCATTTTTAGATAGCTCTAATTGTTACCCAGTTATTCCATATTTTGAACATAAATAATTTCTCTCCCTAACTTCACCTACTTGTCCTAGTTCTGTTTTCTGGAACTCTACCAAATACAACTTTTCTTTCCTCTGATGGATATACCGTTAAATATTTGAAGAACTGAGGGATTTTGGACTGTCTCTTACTATACCCCAGCCTCCTTTTTTTCTACTTGCAGAAGAAATGCAAGATTTTATTTTCTAAATGTGACAGGTCTTTGTGTTCATTTTTGTGAGAGCTTATTTATACCTATTAACCCAGAAGGACATTATTATGCATAGGAAAGATTAACTTTGTTCTAGGGTTTATTTGGTTGGGACAGTCAGTATACCTCTGTGCAGTCTTAATAGTTTAACATTCAGTTTCATTCATTTATTTCTCTGGCTTTGTGCTTGGACCCAGGCTAGGCCCTGGTGTTCAGCTGTAAGGATAAATCATTTATCTCTTCAAAACTTTAAAAAAAGAGAGAAAGAGGAACACATGATAGTAAAAAAGTACTTTTGTGAAGATCAAGAATAAGTGTAGAGGAAAAAAGGACATGAGTTAATTTTGGGTGTCATGAGGATGAACCTCTTGGTGTGGATCTACTGAGTGAAGACTGAAGCACTAGAGACTTGTAAGGACAAATTAGTGGTATCATCAGGGAGAATAAGAGACTAGAACAACTTTGGCAATGATTTATGGTATTTCTGGTTCTATCTGAGGAAGAAAAAAAATTATAGACTATATACAGATGACATTATTTTTGTTAAATTAGGCATAGTAGCTGGTTATGAAAGTTGTGTGTTTTACAGTTGTCAGTAGAATATAGTATTCTTCATAAAAATTTCCAAGAGGCTTAAGACTTCTGTTTCAGTGAAAAACTTCAATTTTATTAAAAAATTTAATCTTTAGGAAGGCTTTTTTATTGGAACTGACTCCCTTTTGCATGGGGAGAGCGCTGCTCCCTTTCCTCTGGTGTGTCCTCCTTTTGTTTATTGGAACGTGAATTGGCTCGAACTGGGAAGGTCACTAAACAGTCACATGACTGGGGAAGACTCTTCCTCTTCAGAGCTCAGTTTCCTAATGTGAAGTGAGGCTGTCAGGCTGTTTCTTTCTAATTCTGAGGATTATTAAATCCTTTCTTATTTTGGTGTAGGGTTTTCTTGATATATAAGGGCCTAGTATGGACATAAATAGTTCATTACCCTTTTGACATCTGTGGTGTTGGAGATTGAATTGTTGGTTGCAATGCTTCATTTTCCTGATATGCTGGTATTAGATTTATTCATACCCTCACCAGGGCCTTAGGGTGGACAAAGTATCTTTCTCTGTCCCTTGGCTTTAGGTTTGTCCTAAAGTGTGTTCTTTGCCCCTTGCTTTGACCAAAAGCAGCTGTGACACAAGCAAAGGCTTGAAACATACTTGTGCTTGTCTTGAGCACTGGTCCAGGGAGGGTGAGAGAACCTGAACTTAGACACAGACCAGACCTAGATACAACCCAAAGCTTAGAGCCCAGCCTACATCAGTTGAATCCCAGCAGGTGCATGAGTGAAAAATAAATGTTTTATATTTTTGTGGCTGATGTTCTGTAGTTCTTTATTTGGCAGGGTTAATTAATCATGAAAGTAAGGCATACTTAATGTGTGTGCGCTCAATTGCTTTAGCTGTGTCCAATTCTTTGTGACCCCATGGACTGTAGCCCACCAGGCTCCTCTGTCCATGGGATTTCCCAGACAAGAACACTGGAATGGGTTGCCATTTCCTCCTCCAGGGATCTTCCTGACCCAGGGATCGAACCCACTTCTCCTGTGTCTCCTGTATTGGTAGACAGATTTTTCACCACTGAGCTACGTGGGAAACCCTAATGCCGTTTAGTGGTCAATTTTTTAGTTTAGTTTGTTTTTTTTTTCATAGAGCTGCCAGTCATTAAAGATGGTTTTGTTTTTTAACCTCTTGATAATACTTCTGAGTGGAACCCCAAACCTCAAGCTGGAATGACCCTTATTATTCAGGTTAGCTACCAGCATGCAGAATTTGGATTTAAATGCACACTAGGAGTGAGAGCAATTGAAGACCTCTAGGTCCCTTTGCTTCCAATACTGATTTCCTATTTCTCAGCCACAAACTTCATTGACAACATGTAAATAGCTGGCATTTATATACTGCTGCTGGGAATATGAGACCACCTGACCTGCCTCTCAGAAACCTATGTGCAGGTCAGGAAGCAACAGTTAGAACTGGACATGGATCAACAGACTGGTTCCAAATAGGAAAAGGAGTACGTCAAGGTTGTATATTGTCACCCTGCTTATTTAACTTATATGCAGAGTACATCATGAGAAACGCTGGGCTGGAGGAAGCACAAGCTGGAATCAAGATTGCCGGGAGAAATATCAATAACCTCAGATATGCAGATGATACCACCCTTATGGAAGAAAGTGAAGAAGAACTAGAGCCTCTTGATGAAAGTGAAAGAGGAGAGTGAAAAAGCTGGCTTAAAGCTCAACATTCAGAAAACTAAGATCATGGCATCTGGTCCCATCACTTCATAGGAAATAGATGGGGAGACAGTGGAAACAGTGTCAGACTTTATTTTTTTGGGCTCCAGAATCACTGCAGATGGTGATTGCAGCCATGAAATTAAAAGACACTTACGCCTTGGAAGGAAAGTTATGACTCATGTAGACAGCATATTAAAAAGCAGAGACATTACTTTGCCAACAAAGGTCCATCTAGTCAAGGCTATGGTTTTTCCAGTGGTCGTGTATGGATGTGAGAGTTGGACTGTGAAGAAAGCTGAGCGCTGAAGAATTGATTGTGGTGTTGGAGAAAACTCTTGAGAGTCCGTTGGACTGCAAGGAGATCCAACCGGTCCATCTTAAAGGAGATCAGTCCTGGGTGTTCATTGGAAGGACTGATGCTGAAGCTGAAACTCCAGTACTTTGGTCACCTGACGAGAAGAGCTGACTCATTTGAAAAGACCTTGATGCTGGGAGGTATTGGGGGCAGGAGGAGAAGGGGACAACAGAGGATGAGATGGTTGGATGGCATCACCGACTCGATGGACATGAGTTTGAGTAAACTCTGGGAGTTGGTGATGGTCAGGCAGGCCTGGCGTGCTGCAGTTCATGGGGTCGCACAGAGTAGGACATGACTGAGCGACTGAACTGAACTGAACTGAACTGAACAGCGCAAGTTGGGGGGAGGGGGGAGGATTGCAGTACAGGAAAATTGTCATCAGCAGTCTTTGGGGGCCTAAGAGTCTTGAGAATTAGTGGATTATTTTCTACCATGCTGTGTTCCAAAATTAATCTGGTTTCTGTCTGCCATGAACTGACACAGATTGTTGTTTTATGGTTATTTAAGGCACAGCATTTACCTTCCACAATTAGGCTATCCCCTGCTTTTCCGTTTAATAAGATCAAACAAAGTGGTCCCCTGTTTATATTCTTAAAAGCTGTGAGCTGAGATATGCATTAGATTCATCATACTCACTTTTATGCCCATCTGCAACTAGGTCTTTTGGAATTTGATAGATTCACACGGTGTATCCAACACATCCTTAGGCTTGCTTAGGGAAAGTGAAGAAAATTTAAAACCATCCCATATAACTGAAAGAAAGAAATCCCATGCTGTGGTCATGCACAGTTCTTTTTAGAAGAACTCAGTTTCATTTAATCTAGTATGTTATCTGGTAACTTTCCCTTGTTAATATTCTACAAGCTTTCCAGGCTCAGAACACTCATTCTCTAAGCTCTTTATGGTAGAGGTGACACAAAATAATTGGGGAGAAAGGGACTTTATGATGAAATGAACCAAGAAGAAGTTATTTCAGTCAAGCATAGATTCTGAGTTTGTGTTTTCTTTGATAAGAAAGAGATTTCTACTCTGTAGCTATTTGTGGTGAAAGTCACCCAAGTATGATGCTACATTCTTGGATATTACAGGTAGAAGGCAGGCGTGGAGACAGTCACTTACTCCTCCTCAGGGGGCACAGGAATAATTACCCGAATCATATTGGAATTTAAACATTTTGAGTGTGACTGTTCCAACACTTCCTGTTATTGGAATGACATAGCAACTGTTTTAGTCAAATGATGCAACAGCAATAAAAATAAAACCTGGCCTAGTGAAAGTGAGTTTATAGTATGGAATCTTCAAAATTTGTTTTAGTGTCTATTAAACATTCTCACATAGATTATTGCATTTATTTCTCAAATAATCCTATGAGTATTGTTATTATACCCATATATCAGACATCATGCTCTTATTTAGATGTATCTTGCAATTCATCTTCAGATCTGTAAATCTCTTCTGTCCTTAGATCAGATGCTACTTAGAGGACAAATTTTTATATATCCTCATTATATATCCCACAACATGATGATGAAGACATTCTATCATAGAGGTTAAGGAATTTGCCGAGGATCCCACAACTGATGAATTGCAGACTGAGATTCAAGCATTGCCTAGGCTAATAGCCTTTCCACTCTATGATAATGGCTTCCCTATAATACTTATATATGCTTATAAACAATGCATTTGTTTAGTATTTTATATAATTTTTATGTTATGTTATGCTACATGATTTATATTATTCATGTATGTAACTACTTTAATAATTTGACCTGAAGATGTTAATAGTGTTCCTTTTACCCCCTGAGTAGAGATGAACTGAGGATATAAAGGAAACAAAGCAAAGTTTTTAACCCTTAGGATCTTCCTATCAAGATTGGGGAATTGGGCATATAGACCAGAAGTAGAGATTTCCTGCTAATTTCTGTGTGTGTGATGTTTTGGCCTTATTGTTAAGAGAAGTCTCGATATAATGCAACTATGACCAAAACAAGATTCCTTTGTCTTCTCTTTCCAGTTTCTCCAAACCCAGGATTTTTCAAGCTCCCAACCTCTGTGTTGTAGGAGGTTGAGTGAAGGAACCCCTCATATGCAAACAGTTTTACCAATGAAATTCTTTTCCTAAATTTTGCAAAGAAAAACAATGGGAAAGATTTTCTAATCTTTTGGCACTAATTCCTCTACTGAATGGAGAATGCAATCATTCTAAGTAGTATGTAAAATTAATTATAGTTGGAAGAGAGTTGCCAGGCTTGTCAATTCCCAGGGATTGCAGGGGGTGGGGGTGGGGTGGGAATTGCCCTCCAGATACAGTCAATTTTTCCATAAATGTGTTTAGAAAATACCCATGTTTTTGTTTTCACTCCAGCATGACCTTGGTGTGGGATCCAAGGAAATTAACTTTACTGGGTCTGAAATTCTTTTTAAATTATGCAACTAAAAAGGCTGATAAATCTTAGCCTGTGCTAATGTTGCATATGAGAACCTAATACCAGATAATATCTAATTTAAAGTCTGTTCACAGTAAAGAAATGCTTAAAATTCTCCAAGCCAGGCTTCAGCAATACGTGAACCGTGAACTTCCAGATGTTCAAGCTGGTTTTAGAAAAGGCAGAGGAACCAGATATCAAATTGCCAACATCTGCTGGATCATCAAAAAAGAAAGAGAGTTTCAGAAAAACATCTATTTCTGCTTTATTAACTATGCCAAAGCCTTCGACTGTGTGGATCACAATAAACTGTGGAAAATTCTGAAAGAGATAGGAATACCAGACCACCTGACCTGCCTCTTGAGAAACCTGTATGCAGGTCAGGAAGCAACAGTTAGAACTGGACATGGAACAACAGACTGGTTCCAAATAGGAAAAGGAGTATGTCAAGGCTGTATATTGTCACCCTGCTTATTTAACTTATATGCAGAGTACATCATGAGAAACACTGGGCTAGAGGAAGCAGAAGCTGGAATCAAGATTGCTGGGAGAAATATCAATAACCTCAGATATGCAGATGACACCACTCTTACAGCAGAAAGTGAAGAAGAGCTAAAGAGCCTCTTGATGAAAGTGAAAGAGGAGAGTGAAAAAGCTGGCTTAAAGCTCAACATTCAGAAAACTAAGATCATGACATCTGGTCCCATCATTTCATGGGAAATAGATGGGGAAACAGTGGAAACAGTGGCTGACTTCGTTTTTCTGGTCTCCAAAATCACTGCAGATGGTGATTGCAGCCATGAAATCAAAAGATACTTACGCCTTGGAAGGAAAGTTATGACTAATGTAGACAGCATATTAAAAAGCAGAGACATTACTTTGCCAACAAAGGTCCATCTAGTCAAGGCTATGGTTTTTCCAGTGGTCATGCATGATGTGAGTTGGACTGTGAAGAAAGCTGAGCGCCAAAGAATTGGTGCTTTTGAACTGTGGTGTTGGAGAAGACTCTTGAGAGTCCCTTGGACTACAAGGAGATCCAACCAGTCCATCCTAAAGGAGATCAGTCCTGGGTGTTCATTGGAAGGACTGATGTTGAAACTGAAACTCCAATACTTTGGCCACCTAATGTGAAGAGCTGACTCATTTGAAAAGACCCTGATGCTGGGAAAGATTGAGGGCAGGAGGAGAAGGGGACAACAGAGGATGAGATGGTTGGATGGCATCACTGACTTGATGGACATGGGTTTGGGTGGACTCCGGGAGTTGGTGATGGGCAGGGAGAGAGGCCTGGCATGCTTCGGTTTATGGGGTCACAAAGAGTCAGACACGACTGAGCGACTGAACTGAACTGAACACCTTCATTTTGAAAACATTCTTTTTGTGATTCTTTTCAATAGGAGTTAATAGGTTTACGCTTTTGCTGGGAGGGGGCTATGGAGGAATTATTCATAATTATATATCACATATATCTGTCAATTATCTGTCAACAAGTAAATTTAAGACTACTGTATTTCATCTGAAATGGAATATAGATATAAAGTTTGACGAGATGAATTTTTTTTTTGAAATATCAGATAATTAAGTGAAATTATTAGATAATTAAGTAAAGAAAACTATCTGGAATGACACATAACATAGAGTACCATACTAATCACACTTCATCTCTAAGGATAAGAATTATATCAAGATCACTTGATGATACACTTTAGAGTCTTCTAGGAGAGGCTATTTGGGAAAAGTGCATATAAGGTGGTCTATTGTAGAGACTCACTTTACTGTTTTTTTTTGAAAGATAGTGAACTACCTACCCTCTCTGTTTTCTAATCTTACTTTCCAGTGGCATCTTCATCTTATTTTTCTTCAGCAAAACTTTTACTGCGACCCTAAGCATGGCCTACTTAGAAATTTATAACCAGTGATGCATTTATTTACTTTAAGAGTAATTTAGGCACCTACGAGCAACTCCTTTTAGGGCACCATGTTGATCAGTAATAGAATTCCGTTACATACTGGACATTTTTTTTTTACCTTAAGGTTATAACCAGATCATTTTTTAAGTTTGGAAATTTGTTTTTTATTTTCTAAATAATTATGCTTATTATACAAAAACAAATTTCAGAACAATATTAGAAAGTAGAGGGAGAAAATCATCCATATTTAACTATTCATGGTGAATGTTCTCATTTTTTAAACATCTTCTAGTTCTCCTTTATCGTAAACAAGCTTTTTGGAGGTTGCTATTGACTCTCTTCGGCCTCTCTGTTGTACAAACACCCAGATGTAATACACGTTTGCAACGCCTGCCTTTGTTTCAGGTATATTGTTGTTTCTGGGCCCCATCTCCCCCTCGGTGTCATCTGCCCACTCCCACTGAGATTTCTGATGAAGGCTGAGAATATTAGTTTCTGGAGTAAATAACAGTCTTTAGGGATGCCAGGCGTTGGTTCTAAGTGAGAAGCACTTCCTTTGATTACACATTTCCTTTACCAGATCTCTGAAGAAGCCCAGCGGTAAAGCTTTTGCTTAGAGGATCACAGGCTGTAATCACTAGTCTTTTCTAATTACAAGTAATGAATTTCAGATTTTTCTCTTCCCTAATACATTCTGCTTTTGACCACTATGCTTAGATCACTTAATGTGGCAATAGATAAGTCCTAGTTTTTCTCATTTGCCAGTGAGGGACTTTGAAGAAAGCACTTTACCTCTCTAAGATGTAGTGTTTTTTTTTTTATAATGTGAATAATAATGAGATTATAACAATCATGGGGTGTTGTAAGGATTATGTGAGACAGTGGTAGAGAGGTTATCAGCATAGATTCCATAACTACCTAGATTCAAGCCAGCTACCTACTGGCAGTGTAGCCTTGGGAAAGTTTCTGAACCTCTCTGTGCTTCTGATTTCTGAATAATTAAATGAGGATAGTCACAGTTACTATTTTGTAAAATTGTTGTGAGAGTTAAATAAGTTAATACATGGAATCATACATAATAGTGACTAGCACAAGTGTTTAGTCAATGCTGGTTGTGTTTATTATTATTACTGGCATTTATAAAGCCAGGCCTGTAGTAAATCCTCAGTAGATATTTATTGTTATGATTGTTCTCTGGATTTGTCACTGTTCTTTTTCCCCTTTAGTTCCTTGCTTAACTCATTGAGATCAATAAATAGGACCTCGCCCTAAGTGAGCATTAGTAATCTTTGAAATTAGCAGCAGAGAAGAGCAACTCATGGATGCTACTCTTTACCAGATCAGATAGATTTTTCTCTTTTGCCACCTACTCTCCATTGACTAGAACAGGAATGGTGTACTAATCCCACTGTGCATATAAGTCATTATTCTATGCAGCTAATTATCCAGAGATCCATTATCCTGGAGAATTATTTTAGAAATGGTTGTTTTTATTTATGCCCAGTTGACAGAAGAGGGCTACCACCCTGGAAATCCTACAGAAGCTTAGTGTGCCTTTCGAAATAATAGAAGTTACTATTTAGGGGCAAAATTTTTTTTTTCTTGTATAGATTTGATAAGATGTCAGCATTAACAAAAGGAATGACCAATATGGTAGATCATCATTGCTAATGTCATTGATTTCCACCTGCAGCACACCAGGCTTCCCTATCTATCACCAACTCCGGCAGCTTGCTCAAACTCATGTCCATCAAGTCAGTGATGCCATCCAACCATCTCATCCTCTGTCGCCCCTTTTTCCTCCTACCTTCTATCTTTCCCAGCATCAGGGTCTTTTCCAATGAGCCAGTTCTTCGCATTAGGTGGCCAAAGTATTGAAGTTTCAGCTTCAGCATCAGTCCTTCCAATGAATATTCAGTACTCATTTCCTTCAGGATGGACTGGTTGTATCTCCTTGCAGTCCAAGGGACTCTCAAGAGTCTTCTCCAATACCACAGTTCAAAAGCATCAATTCTTCAGTGCTCAGCTTTCTTTATAGTCCAACTCTCACATCCATACCTGACTACTGGAAAAACCATAGCCTTGACTAGATGGATCTTTGTTGGCAAAGTAATGTCTCTGCTTTTTTTTTTTTTTTTGTCTCTGCTTTTTAAAATGCTCCCTAGGTTGGTCATAGCATTTCTTCCCAGGAGCAAGCGTCTTTTAATTTCATTGCTGCAGTCACCATCTGCATTGATTTTGGAGCTCAAGCAAATAAAGTCTATCACTGTTTCCATTATTTCCCCATTTATTTGCCACGAAGTGATGGGACCAGATGCCATGATCTTAGTTTTCTGAATGTTGAGTTTTAAGCCAACTTTTTCACTCTCCTCTTTCACTTTCATCAAAAGGCTCTTTAGTTCTTTACTTTCTGCCATAAGGGTGGTGTCATCTGCATATCTGAGGTTATTGATATTTCTCCTGGCAATCATGATTCCAGCTTGTGCTTCCTCCAGCCCAGCATTTCTCATGATGTACTCTGCATATAAGTTAAATAAGCAGGGTGACAATATACAGCCTTGACGTTCTCCTTTCCCTATTTGGAATCAGTTTGTTGTTCCATGTCCAGTTCTAACTGTTACTTCTTGACCTGCATACAGATTTCTCAGGCGGTAGGTCAGGTGGTCTGGTACTCGCATCTCTTTCAGAATTTTCCACAGTTGGTTGTGATCCACACAGTCAAAGGCTTTGGCATAGTCAATAAAGCAGAAGTAGATGTTTGTCTGGAACTTTCTTGCTTTTTCAATGATCCAGCAGATGTTGGCAATTTGATTTGGTTTCTCTGGTTTTTCTGGTTTCTCTGCCTTTTCTAAAACCAGCTTGAACATCTGGAAGTTCATGGTTCAGGTATTGTTGAAGCCTGGCTTGGAGAATTTTGAGCATTACTTTGCTAGTGTGTGAGATGAATGCAATGGTGCAGTAGTTTGAACATTGTTTGGCATTGCCTTTCTTTGGGATTGGAATGAAAACTGACCTTTTCCAGTCCTGTGGCCAATGCTGAGTTTTCCAAATTTGCTAGCATATTAAGTGCAGCCCTTTACAGCATCATCTTTTAGGATTTGAAATAGCTCAACTGGAATTCCATCACCTCCACTAGCTTTGTTCATAGTGATGCTTCCTAAGACCCACTTGACTTCATATTCCAGGATGTCTGGTTCTAGGTGAGTGATCATACCATCATGGTTATCTGGGTCGTGAAGATCTTTTTTGTATAGTTCTGTGTATTCTTGCCACCTCTTTTTCATATCTTCTGCTTCTGTTAAGTCCACACCATTTTTGTCCTTTATTGAGCCCATCTTTCCTTGAAACATTCCCTTGATATCCCTAATCTTCTTGAAGAGATCTCTAGTCTTTCTCATTCCATTGTTTTCTTCTATTTCTTTCCATTGATCACTGAGGAAGTCTTTTTAAAATCTTTCTATTCTTTGGAACTCTGCATTCAAATGGATATATCTTTTCTTTTCTCCTTTTTTTTAGCTTCTCTTCTTTTCTCAGTTATTAGTAAGGCTTCCTCAGATAACCATTTTTCCTTTTTGCATTTCTTTTTCTTGGGGATGGTCTTGATCACTGCCTCCTGTAGAATGTCATGAACCTCTGCCCATAGTTCATCAGGCACTCTATCAGATCTAATCCCTTAGATCTATTTGTCACTTCTACTGCATAATCGTAAGGGATTTGATTTAGGTCATACCTGAATGGTCTAATGGTTTTCCCTACTTTCTTCAATTAAGTCTGAATTTGGTATGTTTCTTTAAATATAATTAAAGTCTAGAATTCTGCATTTTGGACTGGTCTTCCCCAGTTGGTCATAATTATTTGGATTGGACTCTAACAGATAATCATTGGGGAATGTGGTTTTATACCAATATGCAATGTTTTAGCATAATGTGTATAATATATTTTGATGTATTCTGAACATAAGTTCAAGCCCCAGTTCTCTGACTTACTAGCAAAGCCTTATTTTCTTTTCTATATGTATGGAATAATATACCTACTTCCAGAGTTATTGTTAAGATTATGGTACATAACATATATAAAAACCAAACTGTAAGGTGATACAAAACTGTTAGTTATTAGCAATCAATGATTCAAAACTACTACCTTAAACTTGCCATTTAAATCAAATACCTTTGGTTTTACTTAGAGATTGAATATACCAAATATACTTCACTGATCATGGGAGTTCCTGTCAAGTTATGTCTCTCTTTGGGCAAGACCTTTTAATAAGTGGAGAAGAACAGTGCATATAAATATTTAGATCAGTACTAACACAGGAAATCCCATTTGGTAATAATAAAAGGTAAGAGAAAAACAGTATAAAATATAACAAAGACTTGTTCTAAATCTATTTTGCCTCAGTACCCAAAGGGCTTTACAATATTATTTTCTCCCATTTTCTTCTTTGCAGCTGGGAGATGAGGCCCAGGCCATTCTTACATCTGGGAGGGCAGTGCTGTGACAAAGAGGAAGAGCTGTAGAATTATAGTTGACTTCAACAGTTTTTGGTCAGACACCAGCTAGGAGGACAGCAAAGCAAAGTGGTTAAGCCCGTGGACTCTGGATGTAGACCATTTGGAAGCAGTTTGGTTTTACTAACCTTGGGCAGATTACCCTGAGATTCAGTTTCTTTACCTGTAAAATGAGAATGTTTAGCATCTTCTTCCTGGCACAAAGGTAAGGATTCAATAACAGATGGAGCTGCATTTTCAAACTCTCACATGCTCATGAGTCACTGTCGTTCAGTCACTGAGTCGTGTCCGACTCTTTGCGACCCCATGGACTGCAGCACACCAGGCCTCCCTGTCCCCCACCACCTCCTGGAGCTCGCCCAAACTCATGACCATTGAGTTGGTGATGCCATCCAACCATCTCGTCCTCTGTCGTCCCCTTCTCCTCCTGAATTCTGACTCAGGAGGTCTGGGTGGGGCCTGAGATCCACTTGTCTAACGTGTCCCCTGGTCATCACTGTGCTGTACCATATTGTCAGTAGCAAAGATATAAAGCACCCGGCAGTTGTGCGCTACAATTTCTGGCAATTGTAAATACTCAATAAATGTAGGCCATTATTTTCCTTCTGGCACTGCACTGTATGTTTTCACAAATGTTATCGTGGTTATTTTTTGCAACAGCTTTATATTAGGCATTATTATGTCTCCATTTCTCAAATGAGGAGACAAGTCTAGAAAAACTCATAAGTGATTCTCAACATTGTACTTGATCCCCGCGTTCTTGATTCTAAGTACTGTCTATTTCCTGCACTTGAAATTTTTCATAATTTGGGATTAGGGAAAAAAAACTGGACATAAATTCTCACTTTCCTGGTCTCTGATGCTGGAGTGGGAACACATCTCTTCTCTGTAGGCTTCAAAAGAAATCCATGGACATTCAAATGACTCCCAGGTATATTACATGGTTTCTATTTTGTCCACATATGAGAATATTTATTTCTGACTATATTTGTGAAAAAAAGTAAAGTAAAACAGATTAGTATAAAAAGTAAACTAAACATTAGCCCTCAAAAATCTCATTGCCCAGAGGCAAAATAACATATACATTATGTTGCAAGAGCCTATTGTTCAGGTACTTATCCTGCTGTGATACATGGTGTGATAGTCACCTTGTTAACTAAACATAAGTGAAAGTGAAAGTTGCTCAGTCTGTCGGACTCCTCATGACCCCATGGACTATAGTCCATGCAATTCTCAAGGCCAGAACACTAGAGTGGGGTAGCCTTTCCCTTCTCCAGGGCATCTTCCCAACCCAGGGGTCAAACCCAGGTCTCCCGCATTGCAGGCAGATTCTTTACCAGTTGAACCAGGAGGGAAGCCCAAGAATACTGGAGTGGATAGCCTATCCCTTCTCCAGTGGATCTTCCTGACTCAGGAATCGAACCAGGGTCTCCTGCATTGCAGGAGGATTCTTTACCAACTGAGCTATCAGAGAAGCCCTAACTAAACATGGATGTGTCTTATATAAATCTGTCTATGTAAACGTATATATAGTTTATGTATTAGTTTTAGATTTTATTTATTAGTATCAGTTTTATATTATTGTGAGATCAATTATCAAAAGTCTGGTGGTCTTAACTGGGTTCTTTGTTCAGGGTTTCACAAGGCTGAAGTTAAGGTGTCAGCCAGGATGGGCTCTTTTCTGGAGGTTCCAGTGAAAAATCCGCTTGCAAGCTCATTCAGGTTATTGGTGTAATTTGTTTCCTTATAGTTTACTTTTAAGACTAAGGTCTTTTTTTCTTATTGGCTATTGCCTGTGGGGTTACTCCCAGCTCTGGGAGGCTATGTCAGACCCTTTCCATGTGTCCCCCTCCTTCTTCAGGCCAGTAAGGGTGCGCCGAGTCCTCCTTGTGTTCTGAATTTCTGAGTTCCCCTTCTGCTACCGGCTCTATTATTAAAGGGTTTATGTGAATAGGTCAGGCCCAACTGAATAATATCCCTTTTGATTAACCAAAGTCAGCTGGTTAGTAATATTAGTTATTGTTGTTCAGTTGCTAAGCCGCGTCTGACTCTTTGCAACCCCATGGACTTTATGGGGTTCTTGAGGTAAGAATACTGGAGTGATTTGCCATTCTCTTCTCTCTTTTTCTGCCATTCTCTTCTCTTAGTTATGTTGATGAAATTCCTTTTCCTATGTAATGTGACATAATCATGGGTATAACAGTAGGAACAGAGATCCTAGGGGACATCTTAGAATTTTGCCTACCATCTTAGGCAGGAAAAAACCTTGTTTTTATATGAAATTTTACAATCTTAATTCTTATGCAAACTTCTCTTTCATGAAAGCTGTGAAGATATTTCTCAGTAAATATAACCTAAATGGTATTCTTTTTAAAGGATTTATCATAATTAAATAATTTCTTTATTGGATGTTTAGATTGTTTCCAGCTTTTTTTATTATAAAGATTGTTTTCATATAAACATTAATGATGGGTCTTGACTAATTGATTATCTCTTTAAGATAAACTACTAGTTGCAAATTATTGATTAAAGAATATACACATTTAAACTATTGATATACATTTCCAGTTTGCCTTCTGGAAAAGTTGCATCAATTCATATTCCCATTAACATTAATGGTTTAAATTTATTGTTTCTCTACACATTTGCCAAGACTGGATTCTCACAATTCTTTCATAATTGATAATCTAATGAAAAAGTATATTTTATTCTCTTTATTTACTCTTCCTTGATTATTAGTGAAGTTGAACATCTTTCTCTATGTTTATTTTTCACATATGTTGCTTTATTTGTAAATTGTCGATTCATTTCTTCTATCCACTAAGGCTCTTAGTTACAAGCACCAATAGCCCACTTCTGGTTAATCTAGATAGAAACAGCTTTTGTTAGAAGGATATGGGTTAACATATGGAATCAGTTAGATGGTTGGAGAAATAGGCTTGTTAAAGGAGGGCTATACAGTGGGGAATGCAGAATTCTAATATCATAGAACAGTTAGTATGCTGTCACTGGCATCTTATACACAACCCAGTCATTATCTTGGGACTCTCAATATTACTGTGAGGAAATTCTCAATTGCCACTCTGTGTTTGCATCATTCTGAAGATTAAGAGTCCCAAGTGGGAGCACCTGATTGACTGAGCCTAGGTCACGTGCCTGAACTATAGGAATCAGTGGGGTAAGAACGGAGTTCGTTGAGCACTTTGGTTTCCACAGTAAAAAGTAGGGGCTTATTCTCCACCAGTACTTATCCACGTTAGATGGACTTTCAGTCACTGGGTAGCTCCCCCAAAAGACAAAGGATCTTTTTTCATTTATGTAATGGCAATTTTTCTTATTAGCACATTTTTTACATTATAGTTATTAATGCTTCACCACATGTATTACATGTATCTTTTATTTTTTTTGTTCTTCAGTCACTGTGGCAAAGTACCTTTTAAGCAAAATGGTCCTAACTATTTCTTTTCAGCAAAGTCGGATACAGTTGATGCTTATTGCTTCTTAATCAAACAAACCTTGCTCTCCTAGTCATAGTCAATTTAATGAGGAGGTCTATTTATGGAGAAAGGTGATTTGCTATACTGAGACATCTTTGCCTATTCTCTATTTCAAGTCAAGTGATAGAAAATTCATCAAAATTTCTTTCTGGGAAGTAAAAAATGTTAATTGAACAGAAGAAGGAGAGTCTTTCAAGCTTGGGGTATTGTCTTACCTGTTGAATTGCTCTTAAACTCCTGAAGCCTGCAATCTCCCCACAATCAGAAGAGCTGGGAGCTAGGGTGGTCATGTGGCGAATGAGAGATTTCTTGCTGCAGCCTACAATAAAGCTGATAATAAATAACACAGATGGCTTGTTTGTGAGTGTGGCTTTTTATCTTTGTGTAGTTTAGGACTGTCATCATTCATAAACTGCTTACTACTTAAATACTTCAAAAGAGATCTGTGGGTAATCCTTTTAAACATCTTCTATAATAGGTATTCCTTGATAGTCAGTTTCAGAATTTGTTAGACGTGTATCTGCCAAAAGAATTTCCTTTTTGCCTAACTAGTTCCTTCTTGCTCCAAGGAAAATCCTCTATTTCTTGCTAAAGGGACCAATGGTCCTTCTAACTAACCAGACTTTCCCACGTTGAGTTAAAGTTCTTCCTTCTCCCAAAGCCTCAGTATGAGTATTTGCAAAACTCTAGAGAGATGTAGTTGAATCTTACATATGCATTAGATGAAGAAATAGGTACAATGCCAAAAGAAATTAGGAGGACAGGCTGGGATCATAAAGAGAACCAGAATATGTTTTCCAAAAGACTCAGTAGGCAAATAAATCCATATTTCCAAATCAATACTTTCTCAAGTTCATGAAGAAAAATAAATAATGGTTTCAAGGTAACATGGTTTTCCAGATTTACTACTTACAATGAAAGTCTATAAGTAATCCCCAATGGTGCTTCAAAAAATTCCTCTGTGTTGTCATCAGATTTATTCTAAACTCCTAGGCAAAGTAATATTTTCTTCTCTGTTTTTGTTAGAAGATACACATGAGTAGAAAATTTCCCTTCTGATTTTTTTTTTTTCCTGAATTGGAAAGATAAACTTCTCCATGCTGGGTGAACAATTTGAATAAACCTTTTCCTTACCAGTGAGCTGATCTCTAAAATACTAAGCTACAATTCCGTGTTGGGCTGTATATTGATGAAATACACAGGGAAGGACCCTCAATGTGTATCCAACAAACAATTTGAAAAGTGTCCTTACCTAAGCTAAAATTGGATTTATCTTTTTAGTGGACTGTTGATGAAACAATATTTTTGAGATCAAGAATCCCCGAGGTAGTGTGTATGAGTGTGTGTGTGTAGAGTTTTTCATGCTATGAATTAATTCTGAAATGATTTTTCAGGGTTACCGTAGTCCCTTTATCTTACACACGGAGAATAATTGGACTCTTTGTACAATTGACTGTTTCCCCAGAGAATATGAAGGGGACGGGGAGGTAGAGGAGTAACTTCAGAAGGAATTCACAAAAGCAGTGAATTTTAGTGGTGAAGACAAGCAGAGCTCATCTGTCCTCTCTGTTAACAAGTTAGGAAAGGTTATTCCTGGCATAGTTACCAGTGGGTTTTCTGCTGGAGCAGCTGTGTGTTAGCTGGAAGAAGTTGTATAACAGACAGCAGAGGAGTGGCACGTTTGCTTGGTCTTCGGCTGATCTTTTTAGATGTTTTTATGATCAAACAAAGTCCGAATGATTCTCCATGGACCAAATATGGTATTATCCATCCTTTACTGTCTTGTCTTCCTGTCTTCCTTGCCCCTTTTCAATACACATCACAACATACATTTCCCATAAAATTGTCCATTTAAATGGTCCTGGTTTTGGCATTTCATTTCTGTGCTCACTTGTGCAAATTCCTTCTCTTCCTTTTAGCTCCATCACTCCTTTCTTCACCTGTTGTCTTTATTAGTTCCCTTTTCCCTTGCCTCTTTTCTCAACTGATGGTTTTTTTCTTCTCAATTGTTTGCACTTTTCTACTCTTAAGTGTTAATATGTTTTTTAAATCAAAATGAAAAATTTGGAACTTATTTAATCCAAATATTATCTCTCTAGGATGAATATCAGCTTAATAGTTACCAGAGTGCTTAGATAAAAGGCTGAAGCACCAAAGTGGAACTTCAGGGGGAGCTGGGCTGGAATTTCTGGGGGACTTCCATGTGTGTTCCAGTCCTGCTTCTTTTGTCCTGCATATAATTTCTTCAACTAGTAGGAATATAGCTTTGAGAAGCACCTTACTTCCCATTTCAGGGCCTTGGAGTGCTCAGGAAGGAAGTATCTGAATGACAAACATTGGAACTGGGATTCTGGAAACAGCAAGACTGAACCATGCACACTCAGGGAACCAGGCTGGTTGCTAGAGCAGGGTTCTTATTTAGCTCTATGGTTATCTATGTACAGAGGTGGTGGCCTTTTCATCTTAGGAACTCTTTTGTCTACCGTTCTAAAGGACATCATTCCGGTATTCATTCTTTCAACAAGTGTTTGCTGTGTATCCACTCTGTGCCAGGGATGCGCTCAGCACAATGGTCACAGATTAATGTGCATCTGTTCCCTCATCTTGAGACTGGCCTAGAGAGAAAGTCATATGAAAAGGCCACAGTAAGGCAGCGTCAGACCCCAGAACAAACTTCTGTTACTCAAATGGAAAAGTGCGCCTTTGAATTCAAATTGTGTTTGAAGTTCTTCTCAGCTTTAAAGGGAGTCAACAGGGTTGTAGAGCTACAATAGAAGTGGATGGGAAACAAAGGAGGAGGGCAATGCTGACTCATTCCCTTGAGCTGGCAAAGTATACAATACACACCAGGCTAGGAGGGAAACCATCCGTCCGCCCATGGAAATCAGTGAAACAAAGAGGGGCCGTAGACACCCAATCCTCCCTCCTGTGCCTATTCTGGATCTCAGGCTGTTTGTATTCACCAGGCCTCTGTATGTTGGGACCTTTCTGGTCAGCCCCTCCCACTCTTTCTGAGATAATAAAACCAGGGGAGAAATAATGGAACGGGTCCCAACTTGTTTTGTTCCATGAGAGCTGTGGGAGTACAGGGGGCATTTGGAAATTTACAAAGTGGAGTACAAAGTGTGGAGAATTGGATTTGGAAAGGAGGTGGGGTGGGGCAGGCTATTGCTGCTTTTTCTTATAAGCCCTTCTGTATTATATGAATTTCTAAAATTATCTGTGTGAATTATGTTGCTCAACTAATAAAAATGCTTCCCCCCCCCCCCCCCCCCCCCCCCCCCGCCCAAAGCAAGTACGAGTAGGATGGAGATAGTCTTGGGGCATGCAGGGCAGTGGGAGGGAATGTGTGAGTAATGATCACACTTTGGAGAAAGGTTGGTTTCATGCCTGGTTTGGCTCCTTTATGATGCTGCTGCTACTCTGGCAAGATGACATGGGCAGTGCATAAAAGGTATGATTGCTCACTATTCCCAGGTTTGGTTCTACACAGTCCAATCTCTGCTCTGTACTTCAGCCGCTCCTTCAGTCTCTCAGCTCTATTAGCTGCCAACTTTATTGCTCATTTACTGTTTTCATTATTTGTGTGCTTAGCTTCTGACCCCAGTTTCCTTTCCAGCAACATTCATTTTTTTTCCCTAGGTCCTAAAATATATATGGTCATCCTCTCAAATAATAGCTTTTCTGACTTAGCTTTCAGGCTGTCCATTCCAGATGCTTTCCTATGAGGAGTTTCTCTTCTGGTTTGTCTCAAGCATTCTGCGGTGCCTAACAGCCCAAAGGACCCAAGGGAGGCCTGAGAACGGTTAATAACAGGGAGTAGAACAAAAGGGCTCAATCCCTACAGACAACCAACCTGCCTCCTTTTACTTCTTAGCTGTGTGACCTTGTGCAAGTTACATAAACTTTTTGAGTCTTCCTTTCTTTATCTGCATATGGAAGTTGAAGTGGTAACAATCGTTAACCAGTTAATAAAAGTTCAATATCAGCACTGCAGCAGAAGGGTGAAATTATACACATTTCTCTTAAATGTGCAACAACAACAAAGTATGGTTCTTTCCCTTATATTTGGTTCATCTTCATGAAAGAGTCTCTGCACCCAACTTCCCTTGCCCCAGGTAGCTAAGTTTGTGGAATAGGGTCGGTTTCAGTCCCACCAGACAAATTTTGTTCAATTCTATGAAAAAAAGTCTTTTCCTTAGGTAAATTCTTATCTCTGTTGGATAAAGGACTCAGCTTTTCAGATTTCTGCTCTCTCTTGTTTCTTTCCAAGATGGGATCTGAATGTGAGATTTGAGTGATTGAACCGTGTTAGGGGAAGGTGGGGGTTCTTGGTGTCCTTTGGATCCTTGCTGGTCTCTGCTGTGTCACAACTTCTTCCTGGGCTGGTGACCACTGATGAGGACTGCTGTCAGCCTCGGGTGCTTTGCTGATGTCTGAGGCTGGTATAATAACTCACAGCCCATTCCCAACCTTGCTGACTTAGCTCTTCTGTGGGCACTACAGAGTTTCAGTATAAGTCCCCTGGGTTTCAGCCTGCTTCGTAAGCCATAGGCTATAGATACTTAGCAGTTGTCTCTGGACAGGAGAAGCCCTGATCTGTCATATTTGAAGACTTCTCTGGTGTAAAGAGTCCCACCCTGGCATTTCAAACTACCAATATACTGCCACCAAATGCAGAGTTGAGAAGAGATGCACGATGCAGATCCAACAGATGTAAATAACCCCAAGAGCAAAGATAATGGTAAAATGTAATAAATAATGTAGTAATTATCTTTATTATAATGGATAATTTTGAGCAACTATCTTTATTTTTAATAGAATATATTGAATTTTAAATTTAAGTAATTTAATTTTGAATAATTGCCATGCTAAACAACTAGCTTGCAAAATTTCTATCTATTTAGCAATGAGTTCTCTGAGCTGGTAAGCCAGTTTTGGTCCACTCTTGGCAGGTTACCTCATCTGCTTTGTCAAGACAGCTTCTGATAAGCTCCTATTCAGATCTTCGACTAAGTTTAATATTCCCTTTCAGGGGCAGCTCAAGAGAGCTAAATTTAGGTCCACCCTTTGCTATCCACAAGTTGATGCAAAGGCAACCAGTGATGCAATATCCTCCCAAATACTAAAAAGGAAGCAGGGCAGAAGCTTCTGTACCCCTGGCATTAACCTTGACCCACATAACTCACTTCCCCCTAGTAAAATTGGTCAAATAAGCAAAGTGTCAAATTCTCTTAGACTTTCAAAGCAAATTCATTCAACAACCAATTCATGGAAACTCATTTCATCAAATGGGAATTCATCAACTTTATATCTATTTTGTTTTAGTTGACTAGCTTTCCTAATAGCATTTGAAGGGAAAATGTTAAATTTTGTTTCTTGCAAGAGCTAGAGGAAAGGGGCCCAAAGAGAGGAAGTTGTAGTAAATGTTTCTTTGGAAGCCCACATCGAAATCTCCTTCCTGCTGCTCATCTTCTAGAACTGCTTACTCTGATCTTGATGGCCCTGTCTTTCTTCAGCATCTCAGTCACTTACTTCTCCATGTTGCAGATGCCAAAGCCCAACTTACAGCTTAAGACCTCTTAGTAGTCATAGAGGAGAATGCTGCTGCACTAGCTTTTCCATTGGTTAAACAAAACAAACTGAAACAGAGATTGACGGGCAAAAATAACAAGCCCAAGAGTTCTGGAGATTTGAGTCAGCACAAAGTATTCCACACAGCTCTGTAGCTGTTTATATAGTGATCTCAAAGTTACTTCTTAATCACATAGGCATTTAAAAATGCAAGGCTCAAGGATTAGAGCTTGAGAAATGACTGGAGGCGTAAGTAGGGGAATGGCAAAGTTGATCTGCTTCAGAAATTCAACAATAGTAGCAATACGTGAGAAGGACCAAAAGGTGGAATTGGTAAGCAAGGAACTCGTTTAAGAGTTTCTTGGAACCTAGGTGAAAAATGACAGCCTAAAATCTAGTAATGGAAATGGTGGAAAAATAAGGGCCTTTTCCTGGCTACCTGAACTTAGTGGACCTCCCTTTTATTTTTTTTTTTATCACTGTGTCCTATTTGCTTCCTTCCTGGGATTTGTGACAAATTTAAAATTTACATTTAATACTTATCATCTGCTTCTCCATTAGGCTGTAAGCTCCACTGGGGAAAGGCCTGCTTCATTTCCCAGAGCATTCTCATCTTTCAATGCAATGTTGGGCATGTAACAGGTGCTCACAAGTCTGTGGAAGAAAGAATGTAACTGAGAAGAAAGAAAGGATGTTCCTCAGTGGGAGAAGTTTAGCTGTGTTTTAGGGTAAGGAAAGGTGCCATGGAGAAGGAGGAATAGAGAGCATGGAGAAGAGACAATAAGAGATGGGGCCAATTCCAGAGGAAAATTGCAACTAGAGAATCTGGGCTTTGCCTGAGGGAAGGGCTTTCCTTCTGACACAGGCGGCAAGAAGAATGGATGAGGATTGCAGTTGATTGGATTTGTAAGTTATAAGACTGATGGTCTGTTTCTTTGAGAAATCGTAGGCATAGTTATCATAGAGAGACACAAAGAAAGATAGATGGAGAGAGAGAGAGAGAGAAATGAAGAAGAAAAAGAGGAAGGAGGAGAAAGTGGAGGAGCTGGGAGGCTGGGAGGAGAGAAGAGGGAGGGGGAGGGAGGAAGAAAAGGAAGGGGAATTGAGAGTTTAAGGAGGTGCCGGAAATTTAACAAAATTATTCCAAGGAAAGGAATAAGTCAGTGGCCAAAAATACCAAACAGATTTCTGTGGGAGGGCCTGCTGCTGAGGAATAATATTACCAAATTTGTCTAGCCCTAAATTTCATAGGTGAGTGACAGAGAAGTGGAATGAGAAGATTGGAGGTCAGTTGTGGTGGGGATTTGCAGGAATCCACCTCTCTTCTTGGTTATTTTAATGTCTCGGTGCAATAAAGAGAACAGTTTTAGGACTCCTGGGATAGGTTCAGATGAATCACTCATCTCTCCAGCTGTTAAAAGTTTTGGATATATTGGATAGGACACAGACATCAAAAGTGGGTCCTCAGCAATCTGCTCTCTGGAGAAGGCCTCACGAAGGGGCTGGAGCCTGCCTTGTCTTGCTGTGTCTGAGACCTGTATGATAAGTAGGAAGTAGGAAGGCAGCTTCTATCTTAGAAATCTTACTGATATCCAAATAACTTTTGTGCTTAGTGATTGCCTTCTATAAGAAAGAGTACATGATTTTAAACTTTGATAGACCTGGATTTGATTCCTAGCTCTGGTACATAGGAACTGTGTGATCTTGAATAAACTGCTTCCCTTTTCAAGCCTCCATTGTTCAAAGTAAAATGGGGGAAATCACCCAAAGGCAGAAACTTGAAATGGGATGGTGTATGTAAATCAGCCAGCAAAATGCACTGCACCAGGTAAACACTCAATAGATATTTTGTTACCTCCTTCCTTCCTTTTCTTTTTCCTTTCCTCCTTTTTTGCCTCCTTTCTTCCCTCCCTCCCTCACATTTTAGTTATCAGTTTTCTGTACTAGATTCTAGACTCCTCAGGGCAGGAAAGACATCTTGTCATTAAAATTAACTCATTTTTATCTTTATTAAAGTAATACATGTACTTGCTAGCTAAAAATTTCAAATAATACAAGAGCAACTGCCTCATCCTTCCTCACCCCCCAATCTTATTTGCCAAAGGAAATCATATCTAGTTCTTATCAGCTTGGTATTTTAATTATTCTGGTGTCATCTCAGTTTGCCTAAAAGTCTATTTATACCATTATTTCCTGATTTAGTTGAATCAGTTTTGAAGATTATTTATATCTGTTCTTATTGAACAGAAAGTGATTTAGCTTATTTATACTGCCATCTCACCTCTGCTTCCCAAATAATTGTCTCTTTGTCCTCTATTGGTGTACTTTAGATGTACCTTTCCATTATATGTAGCATCTCTTGATTCTCTACACTGTAAACCTGGGACATTATCACACCAACTCTTCTCTTCAGTTCCCTTCACCTCTTTTACTTTCTATCGTCTTTATACTTTTATATGGTTAAGGTTGTTAACATTTGCCTTCTCTTCTGTAACTATTATTAAGTCTGTGTGTTGATAGATAGGTTCTAAGGAGAATAAATAGTGCTTGCATAATTATGGTTAGTATTGTTCACAATCTAGTTAAGCATATTTACTTTCTTGTTTAGATTTTTGCTTTTTGTTGGGTTTGTAATTGCCTTTTTTTTCTTCTTTCATTGCCTGCTTTATCATATCTTTAACCCTTCCAGTGTCTCAGGGATCCCAAAAATGGGTTTATCTCTTTTTATGAATACTTTCTTCCTAGACTGCTCCTGTTTCAACATGGTCTAGTTATTATTTAGAATGGCTATAAATCTATTGTCCTGTGACTTTTATTCATTTTTCTTTTGAGTTGAATCTATACTCTCCAAGACCCATCTGTTGTCCTCCTTTTTGACTGATTAATTAATTTTACAGAGAAAAAGAATCCAAAAGTTAGTATCTGAGAAAGAGTACATGTGAGGTAAACTGTCTAAGTCCTTGCATGTCTAAAAGTATCTGTCCTTATATTGATTAGTAGTTTGATTTGGTTAAAAAAAATTCTAGAATCAAAAATTTCTACTTGACGATTTTTCTTCTAGTATTCAGTGAAGCTGATGCAATCCAATTGTCTTTCCATTAGAAGTGACCTATTTTATTTATCTATCTCTTTGTGAAAGCTTTTCAAATCTTACATTTTAAGTTCCAATATCTCAAAATTATGTGACTGAATGTAAAGTTTATTTCACTCCATATGTTTTGTTACATACCCAATAGGCCTTTGCAGTTTGAAGTCTCATTAGTACTAGAAAATTCTCTTCTAATTTTAGTTTGATAATTGTTTCCCCTCTATTATTCTCTTCCTTCCTTCTGAATATGTTTTGTTGAACACTGTACATTTTGTCAAAAACTTCTATGGCTCTTGTTACTATTTTTCTCTCATATTTTCTATCTTTGCAATTTTTTTTCTAATTTTTGAAATATTTTATTACCTTGCTTTTCCAGTTTAAAACATGTTTTAATAGACTTTGAACTTAAAAATAATTTTAGATTTACAGAAAAATTGCAAAGATAGTATTAAGAGTACCCATGTGCTCCACACCTAGTTGCTCTTATTAACATCTTACATTAATTAGGTCTATTTATGGTCTATGTCACAATTAATCAACCAATATTGATACATTCTTGTTAACAAAAGTCTGTATTTTTTCAGAGTTTTTTAGTTTTTACCTAATGTTAACCTTTTTTTTTTTTTTTAAGGATCCTATCTAGATACCATATTGAATTTAGTAATCATGTCTCCTTTGGCTCCTCTTAGCTGTAACAGTTTCTCAGACTTTTCTTGTTTTTCTTAACCTTGACTTTTGAAGAATTCAAATCAAATATTTTGTATAGAGTCCCTTAGATTTTAAAAATCCCAGGGATTTTTCTGTTTTTTCCATCATCTAGCTGAGGTAGTGTTTCTCAGGGTTTTGCAGTGTAATATTGCTATTCTCTTTCCATAATATACTCTTTGGATAAGGGTCATTATGTGTAGCTCACACTTAGATGGGGTGTTATACTCCACTTCCTAGAGGGCACAATATCTACATAAATTATTTGGAATTCTCCTGCCTGGGAGATTTTTCTCTTTCTCCCTCATCTATTTATTTATTCAGTTACTTAATTATGACAGTGTGAACTAATAAATGCTTATTTTATACTCTGGATTACAATCAAATACTACTTCATCTACTTTGTTGCTCAGACTCTTCCAACTTTGGCCATTATGAGATACTGGTTGGCTCCTGTGCCCATACCACCAATATTGTGAATTTACTTATTTTTTTTTAACATTTCCTTACTTTCTGTCACTGTAAGATACTCCAGGTTTATCTTGAATATTTCTTACCTAAATCCTAGAATAAACATTTCTCCAAGGAGATCTGATTCCTTCTATCGTGTGCTAGTTGCTAGGCCCTCCCAGCAGAAAGAACAAAAACTTGTGTGTATACCAAGGCAAATTTGGCCTTGGAGTACAGAATGAAGCAGGGCAAAGGCTAACAAAATTTTGCCAAGAGAACACACTGGTCATAGCACGCTCTTCCAACAACACAAGAGAAGACTCTACACATGGACATCACCAGATGATCAGTACCAAAGTCAGATTGATTATATTCTTTCCAGCCAAAAATGGAGAAGCTCTATATACTCAGCAAAAAGAAGACCTGGAGCTGACTGTGGCTCAGATCATGAATTCCTTGTTGTCAAATTCAGACTTTAATTGAAGAAAGTAGAGAAAACCACTAGATCATTCAGGTATGACCTAAATCAAATCCCTTACAATTATGCAGTGGAAGTGACAGATTCAAGGGATTAGATCTGATAGACAGAGTGCCTGAAAAACTATGGGTGGATTCATGACATTGTACAGGAGGCAGGGAGTAATACCATCCTCAAGAAAAGGAATGCAAAAAGGCAAAATGATTGTCTGAGGAGGCTTTATAAAATAGCTGTGAATAGAAAAGAGGCAAAAGGCAAAGGAGAAAAGGAAAGATTCCCATTTGAATACAGAGTTCCAAAGAATAGCAAGGAGAGATAAGAAAGCCTTCCTCAGCAATCAGTGCAAATAGAGGAAAACAATAAAATGGGCAAGTCTAGAGATCCCTCAAGAAAATTAGAGATAACAAGGGAACATTTCATGCAAAGATGGGCACAATAAAGGACAGAAATGGTATGGACCTAACAGAAGCAGAAGATATTAAGAAGAGGTGGCAAGAATACATGGAAGAACTGTACAAAAAAGATATTCATAACCCAGATAACCATGATGGTGTGATCACTCAGCTAGAGCCAGACATTCTGGAATGTGAAGTCAAGTGTGCCTTAGGAAGCATCACTACAAGCAAAGCTAGTGAAGGTGATAGAATTCCAATTGAGGTATTTCAAATCCTAAAAGATGATGCTATGGAGGTGCTGCACTCAATGTGCCACCAAATTTGGAAGATGCAGCAGTGGCCAGAGGACTGTAAAAGGTCAGTTTTCATTCCAATCCCAAAGAAAGGCAATGCCAAAGAATGATCAAATTACTGCACAATTGCACTCATCTCACGCTAGTAAAGTAATGCTCAAAATTCTCCAAGCCAGGCTTCAACAGGCTACGTGAACTGTGAACTTCCAGATGTTCAAGTTGGATTTAGAAAAGGCAGGGGAACCAGAGATCAAATTGCCAACATCCGCTGGATCATCGAAAAAACAAGAGAGTTCCAGAAAAATATCTACTGCTTTATTGACTATGCCAAAGCCTTTGATTTTGTAGACCACAACAAACTCTGGAAAATTCTTAAAGAGATCAGTCCTGAATGTTCATTGGAAGGACTGATGTTGAAGCTGAAACTTTGGCCACCTGATGCAAAGAGCTGACTCATTTGAAAAGACCACGATGCTGGGAAAGATTGAAGGTGGGAGGAGAAGGGGATGACAGAGGATAAGATGGTTGGATGGCATCACCAACTCAATGGACATGAGTTTGAGTAAACTCCAGGAGTTGGTGATGGACAGGGAGGCCTGGTGTGCTGTGGTTCATGGGGTTGCAAAGAGTCAGACATGACTAAGTGACTGAACTGAACTGACTGACCACCTGACCTGCTTCTTGAGAAATCTGTATGCAGGTCAGGAAGCAACAGTTAGAACTGGACATGGAACACAGAGTGGTTCCAAATCGGGAAAGGAGTACGTCAAGGCTGTATATTATCACCCTGCTTATTTAGCTTATATGCAGAGTACATCATGAGAAATGCTGAGCTGGATGAAACACAAGCTGGAATCAAGATTGCAGGGAGAAATATCAATACCCTAAGATATGCAGATGACACCACCGTTATGACAGAAAGCAAAGAAGAACTAAAGAGCCTCTTGATGAAAGTGAAAGAGGGGAGTGAAAATGTTGGCTTAAAGCTCAACGTTTAGAAAACTAAGATCATGGTATCTGGTCCCATCACTTCATGGCAAATAGATGGGGAAACAATGAGAGACTTTATTTTCTGGGGCTCTAAAATCACTGCAGATGGTGACTACAGCCATGAAATTAATAGACACTTGCTCCTGGGAAGAAAAGTTATGACCAATCTAGATAGCATATTAAAAAGCAGAGACATTACTTTGCCAATAAAGTCCGTCTAGTCAAAGTTATGATTTTTCCAGTAGTCATGTATGAATGTGAGAGTTGGACTATAAAGAAAGCTGAGTGCCAAAGAATTAATTCTTTTGAACTGTGGTGCTGGAGAAGACTCTTGAGAGCGCCTTGGGCTGCAAAGAGATCCAACCAGTCCATCCTAAAGGAGATCAGTCCTGGGTGTTCATTGGAAGGACTGATGCTGAAGCTGAAACTCCAATACTTTGGCCACCTCATGGGAAGAGCTGACTCATTGGAAAAGACCCTGATGCTGGGAGGGATTGGGGGCAGGAGGAGAAGGGGGCAACCGAGGATGAGATGGTTGGATGGCATCACCGACTCAATGGACATGAGTTTGAGTAAACTCTGGGAGTTGGTGATGGACAGGGAGCCCTGTCATGCTGCCATCCATGGGGTCATAAAGAGTCGGACACAACTGAGTGACTGAACTGAATTGATACCAACTCACTTATATACTTGTATCTATAAACATTTCTATATTTAACATCTATGTCTATATTAAACTAAATATAAGTTCACACTGATGTTGCCAACCCTAATCCATTACTATGTGTATCATTCTTCCCTCTTTCCTTTCTTGTCTTTAAATCCCTCTCAGAGAGAAAGGTGACAGTTGTAATCTTCCATCCACTCACTTGATTGTTCAATTCCAGGATATGTATCATAGTATCAAGATTATTAGCTGATACTCTCATAGGAAACAAATTAATCACCTAGAGTTCAGTGTTTATGTGTGGGGTTTCTTTTTTTTAAATTTAATTTTTAAATATTAATTTATTTTTATTGGAGGCTAATTACTTTACAATTTTGTGGTAGTTTTTGCTATACATTGACTTGAATCAGCCGTGACTGTACATGTCTTCGTTTTTATAAACTTTATTCATTTCCAGTGTTGCTGAAGTCAGCATCTTTCCCCCTCAATACCCCTTAGTGAGGTTTTAAAAATATATTTATAATTTTTATATAATAATTTTTATATATTTATAATAGAGTTAAGTTGTTTTGTCACATTCTACATTCATTCTGGGATCTCTCAACCTTTTAATTTTTTTGAAGATTTCCTTAACAGTCCTTTTTCAAAACTTCTGTATATTTTTTCCTCGGTGCTATCAAATTTTATTTTCCAAGAGTTCTTTTTTACTCTGAATTTTTCAAATACCATCTTATTCTTTTTTCATAGATGCTAGTTAGCTGTTAACAATCTGCATCTATGGAAATCCTCTTTCTGAAGATATTAATGAGAACTTTTTGAAGTTTTCTTCTGTCTGTTTAGCCTGTTTTCTCCAAGTGTTTTATTCAGTTTATTCTCATCTCTGTTTTGCATATGAGATGTTTTCCTCTGATCTCTGGTAACCTTTGCTTGATGGCTTATGATTCAGAGTGGGAGAATATGATCTCCTGAGTAGAATCTCTGTAATCTCTAAGGGCATGGGAGGGTTTGTCAATGCTGAGTTTCCCTGCAGGGTAATTTGGTTGAGCTAGTGTTGGAGGAGCCCGGATATTCATGTCTTTCCACTTGTGCTGATACCATAAAGAAGTAACTTCTCATCTGTGACCTGAAGTATAAGGCCTATCTGCTAGCAGTCTGATAGTCAAATAATTATCCATTTGATTCACACATTTTCAGATGAGTACTCATACCCTCAACTATGCACAGCTTCCTCCAGAGTGGAGACTCTGTTTTAATCTTTCTGATCTTCTATTATTGAGGGGTAAGGGAAGTAATTCAGTGGAATAGCCAGAAGAATATGCAGAAATGAATTCAGTTGTTTTTCGTTAAAGTTTCAAGCCAATCCTCCTTATATTAGCTCCCCAACTCACTTAATTCCCATTTTCAGATAGGTCTGGTGCCATCAGTTTCTGAGACTTGAGTAATTTCAATGAAGACTAGATCAGGTTTCAGCCTTCCTCAGTGCTAGTTAGATTTAGCCTTTTTAGGTCTACAAGGCCCTTTGGTTAATGTTCATCTGTCTGCCTTCCTGTCTTCCTAAATTTTATGCTATTGTATTATCTCTATTTATTCTTTAATATATAACTTTAAAAGCATCTATTCACCCATCCATCCCTTTACTGTGGTTTTATAGGGGTTTCTAGAGGGAGGAAAGTTAAATTCATGTGTTTAACTCATTGTCCATCTTTCCCAAAAACCAGTTTATGATTTTTATTCACTTTGTATAATGCATCATGGACACTAACTGCTCAGTGAATATTAGTTATATTGAAACATAGAACCTTTGGACTTCCCTGGTGGTCCAGTGGCTAAGATTCCCTGCTCCCAATGCAGGGACTCAGGTTTGATCAACCCCTGGTCAGGGCACTAAATCCCACATGCCACAACTAATACCCGGTACAGCCAAATAAGGGAATATTAAAAAACAACAACAAAAAACTAAACAAGTAAACACACACACAAAAACAAAACAAAACAAAAACATACAGAACATAGAAAATCTTCATTGCATTTTGGTTTAAAGTTGATTGGTACACTAATAGTATACCAAAGATACAGTTTATGCCCCAAATATAACTGTTTTTCCAGTGTTTTTCAAGTAAATTCAGAACAAAGAGATTCTTTATGACTAGTTCCTTTGTTTTCACATCTAAATAAGCCTCCGGGGTAGACCATCCAAACAAATTCATTATGGCTTGTAAATCAGCAATATTAAAACCATATTAGCTGTTGTCACTTGAAGTGTTAGGAGTGTAGGGTTTGATGGGAGTCTCTGATTTCCCAGTATGGTCCTCAGTTAAAATAAATGAATATATTAATAATAAACTTTATAAATGGGCAGTCGTTCATACAGCATTGCTCCTCCATTCCAAACACTTTTAGCTGAATATTGATTATGTGACTGAAATTCTTAGATAAATGCTTTTGCTTTGGTAAATAATGAGTTAAATTGGATTAAAACTGCCTACTTGCCTCTTATAAAATGTAGCTTCCTTTGTTACTTAAATATAATTTGTTTATGTGGTAACATAATGCTGGATCATCAGAGAACTGGGTCTTAGTCCTAGCTCTACTGCTTTCAAAGTATAAGACTCTTGCCTTATCTTCTCAGTCCCCACAATGCTCTGACTCCCCATTTACAAAAGTGAGTTGCTGTCACTCATCCTGGCTGATTAATAATGGGGATAATACCCATGGTGAGGTGAGGATAAAATGAATTAATGATGAATAAATTCTGCTAGACCTCTTTAGTATTAAAAATATAAAGGAATATTATTTAAAATTTTAAACACTATGTTAGAGAGAGACCCTTTGGACTAAAAGATTTAGTGAGGCCGATGTATCTTTAACAAACTAGCGGAGGCAAGGACTCCTGAGTCCCTTGCTTCTTGAGTAGTTTGTAGATTAGAAACAGCACACTGATTAGATCTTTTGCACACACCAGTTCTCTTTCTTAATTGTCTGGCTTTGCTTGTACTCTCAGCTGAAGAACAGAGAATGGCTATGATCTTGACCTAATGTAGGCTCTAATCTTTCAAAGCTCCCTGTATGTTTCTTGACCTCTCTCCTGACCCTGAAGTTAGATGTAAATTCCAAGATCTCACTGCATATCTTTTAAAATTATTTTGTAAACAATAAGTAAGATCACATTTAGGAGGTTTGTCTACATTTATCTGTCTAAACTTTCAAAATGCTCAATGGTGCCAACATTTTTTATCTCATACAATTCTCTGTAATGCCAGAGGGTCTTGGTTGTCTTAGCAAAATGTCATTCACTGCTTTTCAGGAGAAAACCTGAGTTTACACTTTGGATGTCTCCTCTGGATTTGGATTCCTGACATTGAAAAGGTTTAACAGGCACTATCAGTGACAGTCGTTTGGAAAACCGTCAGACACAAAACCATTCTCAAGGATTTCTTCCTTTAATTTCTAAAATACCTTTTGACCACTGGAAAAAGGGTTGATCTTTCCCTTTTGTTTCTTTTGGTATGCTCACAGTGATATAGAGAAGGAGAGAAAGCATTGCACTCAGAGTTTTCTTTTTTCTTTTTTTTCTTCTATATGAAAGACTTCATTGTTCCACCTCCACAGTTGACTGCAGGCCCTGGAGAAAGTAGCAAAAGATTAAGAAACAGAGAAGAATGATTAGTGACGTATTTTCAGAGTGGCAGGCTCCAGCTGAATAGAAATACACTGATTTGAGAAAAGAGGACCCCTTTTATATTTTAACAGTCTAATGGGGCTTGCTTTATCATTAGTTCCTTCAGTACTGCTTGTACTTGATTTAATCAGAAAGAAGCCTTTAGACTGACATTGCAAACTCACAACACAGTAGTCAGTTGTGAGCTTTGATTAGATTTAATTAGTGTAAGTAGAAAATGTATCAGTATTTTTTTAAATCTCTTTCCCTACCCAATCCCCTCTCTACCTTTTTATTTCTGGAACTTTTTTCTCAGGGAAATGTTTTTGCTTTTGCCCCTTTCCTTGTTTCTTAATCCAGAGATTAAAATGTAAATATACACACATGAAAGGAAGTGAGAATATGGACCTAGATACTGAATTGTTTGTTTTTCTTCTTAAAATACATGCAATCTGCACTGTTTATAATAGCCAGGACATGGAAGCAACCCAGATGCCCATCAGCAGACGAATGGATGAGGAAGCTGTGGTACATATACACCATGGAATATTACTCAGCCATTAAAAAGAATTCATTTGAATCAGTTCTAATGAGATGGATGAAACTAGAGCCCATTATACAGAGTGAAGTAAGCCAGAAAGATAAAGACCAATACAGTATACTAACACATATATATGGACTTTAGAAAGATGGTAACGATAACCCTATATGCAAAACAGAAAAAGAGACTCAGATGTATGGAACAGACTTGTGGACTCTGGGAGAAGGCGAGGGTGGGATGTTTCAGGAGAACAGCATTGAAACATGTATTTATCTAGGGTGAAACGGATCACCAGCTCAGGTTGGGTACATGAGACAAGTGCTCGGGCCTGGTGCACTGGGAAAACCCAGAGGGATTGGGTGGAGAGGGAGGAGGGAGGGGGGACTGGGATGGGGAATACATGTAAATCCATGGCTAATTCATATCAATGTATAACAAAAACTACTGTAATGATGTAAAGTAATTAGCCTCACAAAAAAAAAAAAAAAAATACATGCAATCTGTGGTGCTGGCTGCTTTTATATAGCTGTATATTGACAAGGTTACCCAAATTAGAAGTTTCCAATGCATGATTATGACCATAAGTCTTCAAAGAGCCTTGTGTTGTGTGCTTGTTCTTAGTTGCTCAGTAGTGTCTGACTCTTTGCGACCTCATGGACTGTAGCCCACCAGGCTCCTCTGTTCATGGGACTCTCCAGACAAGAATACTAGCGTGGGTAGCCATTCCCTTCTCCAGGGGATCTTCCTGACTCAGGGATCAGACCTCAGTCTTCTGCATTGCAGGTGGATTCTTTACTACCTGACCATCTGAGCTACCAGGGAAGCCCTTCAAAGAGCCTTAATTGGAGAGAAAAACAGGTATGATAGAGCCAGTGGTGATGGTAGTTGTGGTTGTGTAGTGCCTAAGAAATGGAGAAGGCAATGGCACCCCACTTCAGTACTCTTGCCTGGAAAACCCCATGGACGGAGGAGCCTGGTAGGCTACAGTCCATGGGGTTGCTAGGAGTCGGACACGACTGAGCCACTTCACTTTCATGCATTGGAGAAGGAAATGGCAACCCACTCCAGTGTCCTTGCCTGGAAAATCCCAGAGATGGGGGAGCCTGGTGGGCTGTCGTCTATGGGGTCGCACAGAGTCGGACACGACTGAAGTGACTTAGCAGCAGCAGTGCCTAAGAAAAACTATTAGTGGATTAATTCACTAGCGTCCTTTGTGTTATACCATTGTGAAATACAAAATTTTATTTATTTAAATAAAACTAGTGTCATCTTAAGACCCTATAATTACACACATCTTAAACATCCAAATTTAATGGCAGAAATCCAATTGAAATTATTGCTGAGGATTGTCTCTGAAGTTGCTGGACTGGGTAATTGGTTCTTCTAGGAGAGAGAAAGAACACAGGAAAACAGTTTGGGGAGGAAAGGAGATCAGATGTTCAGTTTTTGATAAGATAAACTTGAAGTGTTAAAATAAAGCTATTTGTGAAAGTTTGACATGACTCATTTGCTAGTGCGAGGACTGTGCATTCATGAATCTTCCTGACCCAGGGATCAAACGCTCAGTTGGTGTGCCTGTGAGCTCAGTCTTGTTCAACTATTTGCAACCCTATGGAGTGTAGCCTGCCAGGCTCCTCTGTCTATGGTATTTTCCAGGCAAGACTATGAGTAAGTTTCCATTTCCTACTCCAGGGGATCTTCCCAATCCAGGGATCAAACCCTCATTTTTTGTGTCTCTTGCTTTGGCAAGAGTGCCAATGCCACTTTACCGCTGTCTCACCTGGCAAGCCTGTGAGGATCCATAGGTTTGAAAGTCCTTAACATAGTCAAGTTATAGTTATAGTCAAGACTCTGAGAGGGAAGGAAATTAATTGGGAGAGAAGATGACTAGGAAGAACAGTCGGCTGTGTCTGGAAACCTGGAAAATTTCATATTTAATAATAAAGTGAAGGAAAAATAAATATGAGGAAACAGAGAAAACAAGATATTTGAAAAGAACCAGTGGAGTGCAGCATCATGAAAGCTTTGAGTAACTATTTAAACTTTCACTTAGAACAGTTATCTCGGCAACTGCCAATCCAATCCTTGGAAGGAGCTGGGGGTGAGGATTTCTAGCAAGAAGAGAGTAGCGATGCTCCCCAACAGGTGACTTTAAGCACCCCTCATTCATCTTTATGGGAAGTAATCATGAAACTTAGAGAAACTTAAAAGTAGCTCATTATTGACAGAAAGCTGAGGCCTGGGTTGCAGATGGAGTTAATAAGCGTACACATTTATTTATGCCAATTTTTGTAGCTATTTTTCTAGCAGAAAAAAATAAGAAGAAATAAATAGAATATGGAAAATGGTTTTAATTCCTCAGCTCCTTTTTTAGATTTCATTACATTGTATTTTAACCTATTTTTATAAATACACATGAGCACACATCACCTAAGCCTTATACTTTTTGCAATGCAAATATTACAATTTCTGATCTTTTTTCTATGGTAGATATTTTTGATAGCATTACAGAACTGAGTACTTACCAATGGCCTTAGGCATCTTGGCCAAGTGTCTGGAAAAATCGGGTGCAAGTTTGGTTTCTTACTTATTCAGTCTTTCTAGTATTTCAGTTGCTTTTTTCCCCCTTCTGAGTTATTTTCTAGTCCCTGACCAATGCCCAAATGTGAGTCCTTGAGAATTCAATGGGTTATAAGAAAAAATTGGTTCTCAGTTCAGTTCAGTCGCTCAGTTGTGTCCGACTCTTTGTGACCCCATGAATCGCAGCATGCCAGGCCTCCCTGTCCATCACCAACTCCTGGAGTTTACTCAAACTCATGTCCATCGAATCGGTGATGCCATCCAACCATCTCATCCTCTGTCATCCCCTCTCCTCCTGCCCCCAATCCCTCCAAGCATCAGGGTCTTTCCCAATGAGTCAGCTCGTCTTATGAGGTGGCCAAAGTATTGGAGTTTCAGCTTCAACATCAGTCCTTCCAATGAACACCCAGGACTGATCTCCTTTAGGATGGACTGGTTGGATCTCCTTGCAGTCCAAGGGACGCTCAAGAGTCCTCTCCAACACCACAGTTCAAAAGCATCAATTCTTCTGCACTCAGCTTTCTTTATAGTCCAACTCTCACATCCATACATGACCACTGGAAAAACCATAGCCTTGACTAGATGGACCTTTGTTGGCAAAGTAATGTCTCTACTTTTTAATATGCTATCTAGGTTGGTCATAACTTTCCTTCCAAGAAGTAAGCATCTTTTAATTTCATGGCTATAATCACCATCTGCAGTGATTTTGGAGCCCCCCAAAATAAAGTCTGACACTGTTTCCACTCTTTCCCCATCTATTTCCCATGAGGTGATGGGACCAGATGCAATTTGTTATTGAAATATCATATTTTAAAAAACACTAGCATATTTTTAATTGAAAACCTCAAGGTTAAACATCGCTAACTTTTTAGGTAATAAAGGTGTTAGTCTCAGGTGAGTGAATTACTTCTTTGTACTCTATTTGAAAAACAGGACTAGGGAAAAGAGGAATTTTGGTCATTTTCAGTAACTTTATCAAGTAGTGACAAAATGGAGCACTCTGGTGTGGAAAGAGACACTGAACAGAAATATCAAATCTGTTTCTCTTCCTAATGATGAACTGATTTTATGAAAATACCGAACTCTTGAAGCCTGGATTTTCTCAGCTGTTAAATGATTGGATTATGGTAGTTATTTTTCTTATTTTTCCTTTCAGTTCCATGTTTGCAGTTCTGAATAAAATTTCATCACTTGACATCAATAGTTTATATCATAAATGCTCAGTTATTCAAAGTCCATTTAACTGACTCCCTAGAGTAATCATACTCTATTTCCTCAGTAAAACATGCTGGACAATGCCTGTTGCAGAGCATTACTGACAGTCAGAAGACTCTTCTAGTACATTCACGCATTTCTGCCCCCATCAGTTGAGTTTTATGTTTACCAAGAGTCAGCTGCATTTGTTCCCAAATCTGTTTATGTCAGTTGTGTTCATTATTGATATTATATATTTTATTAAGTAGTATGAAAACCAAGGAAATATAAATGTGAAAAGGAAGAGGATTGTTTCCATGAGAAATAAAGGCTTTGGAGAGAATCTATTGGATGTGGAAAGACACTGTAAAATATTTTTAAAAATCATAAATATCTGGAAGAGTCAAGTTTTTTATTTCTTCACAGCTGAACTACAACCACTGGAAATGCTGTATCTCCCTTGGCTGCTGGCCCCACTCCCTTACCTCCTTAGGTCTTTGCTTAAGTCTTACTTTCCCAGTGAGACTGACCCTGACCACCCCTCTCATCTCCCCCACTGTCAAGCAGACATCAGTATTTGTGGCAGATGCATCCAAGTGAAGTGGTCCCCCTGTGTAAAGCTTACTTTCCTTTTAGTTTTATAAAACTTACTTAATCATCATGATTATTTTTGATTCTGTTTTTCTGCTGGAATGTAAGTTCTATGAGGGCAGAGTTCTTTATAATTTTGTTTACTTATGTATCCCAAGTGCCTTGCAGTGGTGCTTGTCACACGGTCTGAGCTCTTAAATATTGGCTCAATGAATGAATGAACAAAGGCATGGAAGAACCAGGACTGGCCTGAGTACAGTCCAAGTTTTCTCTGCCAAGGACTAAGCAAAACTATGAGTCTCTGGGAATTTATTGAGGAAAGCAAAGATCTTTTTAGGCTGGAATGGCTCTCTGATTTTAGTTACAGTTTGCAAATCTCCCTTTCCCCTAACTCCTACTGCTTTCTCAATTTTATTGCCTTAAATTCAGGTTTGCTCAGGCAAAGAAAGTCAGAGAACTGTGGCTAAGACCCAGATGATCCAGATAATAAATACACCTTTGCTTCAATTTTGTGACATATGGGCAAATAGCTATTAAAGCCTTTTCGCCTCTTTTCCTTCATTACTTGTCTCTAGTTTGGTTTAATGATTACCTAGTGATTCAGCAGTTATGACCTTTCTTGTTAACTATTGCAGTTTATGACTGTCCCATACTGCATCTACTTTTTATATTGAGGATTTATAAATTCTGTTTCTTCCTGTTTTGCCTAATTGCAGTTTAAATGTTTCCATTTTCCATAGCTTTTTCTGTATAAAATGATAATTTTATCACAATAATAATTATAAAATTATCTATTGAGTGTGTACTATCTGCCAAGTTCTGATTTAGGATCTTCAGATATATTTTCACTAATCTTCACATCACCCTTGCAGGGGGAATTTTTGAATTTAGCAAATTTACTCTGTGCTTCTCTGCCTTTATGTTTTCTTCTGACTGGCCCAATTGGAATCATCAGAAACCCAAGTTCTCAGATTTCTGGATCCCACTCCAAAAGACCTACAATCAGGATTTTCACCAACTTCCAGGGTGCAACTTTGAAATACTCAAATTTGAGCACCAATAATTGGGTGCTTATTGAGGTAGAATAGATCTTGGAGTACACTGAGAAGTGGACTCTAAGTTGGCATTAGTGCACTATAGTCATCACTGTGCAGTTTTTTACTTATTATAATGAAAGTTAACCCTCTTCCTGGAAAGTCATACTTTGCTTTTCCTGTTCCTATGGCATTTGACATATATATTATCACAAGAATGAAAATGAGAACCATCTAGAAGTTTCTAGCCAGCAAATATTGTTTAAGAAAACCTTTGTTCTTTTGTAGTCTAGATTGTGCCTTTTGACTCTATAAATTAATTTTTTTGTAAGAAATAAGGGACCAACTCATTTGGTCAGTGCACCTGGGAACAAAAAGTAAAGAGGATATCTGAAAAAGTAAAGACAATTATCTGATTATGCATCAATAAAATGACTGGTTTTCTCTAATTTTCTTACTTACTCAGGTCGAAGAAAATAAAATTCTGTAGACTCTTATCACTGTAGTCAGATCAGATAGGGGAAGTGAAGCAGATGTGGGGTTGGCAAGCTAGGGCCCACCAGCCAAATTCTTTCTGCTATTTATTTTCATATATGAAATTTTGTTGGATCACAGCCAAACACCTTATTTTACATACTTTCTATGGCTGCTTTCATGCTGCATTGGCAGAACTCAATAAATTGCAGCAACAAGTTTGGGTAACAAAGTCAGAAATATTTGCTATCTAGTCCTTTACATGGAGAAGGAAATGGCAACCCACTCCAGTACTCGCCTGGAGAATCCCATGGATATAGAAGCCTGGTAGGCTACAGTCCATGGGGTGGCTAAGAGTTGGACATGACTGAGCGACTTCACTTTCACTTTTCACTTTCATGCATTGGAGAAGGAAATGGCAAACCCACTCCAGTGTTCTTGCCTGGAGAATCCCAGGGACAGAGAAGCCTTGTGGGCAGCCGTCTATGGAATTGCACAGAGTTGGACACAACTGAAGTGACTTAGCAGCAGCAGCAGCAGTCCTTCACAGGAAGAGTTTCTGGTCTGTGGTATAAATTATTTAGCAAATTATTCACTTTGCCTTTAAATTACTCCAAGATTTTATATCTAATTTGAAAGTGGTAAGATAATGCAATCTCAATAAATATCTATGAAATGAATGATGATATTTTTCAGTCATACTTTACAAAAAAAAACAAATTAACTCAAGAACCTCAAGTCACTGGAAGTGTTAGTAATTGTTTACCTGTAGCCTCACTCTTAGAGTTTCTCCATGGGCCATAAAGCACTCATTCATTTACTCTAAAGAAGAGAGGAGACAAGTTTTTATGGAGAGATATTCATTTCAAAGTGGAGGACACACTTATCAGAGTGTGAACAAGACCATTTATTTGCATATGGAAAAATAATTATAATTTATAGCTTCACATTTATAGAGAAAATAAATTGCACTTTACTGATAATTAATATACAGACTGGTGCTAGTCCTTACACAAATGTACTGTCAGAAAGGCATCTGAGTTTCTTAAGGGGTGAATAGCACTTATCCAATCCCAAAGGACTAGCAGTGAGGTTCTCTGTTGCTTGATTTCAGTGTATTGACACACAGTGAAGTGTATATGTACCTGGTTAGGTGGATTTAGGGATTTCATTATCTACTGCACAAACAACTTCCCTGCTGGCTCAGATGGTAAAGAATCTGTCTGCAGTGCAGGAGACCCGGGTTTGATCCTTGCATTGGGATATCTCCTGGAGAAGAGAATGGCAACTCACTCTAGTATTCTTGCTAGAGAATTCCATGGACAGAGGAGCCTGGCGGGCTACAGTCCAGGGGGTTGCAGAGTCAGATCTGACTGAGCAACTTTCACTTCACTTCAGTTCACTGCACAAAAATGGACAAAGAGATAAAAATATTTCTGTAAAAATGTCCGAGATTAAAAATAATAATTCATGCACTGCTTAATAGTATTAAAAATGGCACAGTTGACGTTTCTCTTAATCCTGTACAACCCCAATTCTCTGGCAGTCAAAGAAGTAAAATATAAATTTATAAATTCTGATGAATTTTGAAATGATCAAGAATATGAAATTTGGATTTACTTCCTCTGTCATTATAGACCTCACTCTAAGTGAATACTGTGTCAAATTTAAACAAACATTTTGCATAGTTGGTGGATTGGATTTTTAAAAAAGTTCTATGATTTAATTGGCAAGATGATGAGGACATTTCTTTTCACATTTCACATTTATAGAGAAAAGAAATTACACTTTACTGATAATATACAGACTGGTGCTAGTCCTTGCACAAATGTACTGGCATGTACTTGTACTGTATAATACAATGTAGTTGTATCATTAGGAATAACTTTTCAGTCATGACAGTCATTAAAATCAAGTACAGAAATAATGAGTAAATAATGAAGTTGTACTGAATCACAGATATTAAGGCAAGATTTAAAAAAATAAGTTCAGTTCAATTCAGTCGCTCAGTTATGTCTAACTCTTTGTGACCCCATGGACTGCAGCATGCCAGGCTTCCCTGTCCATCACCAACTCCTGGAGCTTGCTCAAACTCATGTCCTTTGAGTCTGTGATGCCATCCAATCAAATCATCCTCTATCGTCCCCTCCTCCTCCCACCTTCAATCTTTCCTAGAATCAGGGTCTTTTATTACAATGAATCAGTTCTTCGCATCAGGTGGCCAAAGTATTGGAGTTTCAGCTTCAGCATCAGTCCTTCCAATGAATATTCAGGACTGATTTCCTTTAGGATGGATTTGTTGGATTTCCTTGCAGTCTAAGGGACTCTCAAGAGTCTCCAACACCACAGTTCAAAAGCATCAATTCTTCGGTGCTCAGCTTTCTTTGCAGTCCAACTCTCACATCCATACATGACTACTGGAAAAACGAAAGCTTTGACTAGATGGACCTTTGTTGGCAAAGTAATGTCTCTGATTTTTAATATGCTGTCTAGGTTGGTCATAGTTTTTCTTCCCAGGGGCAAGCGCCTTTTAATTTCATGGTTGCAGTCACCATCTGCAGTGATTTTGGAGCCCCCCAAAATAAAGTCTCTTGTTGTTTTCCATTGTATCCCCATCTATTTGCCATGAAGTGATGGGACTGGATGCCATGATCTTAGTTCTCTGAATGTTGAGTTTTAAGCCAGTTTTTTCACTCTCCTCTTTCACTTTCATCAAGAGGATCTTTAGTTCCTCTTCACTTTCTGCCATAAGGGTGGTGTCATCTGCATAACTGAGGTTATTGATATTTCTTCCTGCAATCTTGATTCCAGCTTGTGCTTCATCCAGCCTGGCATTTCTCATGATGTACTCTGCATAGAAGTTAAATAAACAGGGTGACAATATGCAGCCTTGATGTACTTATTTCCCTATTTGGAACCAGTCTGTTGTTCCATGTCTGGTTCTAACTGTTGCTTCTTGACCTACATACAGATTCCTCAGAAAGCAGGTCAAGTATATCACATTATTTAAACAATTTTTAGTAATACTAATGATTTTTAAAGTGTGAATGTATTTTCTTATAAATTAATAAAACATTATTTATGTTACCTTTATCATAGTTTTTGAATTTCTATTTTATGTATGGTTTGCTATGTGTATAGTATGTTGGTATAATAGTACATGCATATAACTTTTCTATATTTGTATATTTAAGCATATTCCTTTGATATACACACATACACATCAAAGATATATACTTAAGTGTTTTATTCATAGGTGCATGGGATTAAAAATTTTAGAAGCCACTGATTTAGACAATGATATATGAGTTCAGCCTTCTTACTGCATATCTTGGGTTTCATCTCTGCCTGACCTCACTTCTCAACTTGCTGAAGGCTTGGTAAAGTGAAACAAATTGCAATAACTCCTCTGTTTACACCTCTGTATAAATATTTATTCCATGTTGTTTAATACTTCCTTGCAAATTTTGCATTTGTCTGCACTAGTGTTGTCTTCCATTAGTTCTAGCTATTTAAAATACTAATGATATTAATGATTAAGTTTTCTTTTTGTAAAACCTTCCATAGTCAGTAAGCTAACTGACACCCCTGAAACTATTTGCTTTTGTTACCAGAGAAATTATTGCATGATTACAGGTTTCACTGAATCTTATTTATTCTTATATAAATAATGGGTGTACTTTGTAGATAATGGGTATGTTTGGAGATGGTACAGTTTTTCTGGGGTTAAGAGGGTTTTCATGATATTGACCTTGTTCACTTTATGTCAAAACAATAAATCACTTTCCTTAGGAAAAATTTTGCCTTAGTAATTTAAATTCATTTGGTATTTGTTGATACATAAAGAACCCACGTTCATACCGCAGATTGTTCTAAATGAGATACCTCCTCTATGTCTTTTCTGGCCAAAACAAATCTATAATTTCATATCTCAATGGTTATGTCCATTAAAAAATTTTTCCATCTGGGGATAACTGTGGTCTGTAAAACTGTACCACTGACATTGAACCCTCTCTTTTTAAAAAATTTACTTTTTAATTTTACATTGGAGTATGGTTAATTTACAATGTTGTGTTACTTTCAAGTGTACAACAAAGTGATTCAGTTATACATGTGCATATTTCCATTCTTTCTCAGATTATTTTCCCATATAGGTTATTACAGAATACTGAAAAGAGTTCCCTCTGCTATACACTTGGTCCTTGTTGTTTATTTTATACATGTGAGTGAGTGAGTGAAGTCGCTCAGTCGTGTCTGACTCTTTGCGATCCCATGGACTGTTGCCTACCAGGCTCCTCCATCCATGTGATTTTCCAGACAAGAATACTGGAGTGGGTTGCCATTTCCTACTCCAGGAGATCTTCCCCACCCAGGGATTGAACCCAGGTCTCCCGCATTGTAGGTAGATGCTTTACCGTCTGAGCCACCAGGAGGTAGATATAGTAGTGTGTATATGTTAATCCCAGACTCCTGTTTTATCCCTCCCCACTACATCTTCCCTTTTGTAACCATAAATTTGTTTTCAAAGCCTGTGAGTCTGTTTCTGTTTTGTAAATAAATTCATTTGTATCTTTTTTGAAAAGATTCCACATATAAGTGATATCATATGATATTTGTCTTTGTCTGACTTACTTCACTTAATATGATAATCTCTAGGTCCATCCATGTTGCTGCTAATGGCTTTATTTCATTGTTTTCCTATGGTTGAGTAATATTCCATTGTATGTATGTACCACGTCTTCTTTATCCATTCATCTGTCAATGGACATTTAGGTTGCTTCCATGTCTTGGCTATTGTAAATAGAGCTATAACGAACATTGGGGTGCATGTATCTTTTCGAATTATGGCTTTCTCTGGATATATGCCCAGGAATGGGATTGCTAGATCATATAGTAGTTCTATTTTTAGTTTTTAAAGGAACCTCCATAAATGTTTTCTGTTGTGATGTTCCAGTTTACATTCCCACCAACAAGGTAGGAGGGTTCCCTTTCTACACACCCTCTCCAGCATTTATTGTTTGTAGACTTAGATGATGGCTCTTTTGACTGGTGTGAGCTGATATCTCTTTGTAGTTTTAATTTGCATTTCTCTAATAATTAACGATGATGGCATCTTTTCATGTGTTTTTTGGCCTTTTGTATGTCTTCTTTGGAGAAATGCCTATTTAGATCTCACTTTTGATTGGGTTGTTTGCTTTATTAATATAAAGCTGCATGAGCTGTTTGTATGTTTTGGAGATTAATCTCTGTCAGTCACTATGTTTGTAATAAAGCCTTTTTTATTTCTTCTTCATTAGAACTCAATATTCTATTAATCAAGTTAGTATTTGACTCCAATAAGTCTCTTTTTCCTCTGTCAATTTTAGCCTAACTACAGAAGTTCTGCCTTTTGTATTTATCCAAAGAGGAAACCCCAGAACTTGATGTCTGCTACTAGACTGGCAAGAAAGACTGGTTTCTCATTAACTTCTTCCTGTGTTCTGGAAGTCGGTCTGAAGCGCAAATCTCACATCTTTTGGGGGTTTTTTCTGTAAAAATATCCCCTTCCATCCCAGCCTAACGCTTATTCCCAGCTCTGTGTTGCCAGTTATAATTGTATTCATGAAAACAAATTTTCACTTGAGACATGGATGGAAACAATTTGTGGGGAAGGCATAAAATAGCAGGGGTGTATCTCTCATGTTTGTTGTCTACTTCATATAATTCATTTTTGAGTGGAAGCAATTTCAATTCCATATATGCTCAGTTTAAATATTTTTGGGAGGATTTCCCAATAACTACCTCTGATAGAAACTGAGCTCTGGTCTCATAACAAAAGTTTATTTCTTCTCTAAGCAAATGGCTAATCATGGCAGGTCCAAATTGAAAGTTAATAGCTTGGAGGAGTTTAGAATAAAAAATAGAAAAAGCGTAAATTTTTTGATATGTATTAGGTTTGGAACAGTTTGAGAAATGAAAAGTTATTAATTGGTATTTTAGCAAAGGGTTTTTTTTATAAGGAGTGTTCTTGCCTGGAGAATCCCAGGGATGGGGGAGCCTAGTGGGCTGCCATCTATGGGGTCACACAGAGTCGGACACGACTGACGCGACTTAGCAGTAGCAGCAGCAGAGAAGATCTGAATCGAATCTAACACACGTATAGCACTCATTATGCTAGCCAGTAAATTTCAGGTGAAAGACCAAGTACCAAAAAGCACACATTTTAAATTTACATATCATGTCCTTAAACCAGCCATTTATTTATTCTTACAAGGTGCCAGGCATGTACTAGGCCCTTCCATAGATCAGTTTAGTGGTTAATATATATTTTACCCTTGCATATTTGTGGAGAATGCTACATTCTCATTAGAAATAGCTCCAAAACTGTGGTGTAATGACCCATTATCCTTGGTTTGGAGGGAGCAAGTTTGGGGAAACATGAGAATTTGTTGGAAAAAGTAAATTTAAGCCTAACTTTGACTATGAACTTGTGATCTAAGCCACTGTGGTCTGATAGCTCCCATAGTTTGGATCTTTCACTATCTGTTATGCCTTAATGTTTCTATCCTTCCAAAATTCATATGTTGAATTCTTACCCCCTACCCACCCAAGGTGATGCTATTAGGAGGTGGGAGCTTTGGGGAGGTGATTAGGTATGAGGGTGAAGTCCTCAAGAATGGGATTAATATTCTTATAAAAAAGACCCCAGAGAGCTCCCACCATGTGAGGACACATCCAGAAGTCAGCAGTCTGCAACCAGAAAGTGGACTCTCTATAGGGCCTTGATCTAGACTTCCAGCCTCCAGAACCGTGAGAAAGAAATGTTTGTTGTCTGAACCACTAAGTCTATGATACTTTTAAAAACAGCAGCTCACACTAAGATGCTACCAAAATATTTAATAAGAATTTTCAGTGACCATGAGTTGAACTGAATTATGACTGATTCAGAGGTCATAATAAGAAAATGATGAATGCACGGATTCCAAGAATGTGGTAGATCCACTAATATTTCCTACTGGTTGGTTCACTTCCTCTACCTAACTGATCCCCCAGTTCTGATTAAGAGGCCCAGCAGGGTGAACCTGACTGATAAATTCCATCTGGGTAGGGGATGTGGAGGTGGGGCATTCTATTGTTGTTCTTCAGTCGCCCAGTCATGTGTGACTCTTTGTGACCCCGTGGACTGTAGCATGCCAGGCCTGTCTGTCCCTCACCATCTCCCAAAGTTTGCCCAAGTTCATCGGTGATGCCATCCAGCCATCTCATCCTCTGAGACCCTCTTCTCCTTCTGCCCTCAGTCTTTCCCAGCATCAGGAACTTTCCCAATAAGTCAGCTAGCTATTTGCATCAGATGACCAAAATACTGGAGTTTCAGCTTCAGCATTAGTCCTTCCAATGAGTACTCAGGGTTGATTTCCCTTAAGGTTGACTGGTTTGATCTTGCTGTCCAAGGGATTCTCAGGAGTCTTCTCCAGCACCACAGTTCAAAGGCATCAATTCTTTGGCACTCTGCATACTTTATGATCCAGCTCTCACAACCATACGTGACCACTGGGAAGACCATAGGCTTGAGTATATGGCCACTAGGCCAGCCAGGTATGACTTAAATCAAATCCCCTATGAATATGCAGTGGATGAAATGAATAGATTCAAAGGATTAGAACTTGGAAATAGTGTGCCTGAAGAACTATGGACAGAGGTCTGAAAAATTGTACAGGAGGCAGTGAACAAAACCATCCCAAAGAAAAGAAGAAGAAGGCAGAGTGGTTATCTGAGGAGGCCTTACAAATAACTAAAGAAAGAAGACAAGCAAAAAGCAAGAGAGAAAGGGAAAGGTATATTCAACTAAATGCAGATTTCCAAAGAACAGCACGGAGAGACAAGAGGACCTTCTTTAATGAACAATGTATAAAACTAGAAGAAAACGACCTAAGGGGAAAGACTTGAAATCTCTCCAGGAAAGTTGGAGATATCAAGGGAACATTTTGCCTAAAGGTGGGCACAATAAAGAGACATTCTCAGTTCAGTTCAGTTCTGTTCAGTCGCTCAGTCATGTCTGACTCTTTGCGACCCCATGAATTGCAGCACGCCAGGCCTCCCTGTCCATTGCCAACTCCCGGAGTCTACTCAAACTCATGCCCATCGAGTTGGTGATGCCATCCAGCAATCTCATCCTCTGTTGTCCCCTTCTCCTCCTGCCCCCAATCCCTCCAAGCATCAGGGTCTTTTCCAATGAGTCAACTCTTCACATGAGGTGGCCAAAGTATTGGAGTTTCAGCTTCAGCATCAGTCCTTCCAGTGAACACCCAGGACTTATCTCCTTCAGGATGGACTGGTTGGATCTCCTTGCAGTCCGAAAGATGATCAAGAGCCTTCTCCAACACCACATTTCAAAAGCATCAATTTTTCAGCACTGAGCTTTCTTCACAGTCCAACTCTCACATTCATACATGACCACTGGAAAAACCATAGCCTTGACTAGACGGACCTTTGAGGGCAAAGTAATGTCTCTGCTTTTTAATATGCTATCTAGGTTGGTCATCACTTTTCTTCCAAGGAGTAAGTGTCTTTTAATTTCATGGCTGCAGTCACCATCTGCAGTGATTTTGGAGCCCCCAAAAAATAAAGTCTGACACTGTTTCCACTGTCTCCCCATCTATTTGCCATAAGGTGATGGGACCAGATACCATGATCTTAGTTTTCTGAATGTTGAGTTTTAAGCCAGTTTTTTCACTCTCCTCTTTCACTTTCATCAAGAGGCTTTTTAGTTCCTCTTCACTTTCTGCCATAAGGGTGGTGTCATCTGCATATCTGAGGTTATTGATATTTCTCCCAGCAATCTTGATTCCAACTTATGCTTCTTCCAGCCCAGTGTTTCTCGTGATGTACTCTGCATATAAGTTAAATAAGCAGGGTGACAATAAACAGCCTTAACGTACTCTTTTTCCTATTTGGAACCAGTCTGTTGTTCCATGTCCAGTTCTAACTATTGCTTCTTGACCTGCATACAGGTTTCTCAAGAGGCAGGTCAGGTGGTCTGGTATTCCCATCTCCTTCAAAATTTTTCACAGTTTATTGTGATCCACACAGTTGAAGGCTTTGGCGTAGTCAATAAAGCAGAAATAGATGTTTTTCTGGAACTCTCTTGCTTTTTTGATGATCCAGCGGATATTGGCAATTTGATCTCTGGTTCCTCTGCCTTTTCTAAATCCAGCTTGAACATCTGGAAGTTCACAGTTCACATATTGCTGAAGCCTGGCTTGGGGAATTTTTAGTATTACTTTACTAGCGTGTGAGATGAGTGCAATTGTGTGGTAGTTTGAGCATTCTTTGGGATTGCCTTTCTTAGGGATTGGAATGAAAACAGACCTTTTCCAGTCCTCTGGCCACTGCTGGGTTTTCCAAATTTGCTTGCATATTGAGTACAGCACTTTCACAGCATCATCTTTCAGGATTTGAAACAGCTCAACTGGAATTCCATCACATCCACTAGCTTTGTTTGTAGTGATGCTTTCTAAGGCCCACTTGACTTCACATTCCAGGATGTCTGGCTCTAGGTGAGTGATCACACCATTGTGGGTATCTGGGTCGTGAAGATCTTTTTTGTACAGTTCTTCTGTGTATTCTTGCCACCTCTTCTTAATATCTTCTGCTTCTGTTAGGTCCATACCATTTCTGCCCTTTATTGAGCCCATTTTTGCATGAAATGTTCCCTTGGTATCTCTAATTCTCTCGAAGAGATCTCTAGTCTTTCCCATTCTGTTGTTTTCGTCTATTTCTTTGCATTGATCGCTGAGGAAGGTTTTCTTATCTCTCCTTGCTATTCTTTGGAACTCTGCATTCAAATGGGAATATCTTTCCTTTTCTCCTTTGCTCTTTGCTTCTCTTCTTTTCACAGTTATTTGTAAGGCCTCCTCAGACAACCATTTTGCCTTTTTGCATTTCTTTTCCATGGGGATGGTCTTGCTCCCTGTCTCCTGTACAATGTCACGAACCTCCATCCATAGTTCATCAGGCTCTCTGTCTATCAGATCTAGTCCCTTAAATCTATTTCTCACTTCCACTGTATAGTCACAAGGGATTTAATTTAGGTCATACCTGAATGGTCTAGTGGTTATCCCTATTCTCTTCACTTTAAGTCTAAATTTGGCAATAAGGAGTTCATGATCTGAGTCACAGTCAGCTTCAGGTCTTGTTTTTGCTGTCTGTATAGAGCTTCTCCATCTTTGGCTGCAAAGAATATAATCAGTCTGATTTCGGTGTTGGCCATCTGGTGATGTCCATGTGTAGAGTCTTCTCTTGTGTTGTTGGAGGAGGGTGTTTGCCATGACCAGTGTGTTCTCTTGGCAGAACTCTATTAGCCTTTGCCCTGCTTCATTCTGTCCTCCAAGGCCAAATTTGCCTGTCACTCCAGGTGTTTCTTGACTTCCTACTTTTGCATTCCAGTCCCCTATAATGAAAAGGCCATCTTTTTTTGGGTGTTAGTTCTAAAAGGTTTTGTAAGTCTTCATAGAACCGTTCAACTTTGGCTTATTCAGCATTACTGGTTGGGGCATAGGCTTGGGTTACCGTGATATTGAATGGTTTGCCTTGGAAATGAACAGAGATCATTCTGTCGTTTTTGAGATTGCATCCAAGTACTGCATTTCGGACTCTTTTGTTGACTATGATGGCTACTCCATTTCTTCTAAGGGATTCCTGCCCACAGTAGTAGATATAACGGTCATCTGAGTTAAATTCACCCACTCCAGTCCATTTTAGTTCGCTGATTCCTAGAATGTCGACATTCACTCTTGCCATCTCCTGTTTGACCACTTCCAATTTGCCTTGATTCATGGACCTAACATTCCAGGTTCTTATGCAATATTGCTCTTTACAGCATCGGACCTTGCTTCTATCACCAGTCCCATCCACAACTGGGTATTGTTTTTGTTTTGGCTCCATCCTTTCATTCTTTTTGGAGTTATTTCTCCACTGATGTCCAGTAGCATATTGGGCACCTACCGTCCTGGGGAGTTTCTCTTTCAGTATCCTATCATTTTGCCTTCTCATACTGTTCATGGGGTTCTCAAGGCCAGAATACTGAAGTGGTTTGCCATTCCCTTCTCCAGTGGACCACATTCTGTCAGAAAGAGACATTCTAGTTCCAGCTAAATCTCTTACCTTAAAGGGCCACTTGAAGTAAATTGGGTCAAATGGAGGTGGGAAAACTAGGAAAGGTGAGAGAGAGATGCTTGTCTGATCAAGTGAAACAGAATTTCACAGACATGCTGCTGGTGGGAACTTGCATTCATTTGTCATGTTTCCATTAAAGGACTGGCAATGGAAGAAAGAGCAAACACCTTCCGAAGCAGCAAGACTCAAATCAAATACAAACACCCCCTGGGCCAAGTTAGAACCTTGCTGTGCTGTCTTCCCAGAGCTCCCTATTAATGTCTTATTGCAGAAGTTGCCTCATTTTATCATAGTAAGTACCTGCTACAGGGTAGCTTCAGTAACTCCTGAGAGCACAGGGAGTCTTTGCATTTATCTTTGTTCCCCCTTATTGAATGCTGATTGAAGACATAATTGATGATATAAATTGCAACATATATGTGAAACTCCATCCAAGTCTGAACATTATGGTTTATATAAATAGGTATAAAATGCTTCATGACCCATGATGGGCAGCATGCTGCATTCCCTTTTCAGATTAACATGGAATTGGCTCTAAGCCCCACCTGCCAGAATTAAGGGAGATCCAGTGTCATACTTCTGCCTTCCTGTTATAGAGTGAAATGTTTGTGTACCAACCTAATTTATATGTTGAAACCTTATCTCCAATGTGATAGTACTAGGAGATGGGGCCTTTAGGCAGTGCTTAGGTCATGAGGGTGGAGCCCTTATGAATGGAATTAGTGGCTTTGTAAACACAAAGCTCCTTTACCCCTTCCAACATATGAAAACACAGTGAAAAGATGGCTGTCTATCAATTTAGGAAGTGTGTCCTCACCAGACACTGAGTATGCTGGTGCCTTTCTCTTGGACTTTCCAGCCCCCAGAACTGTGAGAAATAAATTTCTGTGGTTTATTGGCCACCCAGTTTATGGTATTTTTGTTATAGCAGCCTGAACAGACAAAGACACTTCCTTCCTTTTTTTCTTGGATCATCTAACATCACAAGGGGATTAAACAACACATCATAGTCTGCCAGAATTCCCCTCGCCAGTCACCAGGGACCCAGATGAGTCTCTGTTCACTGTGTCTTCCCTGTCTAGGATTTGCTGGAGCGATCAGTTTTCCACTGTACTTCGAGCCCAGCTGTTGAGGTATTAGCAGTGCATCAGCTTATAGAGTTTCCTGCTGAGCAGCATGGGACTTTGAAAAAAAGATGGCCCCAAAAGTTTATACAATTTGCTCTCATCTATTAGAACCCGTTGCTTAGATCCCTAGGCTACTAACTAATGCTTACCTTTTCAGGAGCCTTCATAGCCATGCTCCCACAAGGTCTTTCACCCAGCCAAAGAATGTCTAAGCATCTCCTTTTTTTCTAAGATGACAACCGCTCTACCTTTCTTGAATTCTAGGGTCTTTTTAGGGTGTGGGCATCTTTTCTTCTTCATATTCCTAAAATAAATGGGAGAAATTCTTCCTCCCATAGTGAAGTTTAAAAGATCATTAAGAAGGACTTGGGCTTCAGAAACATAAGAATCTTTCCATTTCTCCTCTTGGGAATGGAGATAGAATGCCTTTTTTTCCTTCTTGATAAATTGTCCACTCCATGAATAAGAGACTTTTTAATAGAGAATAAAAATTCTAATACAAGTTAAATTATCACCTGCAGGTCGCTCTGTTATATCAAAGATGCATAGAACAAGAATGCATGCTTTTGTTAAATTCATCTCTTGCATATTGAAAGGATTTCTTCTTTAGTAATGACCTAAATGTAAAAATCTATGCCATATTGTTTTAACCTTTGTAATTTATTTTTTAGTTGTTACAAAAAAAGTGTTTTGGTAGAGAGTCCAGAAAGGAAACATTGCCAAGCCTGCTGCCAGAGACAGAACTGGAGAAGCCAGTCTCACAGGACTCTGTTGAAAACAAGCCACCTTCAACACTCCCCTGATATCCTCACTGCATTGGTTTGGCAGTAACTTCCCAAGACCAGTGTGCAAGGAAGGAAGATAGAGAAGTAGCCCTGTGGTATGGTACTTGGCTGTGATCACTCCATATCACTTTATGCCTGGTAACTCAATGAAACTGCTTACCGTTATATTAAGAGGCATAACTTCTCGTTAAAGCATATCCATAGTACTGGAGGACTTAGGCCAGGAGAGGTTGTGTATCTCAGTTATACTCTGTGTCAAGAACTCCCCTGTGAATTAATTATTCAGATAATGCTGCTGAGACCAGACTACTGACCCATTGTCACCAATGGTCTGGTCTCAACAATATTACCTGAATAATTCAGGTAATTTCCTAATAATTAAGGTTAGTTGCTCCTTTGGGAGAACATCTCTGGTGGGTTTTCCTACACATTGATCTCAGAATTATTAAATAAAGGTGAAACTCACTAGAGTTTAGGTTTAAATATTTTCTTTTCCTGGAGACTCTCTAGCCTCTAGCCAAAGGTATTTATTCTCTATTTAGTTTTCTTTGAGTTGAGCTACAAAGGTGATATGGATGTAGGGTAACTTGTCAAGCCACAAACATAACCTGCTCTGTAATAATGCACTCCCACACTGTTATCTTGCTTTGAACATGGTATGATTCAACTTCTAATCCTGTTTTCCTAATTCTTAAATGAAGTGGTTTCACTCTATTAAAGATCATCCTCAACTGAAAGTCACTAAAATATCTATATGTCATAAGGGCTAGCGCAACACTAAGCTCTTAATCTGAAGTTGACCTTTTTTTAGAAAAACTGTAACTCGGAATTTGACCTTATCACCTCAGGAAATTAATTTAAAAATCTGTCTCTACAGTGTTACATGTGCTTTTTTTTTTTTAATCAAGATTTTATGAATTTGACTTGGATTATAGGAGAAATTATTTGCTCACTGAAACACCTTTTTAAAATTCCTTTTCTTTCTTCCTTAAGATATAGAAAAAAACTTGTTTTGAAAGGAACTCAAAATGAAAGTGGAGAAGGCAATGGCACCCCACTCCAATACTCTTGCCTGGAAAATCCCATGGATGGAGGAGCCTGGCAGGCTGTGGTCCATAAGGTTGCGAAGAGTCGGACTTGACTGAGCGACTTCACTTTCACTTTTCACTTTCACGCATTGGAGAAGGAAATGGCAACCCACTCCAGTGTTCTTGCCTGGAGAATCCCAGGGACCAGGGAGCCTGGTGGGCTGCCGTCTATGGGGTTGCACAGAGTCCAACACGACTGAAGCGACTTAGCAGTAATATGAAAGATAGCATGGGTGTGGGCCACCATATATCAAAGCCTCAAGGAATTCGCTTTCAGCATGTTTATGTTTCAACTGAGGCTTCTGAATACCACCCAGTACAGGCTGTAATGTATGCAGAGTAAATGTGATTGGCACTGAAGAGTAAAAGCCTCAGGCTTGAGTTAGGGAGGGAGCAAGAGAATATTAACAACCCAGAAGCCTGTTTGGATCATGACAGGTGGCTGTTGATTAGGACAGGCATATAACTCACCTGGGGGCCTTAGTGGAAATGTCATGCCTTATTTTAGAAAGAAATTAGATTCGGTGATGGGAGATACACTTCAGGGACTAAATAGCACACTAACAACGTATTTTAACTGTGTCACTGACAAGCAAGATTGATTTTCAAATGTGCTTCTAACAAAGATTAAAATAAAAATAAAACCTGAGAGCAAATGGTGAATCAATGAAAAGAAATGTGTGAAAGCATGATGGGGGATTATGTGAGATACTGCTCCTGCCACCAAATTCTGTGAAATGCTAGTTTTTAAAAAAATATTACTTGAAAATAACTTAAAATTTAGTCAGTTTCAGGCAAATTTTTGGAACAGGAAATATATCAGTGGTTGTATAGGGCTGGAGATGGGATCTGGGATTAACTATAATCTGGCATAATGGATATCTTATGGGTGACAAAAATGTTCTAAAACTGAATTGGGAAGATAGTTGCCTACCTGTATAAATTTAATGAAGATCAAGGAAGTGACAAATAGATTCAAGGGATTAGATCTGATAGAGTGCCTGAAGAACTACGGACGGAGGTTCATGACATTGTGTAGGAGGCAGTGATCAAGACCATCCCCAAGAAAAAGAAATGCAAAAAGGCAAAATGGTTATCTGAGGAGGCCTTACATATAGCTGAGAAAAGAAGAGAAGCTAAAGGCAAAGGAGAAAAGGAAAGATATACTCATTTGAAGGCAGAGTTCCAAAGAAGAGCAAGGAGAGATAAGAAAGCATTTCTCAGTGATCAATGCAAAGAGATAGAGGAAAACAATAGAATGGGAAAGACTAGAGATCTCTTCAAGAAAATTAGAGATGCCAAGGGAATATTTCACACAAAGATGGGCTAAATAAAGGACAGAAATGGTATGGACCTAACAGAAGCAGAAGATATTAAGAAGAGGTGGCAAGAATACACAGAACTGTACAAAAAAGATCTTCATGACCCAGATAACCATGATGGTATGGTCACTCACCCAGAGCCAGACAGCCAGGAATGTGAAGTCAAGTGGGCCTTAGGAAGCATCACTACGAACAAAGGCTAGTGGAGGTGATGGAATTCCAGTTGACCTATTTCAAATCCTAAAAGATGATTCTGTGAAAGTGCTGCACTCAATGTGCTAGCAAATTTGGAAAACTCAGCATTGGCCACAGGACTGGAAAAGGTCAGTTTTCATTCCAATTCCAAAGAAAGGCAATGCCAAACAATGTTCAAACTATCACACAATTGCGCTCATCTCACACGCTAGCAAAGTGATGCTCAAAATTCTTCAAGCCAGGCTTCAACAGTACGTGAACTGAGAACTTTCAGATGTTCAAGCTGGATTTAGAAAATGCAGAGGAACCAGAGATCAAATTGCCAACATCCATTGGATTATTGAAAAAGCAAGAGAGTTCCAGAAAAACATCTATTTCTGCTTTATTGACTATGCCAAAGCCTTCGACTGTGTGGATCACAATAAACTGTGGAAAATTCTGAGGAAATGGGAATACCAGACCACCTGACCTGCCTCCTGAGAAATCTGTATGCAGGTCAGGAAGCAACAGTTAGAACTGGACATGGAACAACAGACTGGTTCCAAACAGGAAAAAGAGTACGTCAAGGCTGTTTATTGTCACCCTGCTTATTCAACTTATATGCAGAGTACATCACATGAAATGCCAGACTGGATGAAGCATAAGCTGGAATCAAGATTGCTGGGAGAAATATCAATAGCCTCAGATATGCAGATGACACCACCCTTATGGCAGAAAGTGAAGAAAAGCTTAAGAACCTCTTGCTGCAGGTGAAAGAGGAGAGTGAAAACACTGGCTTAAAACTCAACATTCGGAGAACTAAGATCATGGCATCCAGTCCCATCACTTTATGGCAAATAGATGGGGAAACAATGGAAACATTGAGAGACTATTATTTTGGGCTCCAAAATCACTGCAGATGGTGACTGCAGCCATGAAATTAAAAGACGCTTGCTCCTGGGAAGAAAAGCTATGACCAACCTAGAGAGCATATTAAAAAGCAGAGACATTACTTTGCCAACAAAATCTGTCTAATCAAAGCTATGGTTTTTCCAGTAGTCATGTATGGATGTGACAGTTGGACTATAAAGAAAGCTGAGTGCCAAAAATTGTTGCTTTTGAACTGTGGTATTGGAGAAGACTCTTGAGAGTCTCTTGGACTGCAAGGAGATCCAACCATTCAATCCTAAAGGAAATCAGTCCTGAATATTCATTGGAAGGACTGATGTTGAAGCTGAAACTCCAGTATTTTGGCCACATGATGTGAAGAGCTGACTCATTGGAAAAGATTCTGATGTTGGGAAAGATAGAAGGCAGGAGGAGGAGGGGGCGACAGAGAATGAGATGGTTGGATGACATCACCAACTTGATGCTTGATGAGCAAGCTTCAGGAATTGGTGATGGATAGGGAAGCCTGGCATGCTGAAGTCCATGTATTCAGAGTTAGACATTACTGAGTGACTAAACTGAACTGAATTAGCCTGTACACTTGTGATGGGCACATTTTATCATATACAAGTTATACTTCATAAAGTTTTTAAGAAAATTAACAAGGTGCAACTTCATGACATTCGACTTGGAAATGATTTCTTGGATATGACCCTAAAGCATAAGCAACAAAAGGAAAAATTAAGCTGGACTATATTAGAATTCAATACTTCTGTGTATTTAAGAACAAAATCAAGAGAATGAAAAAGGCAGCCTGCAGAATGGGAGAAAATATTTTAAAATCATGTATCTCATAATTGGTTAATATCCAGAATATTTAAAGAAATCTTGAAGCTCAACAACAACAACACTAACAACTCAATTGAAAACTGAACAAAGGTCTTGAATATGCATTTCTCCATAGAAGATATGCATATGGCCAATAAACACAAGTAAAGATGCTCAACATCACTAAGCATCAGGGAAATACAAATCATAATCACACAAGATATCTCCTTATATACATTAGAATGGCCACTATAAAAAAAGCAAAAAACAAAAACAGGAAATAACAAGTGTTGGCAAGAATGTGAAGAGATCAGAACCCTTGTTCACTGTTGATGTAAAGTGGTGCAGCTGCTTTGGAAAACAGTATGGAGGTTCCTTAAAAAATTAAAAATAGAATTCCCATATGATCCAGTAACTCCATTTCTGAGTATATACCCAAATGAATCAAAAGCAGGGTCTCTGTAGTCTATGGGGTCGCGTAGAGTCAGGCACAATTGAGGGACTAAGCACAAAAACTTAAAAAGGGTTAAATGTTTTTTTAAACCAAATATGCTTCTCTATTCTAAAACCCCCTAAACTGGTTTTATCTACTCTAGTCCTGAAATACTATGAGTCATTAATAAATTGTTGTGGGTATAAATGCATTCAAGATTGTGTTAATCAATTCTGAAATTGCCTGTGCTATTCATTTGGCTAGTACATCTGTTGTCATGGAGTTAATTCTCACTTTTTTGTGGATAATCTTACCTAGACCAACTTCACAAATTCTGGTCCTTCAGTTCTAAATTCTTGATGGTATTGAAATAGAAGCGAAGGGGCCAAGCCACAGCCTTTAAAAGAATGACAAATCCCGAGGACATAACATAAACTGATTAGAACCAAATAAGTCCAAGATGGCAGAATGGCTGACTTCCTCTAGAACTTGAGCCTCAGGATACACTCGTTGTGAGACATCAACAAGCTAAATGACACACCCACAGGTGCCATGACAGTTCCAAGACTGACCATAAAGGTCAAAACATTGTTGTTGTTGTTCAGTCACTGAATCATGTCTGACCCTTTGTAACCCCATGAACTGCAGCATGCCAGGCTCCTCTGTCCTCTACCATCTCCTGGAGTTTGCTCAAATTTGTGTCCATTGCGTCGGTGATGCTATCTACCCATCTTGTCCTCTGTCACCCTCTTCTCCTTTTGCCTTCAATCTTTCCCAGCATCAAGGTCTTTTCCCATGAGTTGGCTCTCTGCATCAGGTGGTCAAAGTAGTGGAGCTTTACCTTCAGCAGTAATCCCCTTGATGGCTCACAGCCTTGTAGTGGCAGAGGGCTTGTGCAGCTCAATTAAACTATGAGCCCTGCCGTGCAGGGCCACCCAAGCTGGACAGGTCATAGTGAAGATTTCTGGCAGAATCTTCAGAAGAAGAAACGCAGCATACTCTAATATTCTTGCCTGGAGAACTCCAGGCCCAGTATGAAGAGGCAAAAAGTGGGCAGAGGTCCAATTCTTGGAAATCCTCACCTCTCCTTACAAGTTAATGGAATACTCCTCCCTCTCAGCCTATGGAATTATCCACCCCTATAAAAACTGACAACCCCATACCCCTGGGTCACTTTTGCCTTCTGAGATGGCCTACACTCTTCTGTGGAGTGTGTTTCTCTATGAATAAATCCATTTCTTGCCTATCATTTTATCTCTCACTGAATTCTTCCTGTGATGAAATGTTAAGGACATGATTCATTAACTCCTGAGACTGGGTGTGACCTTGGTGAAAAGACTGTAGGTTCAAGTCCCAATCTAAATTGCATGGTTTACTCATTTTCACTGGAACATCACCAAATTATCCCAGAGTCACCATGGGTAAACAAAAATTCATATTCTTTGCAAATAATGTCTGCCTCTTGAAATCCCCTGTTCTTCCTTTGGCCTCAGTCATCCTTCTATTTATCATGGCTGACATCTGTGGAGTTTTTTTTTGGATCCTACCTATTTCTCAGTAACAATCTTTGGTTTTTCTGCCTTCACTCTTTTCTATTTCTAAACATACTGTACAATATTGGCAGGTAAATTTAAATCTTAAAACATTCAGATAATTCACAGTTAATCCTAACCCACATACCAAAGTAATCTCTGACTATTATCAAACTTAATTCTCTTTTTCTGCATTAAGTATGTTCTACTTATTCTTCCCTGATGGCTCAAATAGTAAAGAATCTGCCTGTGATGTGGGAGACCTGGGTTCGATCCCTGGGTTGGGAAGATCCCCTGGAAGAGGGCATGGCAACCCACTCCAGTATTCTGGCCTGGAGAATCCCCAGGGACAGAGGAGTCTGGCAGACTACAGGTCCATGGGGTCACAAAGAGTTGGACACGACTGAGCGACTAAGCACAGCACATTGTCCACACTCTAATTTTCATCTGTTTTATTCCCTTTCTAAATACAGTGGTCTTCTCCCTCTTTCCCACTTAATAATCTCTTTCCATTAAATGTTCCCTGATTGCTACAGCCTGTTGTCATCTCAGTCTTCTCTGAATGACTCCCTCGTCTCTCACTATCTCCTCTGGACCACATGGTGAAGTGTGAGCTGTCATAACCAGAAAAGCTTAACAGAAGCAAACCCAGGATGGGCCTGGGGTCAGATGATAAGAAAGTGTTGTGAGGCTGTTAGTTGAGATGGGATTGTGGTCAAGATCAGACTGTGAATTAGCACAATAGAAGAAACACATGAATAAAAGGAGACTTGAGAGTCAAAGTCTTTGGAAAAGACTGAAGAACAATAAGGAATATAAACTGGAGTAAATCTTAAGTATCCCAACTTCCAATTTTAAGAACTCTAGTCACTGCGCCTTGCAGTCTTAGGCAGCAGAGTGGCTCATGGGAAGGGTATGAAGCAGTTCTTGTGTCTCCTGTCAGACATGGATTCTAATCCAGTACTGCCACTTACTGTCTCTGTGATCTTAGGTCAATTACTCAGACTTCCTGATCCTTGTATTCATCTCTAAAATAGGGTTAATGACACCAATATTATAGAACTATTCTGATAACTAGATAAAATTGAATAATGTAGCTAAAGATTCTGTAGATGCTTAGTAATCTATTGAACATTTACCTATTAATCCTTTATTCTGGCTAAGGTCAATTGCTCTGTAGGTACTGAGTGAAAAACTGCCTTCATTTTGAGTTATAAAGGTAATATTATCACTTTATCACTGTGTGAATGGGATTTCCCAGGTGGCTCTAGTGGTAAAGAACCGGCCTGCCAATGCAGGAGTTGTAAGGATGCAGGTTCGATCCCTGGGTTGGGAAGATCTCCTGGTGGAGGGCATGGTGACTCGCTCCAGTATTCTTGCCTAGAGAATTCAATGGGCAGAGAAGCCTGGTGGGCTATAGTCCAAAGGATCCCAAAGAACTGGACACGACTGAAACAGCTTAACATGCATGTATGCAGAGGCATTCACTGTGTAGAAGAAAGTGTGGTGTCTATGAATGTCAGCCTACATCTTAAGTATGCAAGAAATAAAATAATACTTTAATTCCTTATTTTTTCCTACCATCTTTTCTTTTTTCCATTTTCCTTTCTTTCCATTTAATTTGACTCCAGTGTGGACTGGATAGGAAATTCAGTCTCAGCGGTTCTGGGGTTCTCCACCTCCTTTCAATTTTCAGCCAAGAGTTCATTCAGAGTCTTTCACTAAGCCTTTAGGAATGTCTTGATACTCATTGGTCTCTGTCTATCCTGAATAATTCTTAGAATCCTCTTTGCCCAATACTCTTTCAGATATTTTGCCCTACTTGGACTCCAAGGTCAATCTAAGAACACTGGATCAAATTCCAGTATCATAGGAAGCCACATGGAAAGAAGAAAGGAAAAGAAAGGAAAGATGAAAGTAAGGAAGAAGTCATTAGCTCAGGAATCTCTGGTTTTGCTTGTTAGACAATAAATCATCAAAAGAAAGTCCTATATTCTAGGCAGAAATGAAAATCTCTAGAAGGACTAAAGCCATGGAAAAGCCTAAAGTTCAGAGTATTATAGAGTTTTTTATTTGCAACTTGAACTTTCTCTTCCTTTGACAGAAGAGCCATACATTGTTCAAAGGGTATTTCCAGTTGACTCAGACAAAGAGACCTTATGGGCTGTCTGAAGCAGGAGAAGCACAATACTTCTGGTTTTGACTCTGTCCTAACTTGATTACTTAACTTCATCTTTGGGGGCCCATTTATTTTTTTAATCTGTAAAATGGAGGTGTTCTAACCACAAACTGTTAAAATTTATTGAATTCTAAAATTCTCTGGAACCATTTGCTAGAAAAAAAATTATTTTAGAGGGTGGGCTTTGCTATAGGTTTCAGAATCACGACTATAAAAGGAAACAATTCAGAGGCAAAATAATCTCCTCCCTCACCCAACTGTCATTGCTCTTTAGCCCTGCCCCTGTTACAGCCTGGATGAATTTCTGTTCTGATTTATAGTCATTTGCTGGCAGGTCTTATCTCCTTGTTTACTACTAGGATATAATCCTTTATGGAACTGATTTAGCTATCTAGACATCTCTCCTTTCCTTCTTTTCTCACTCCCAGCTTACAGTCTCCTTGAACATAGTTAGCACTAGTGAGAATTATTTATGTGATGGAAATAACCATAGTGAATGCAAAAGGAACTCAAGAATTTCCTCTGAAGATTGTCTTTATTAACGGATCAGTTAGACTGTCACCCACAGTCTAACAAATTGAAACTGCCTTTGTCTTAAAATATTTATTTAAAATATTTTGCTGTTGTATTTAACTCGTTGTGTTTTCTTTAAAATCTCACAATGAGGCTGAAAAGTAGATATTGGAAAACAAAGGCTTAGAGGGGTTAAGGGGCTTGAAGAGCACTTAGTTTGCTAAGATGCAGAATAAGAACATGACTCCAAATATTTCAGATTTCAAAGCCCACTTCTCTGAAGTAGAAATATTTCCCAAATCCTTTAGAAAGAGTTAGTGGTGATTGCCTCACAGTTGAAGAGACAAACTGTTTTACTAAATATATATGAAAGAAGAAGAGCAACAATGGTGAATTTGGAGACAAAATTTCCTTCTAGTTCAGTCTAAGCAGGATCTCTGATTTTAAGCAGCTATTTCATGATACAGAGCATTGAAGTCTAGCCTTGAGCTTGTACTCATGGTGCTTACACAGGTTTTCCTGGAGTTTGCAAATGCTTGTAAACAACAGAAGTTTTCAGTGAGAGAAAAAGGAAAACATTTTCAATATAAAGATAAAGGAGAGAGACTCATTGGCCCAATCCCATTAGAATGATTAGACTGAAAATAATATCCTTTTACTTTCAGCTTATTCTGAGTAAGCAACTATTTTCAACAGACATCCCATAATGAGTCCCAATTCTCAGAACACTGAAAACCCTTTCAACAATTTCTATAGGAAAATGAAGTCTACTGTTTGTGAGGGGAAGAAAAAGATAACCAGAATTGCATACTGTTATGGCTGTAATAAATACTCTATGGAATGTCTCTTACATGTATATTGTGCTTTCAATCCACAATGAATATATATTTGAACATTAAATTTGTCTCCCCCCACCACCAAAAAACAGATATTTATGTCAAACTAAAAGTCAGGACTGAACTTATATGTCTGTCTTTGGAAGTCACTCTACTTAAGAGTCGTTTCTTTATCTTCTGCTTCGGTAAGGACTTTATTGATTACTGAAAATTTGGCTTGAAGTTTTAATATGATATATAATATGGAAGTTTTAATATGATATATAATCAGAAGTCAGCTCACCCACTCCTCCCCTGTTTATATTTGAAAATAAATCATAGTGTAATAGTATACATCTAGAGACTTGTCATCATGGACACACCCTTGAAATTGTCTGCTGTGACTAACTGCTTACCTCATATAGGTGAGGACACTGACTGCTTTCAGTGTTATTTCAGGCTTTTGACTCAAACTTTGATTCTAGTAATTATGGAGAATAAACACAATTTTGGATGAGAAGCATCAATTCTTTACTTTTTGGTAAATAGGTATAATTTTTGGTTTTACATAAATAGTTTTATTTATTTATATACATAAATAAACTATAAGTAAAGTCATTCAGTCTTTAAATAGCATTTTCTAACTGGAGTTCACAGTTTAGTAAATGAATGAAAACCTAATTTAAAAATCTATGTCTTATAGAAAATAGACTTATGGTCACCAAAGGAGGAGGGGAGGAATAAATTAAATGTGTGGCATTAACAGATACACACTACCGTATTTAAAGGTAAACAACAAGGTTTCACTGTGTAGTACAGCAAAGAATGGACCTTCCCAGGTGGTGCAGTGGTAGAGTCCACCTGCCAATGCAGGAGATGCAAGAGACATGAGTTTGATCCCAGGGTTGGGAAAACCCCCCTTGAGAAGGAAATGGCAACCCACTCCAGTATTCTTGCTTGGGAAAATCTCACGGAGGGAGGAATCTGGTGGGCTACAGTTCATGGGGTCACAGAGTTGGTTATGACTGAGTGATTGAGCACAACAACAACAGGGAACTGTAATCAATAACTTGTAATAACCTACGATGGAAAAGAATTGGAAAAAATAAAGAATATATATATATATATATAGATGTATAACCAAATCACTTTGCTATACACCTGAAGCTAACACAATATTGTAAATCAACTATACCTCAATTAAAAATTTTTAAAAATCTTATGTCTTTGTTATGTTCAACATAAGTGTTTTTCTATAAATTATAATAGTATCTTTTTCTAGCAGATAGTCTACAAAATTGTAAATTGATAAATGAATGAAAGTTAGAACTGCTAAACCATTTCAAGCTATTTCCAAGGATGATTGCAATTTGACAGGTTCAGCTCCCAGGATCTATCACTCTTTAGGGGTGGGTGAGTATGCACACACATGTGCCTATGCATGTCTGTGTGTGCAGGGGATGGCACCATAAACCACAGATCATAAACTAGTGATTATTGTCACAGATGTTTTTTGATTTCCTAGCACAATGTTTTACAAAATCAAGTTCATTGTAAATATTTATAAATCAGTAGATATCAATAAAATAAGATTTCTTAAATCTCTTAAAAATGAGGGAAAATAGCAATTTCGAGCCTATGATCTTTCCTGGCAAAAGCTGGATGGAGTTAGGGAGAGTGCAGAAATAACTGCAGCCCGTACTTTCTAGTTTTCCCCTCCTTCCTCATTGCTGTACTTTATGTTCTGGTTTCCTGTGGGTGTTTGAGTTTGAGGCCTTTGCTTTGAAGAAAATTCTCTAAGACTTTCTTTTAACATGGTGCATTAGTCATTGACTTTGTGCATAGTGACTCAGAGTTGAGAAGTGTTAGAAGAGTCCCAGGACAGCTCTATAGCCAGGTGAGTTGTTGAGGAACAACTGTTCCAACACTTGTCTAGGAACTCCAATAGCCTGGCTCCGTGGGACTCACAAGATGAAGAGCCGTCCTGGAAGAGGAAGAACACCTTCTCAAATCTTCTCATAGATGGGACGAAGGGAATTGGTCAAACTTCAATCACCCTTGGAAGTGGCTTAAAATTGTATAGTAGTCCTAACTTTTACTCATTCATCAGTTTTTTATTTTGTTGATATTTGCCAGTAAAAAGGTTTTATTACTATATACAGAAACCCTTTGAATATGGGTATGATAGAGACATAGATTTTTAAATTAAGTTTTCCTTTATTTATTTAAAGCCAACAATCTGGATTGGAAACACAGCTCTTGTTTTCTTTTTATCCTTTGCTCTGGGAGGAAAGTTTTTGATTATAAATTTATTCTCAGCACATTTGTTTATTAATATAAGGATATATATGTATATAGTGCATATAAACCAGTGGGATTGGCTTGTATGGAATAAAACAAAACAAAGGAAAGTTTGGCAATTATCCTAATAATTACTTTGATAAAAACAGCATATCTAGCTCTGTTACATGATGGCTATTTTGGTTTTAAATTAGTTCTGTTACTACCAGGCCTGAATTAATAAACCAGGTAATTTTACAAAGTGGCAAAAGTCTCCTTCAAGATGAAATAGGTATTCCATGTTTAAGCTTTTAGGTGGATTGATTTTAGAAAGTTAAGGTCACAGAACTCCTTAGGTCTATAATGGATGTCACCCTTCAAAGAATTTTAATTTCATGTTTGAGCCATTCCTCACACCTCTGAGAGTGTGTGTTTGTGAGAGAAGGGAAGCAGCACTGTATGGATGTGAGTTGCTGTGAAATTGAGCTCAACCAGCAGTACGTGGTACACAGAGGGCTGTGTCTCTTTAGTAAAACACCTCAGTTCCCCTGCTGTCCTCTGCCTGAGTTTGGATTCTACGTTTCTTGTCAGGTTTCTTGTCAGCGGGTGATGATGGCTTTTAGGAGGTGCCAATCCCACTTGCAGATACTGTTGCTCTAATTCTGCCTAAATTGCAGTTGCTGGCCTTGGGTCATGACCCCATACAGGAAGTGCTTTCAGTTCCTCCAAACATGGTATGTGGATGAGGGGGCGGAGTTTAGCACACAAATACTCAGCTGCCAACTTTTCATGTTTACAAGGGATCAAAAGTAGGTCACTTAAGGTCAATAATACATCCTTTCTTCCCCCTCTCAAGGAGCAAATAGTGTTGTCTTACAGTCTAGGTGAAATATAGTCTTCAACTCTAGAGCTATATTTGGAGTTTATATTTAATGATAACTAAACACATTCTATAGCTCTTATGCACGTCAACGACTTGTGTGAATAAAGTGACTTAAATTTAACTTGTTTACATGTCTGATCGACTTTCTGGGGCAAAGTTTAAAGCCAAAACATTTAGAAATGGGTAGAGGGAGTGAAAACATCTTGTTTGTTTTTGAGGTGCGACTGATATTTGACTATAAATTAGTGTTTGAGTAGAATGGTAGAAAAACAAAAAACAGTGTTGACAGGTGTCTCAGAGGTCATGTCCAACCCTCTTCCTGAGGATGCATGAATCACCAGCCCACTCTGATTCCTTCTCTTTGAGAGGCTGCGTTTTTTTCAGGTTTTGCTACTTCAGGAAACCACAGTTGTTGGCTGGTAGAAAATCTGCAGCAGCTTCATAATATGAGAGAGCTATTTCTGCCAGTGAGGTATTAACAGTATCTAGTATATAACAGACCTTGCACTATAAGAAAAGACTGTTCTTTGCTATCAAGAAATTAAAGAAAAAAAACACAAGAAACTGTTTTTTTGGAACTTTTAGCTCTGAGGTTTCCCATACATCTAGGAACACTAATATTATTCCTCTGGTGAGTAGACTTGGAAACACAGTAAAATGTTTTCTTTACAACATTATCATTTCCATTAATTGGAGCAAGTGTTGATCAGTATAAATTATTTATGTGAGCACTGGGAGCCACCTCCCTAGGTGCAAGGCAATCTGTTAAAGATTTGCTATCATGCTAGTGAATGAGGGGGGAGGGGGAGAAATGCATTTTATGAGTCATAAAGCTTTAGGAACTTTAGTTCTTATGTTTGCATTCGAAAATGAACTCTTGGTGAAATGCACTGTAAAAGAAACATGGAAACCCAAATTTGCTAACAGCATGCATCAAAATAATGGTGGAAAAGACTTAAATGTTGCTGACATGCCAAATATGATGATCAAGTGATAGATTAGAAAAGGTCCTTAAGACATAGAAGGACTTAAAAGTGTAGCAGGATTGACTGGCTCATGCCTTAATTTGATTTCTAACAAAATGTGTCTCTCGGCCATAGTTTGTCTGAGGGGCAAGGGAAAGTGAGAAAAACAGAGAACCAGCTCCTAATGGACTTCTCCTCACACTTATTGGTGTCACTGTAAGAATCTTGTTGCGGTTGTCTATAGGCAAAGTCTAGCTTCCAGGGACAGCTAGGTAGTGCCCCTACGGCAAGTAAGTGGTAAGTACACCATTATTCTGATGCTCCATATACATTAATGCATTTAATGCTTGCATCAAGTCTGTGAGGTAGGTATTATCATTAATCCTATTCCACAGTTGGAGAAACTGAGGCACAATGAGGTTAAGTGTCACAAGGTCACACAGAAAGTTCTAATAAAAGAGCCAAGAAGTGAACCCAGGTGATTGAGTTCTAGACACTGTGCTCTTAAATCATTGTACTAAATAACCTCTTAAAGATTTAGTTCTATGTTTTACAAAGTCTGGTCTAAAATTAACCTGCATTAGACTTCCTGGAGTGATTCTTAAAAGTTTCCTAGGCTAGGGTATCAGCATCTCTGGGAGTTGGGCTTAAGAATTCCCATTTAGCAGCTTAGTTTTACGCACTAAGATTTGAGAATCTACTATTCTGAGGAGTGGGAGCGGGAGCTAGAGAGAAGCTGCAGTGTAGGTGCAAAAGCAGAAATTCCAACAAGGCAGAAACTATATTGCCTCGCCTGATCTAGCCTTGGAAATCATGAAGCATTACTTTATTGCATTCTGAACATTCTGGACCATATTCAAAGGAGAAGAATTAGACTCCATGTTTTTGTGGGAAAAATGTCAAAGAATACAGATATAGTTTAAAACCATTACAGGTGGGACTTCCCTGGTGGTCTAGCGGTTGACTGTGCTTCCACTGCAGGGGGCACAGGTTTGATCTATGGGAACTGAGATCCACAAGCCGTGCAGTGTGGCCAAAACCAAACAAACAAAAACCCATTTACAGGTGCTACGGGAAAAAATAGAATAATAATAATATTCAACATTATTGAGCACTTAATGTGTCAGATCCTCTTCTAAATATTCTATGTAAATTACTCCAGTCCACCCACAACCCTCTAAGACAGACTATATTATAATCTCTATTGTAAGGAATCTGAGCTTGTATAACTTTCCTAAAGCATAACTTGCCAGAAAGCAATGGTCATTGGATTAAAAGCCAGGCAGCCTGGCTCCAGAAATAATCTCTTCTTCACTACTGTACACTACATAACTGGGATGTAGTCCCATAGACATGGGATCTAGTCCAAAGCACTAATTTGAGGAGGACTCTGTTATGCTCCAAGTGTTTTCCACGGCCAAAACCTCCGATTGACCAGGGAAGGACATCCCCCTGTGGCCATCGTCTATAATAACCCTACGGGCTGGTGACAGAGCCAGTGGAGAGTTACAGGTGAACCCATCAGATCCTCCCTCCCAGAACTTGAATGTAAGTCTATTCAAGGATAGTCAGTTATATGTCAGTGGAAAGAAGTCGGCAGACACACAGGAAAGAAGTCAGAAAGGCGGCACAGGAAGCAGGGGCCCTGGGAAGCAGGAATTAAGAAGCAGACAGGATAATAGAGAGGTTTGTGTCTATATGAACAAGAGCAGTAAAAGCAAGAGCAGAGCAGAGAGTAGTTAATGCCCACATGGCAAAGGACTAGAGCAAGCCCAGAGGTGCTACCGTCTAAGGCATGTTTGCCGTTGTGAAACTAGCAGGCTGGAGCTGCTGCTAGGTACCTGCAGTGTGTAGTGCTCAGTGAAGCCTGCAGGTGCGGCCGCTAAAGTTCACTGTCCTGTGGATCCTTGAAACAAATCCTCATTCTCTGTGGTGAGCCTCTCTTGTTCTGTTCTCTACACTTGAAGTGCCCTCACCAACTGGCTGTGATGCTAATAAATCACATGGTCCTGTGATAGGTCACTTCCCTATTTGCTTCAGTTTTCTCATTGATAAGATGTGAGGCAGACCATTTCCAAGATTTATTATTCTGGACTTCCGCATGAAGAGGTCAGTCACAGTTTGCTTGTGAAGTCATGGCAGTTCCCCCACCCACTTTATTCTCAACTTCATTTCCAACCACAGAGTGATTTAAACTTGAGGCTTCTGTCTCCTAAGGAATCCAGCTGCAGTACCAGCATGCAAATCAGCTGTATGGCCTCTTGGAAGACCCCACGCAGGCTTCCCTGGTTCTGTGCGGTGTTTTCTGTCGAACCAGCAGGCGAGTGTGTGTGTGTTGACCCCGTCTTCTCTCATTTCACAAGAGGTCTTGTTTGCTGGAGAGAGATGAAAATAAACTATGGAAAGTTGCAAACATGTTGATGGGAACTGAGGTAAAACGTGGAAAGGCTGCTGGGTTTAGTGTGGTCAGAGGTGACAGGAACTACTGGCCAGGAAGGAAATTGGGAAGGGAAGGCTTTACAGATTCTACTTAAAATTCTGTTTCATCTCAAGTAGGATTTACAGTGGAGCAGACTAGCATTTGCATTTCAGAGAAATGAAAAGAAAGAAAAAAAAAAGAGACAGAATTTTGGTCCTGGAGGGACCCAGAAGGATTCTTGTGTTAACCTTTGCCCCATCATACACTTCCATCCTCCCCTTCCCTACATGGGTTTGGATTTGGAGAAAACCATAGGCATAGCTCCAGATGAAACATTTGGAGACCTGGAAACAGTCTTGGCTCAGAGGTCAGCTTATTTTGTGACTGTGGACAAAAACTTCTTGTAGTTCTCAGTTTTTCCACTTCTATACTGAAGATGATAGTCTGTTTTTTTTGCTTATGCTGCTAGAATTTTGTGCCAATTAATGACATATTGGTCTCTATTCTCCTCATTTTTTCAGTCAATCCCTTGCACTAAGCCAAATGTTTAGAGAAGGATACAGATTAACTCTTTAAAACCTTCAAGGAATTGTTTTATGAATCACTAGTGTATTGAACTAAACAGCATCTTTGTATGGTCCACTTAGAGAGCAGAGCACCAGAAATGCTCTGAGTAGTCTGAATGGTACCCTAGAGAGCTGAAAGAGTTAATGGGCTTGCCTCTGGTAGTGCTGATTGGATCCCAGGACATGACATAAGACACAGGAGAAGGAGAAGGAGAAGGCTAAAATATCTTTACATGAGGGAAAATTTAGCAGTCCATTAGTAACAACTGGATTGCACTTCACTTTCACTGCCTCTTTCCCTGCCCGGTCACACACACACACACACACACACACACACACACACACACACATGCACGCACGCACACGCACACTCATATCTTGGTATTGTACTACTGACTGCAATGGGAAAGTCAAACTGAGCTGAGTGGAAAGGTGCTTTGAGTTCTTGGTGAAAGAAATAGATACAACCTCACCCTGGACTGCCCCTTTGTATTTTAAAAGTTCATTGGATGGTGGAATTTTTTCCTCCTTTTCTCCCCCTATTCACAGAAACCAAAATAACTCACTGAGTTAGGGTCAGGGTTGATTTATTTCTAAATTCTTGGGATCTAGTGAAGAATGAGGTTTCGGTAAGTATTCTATGAAACCCAGAATAAAAGGTAAGAAACCCCACTGATTGCCCATTGTGCTCAGTTGCCAAGTTTTTGCAGGCCCATGGACTGTCCAAGGAATTTTCCAGGCAAGAATACTGAAATGAATTGTCATTTCCACCTTCAGGGTATCTTTCCAACAACCCAGAGATTAGCAGAATAATGTCAAAATTCCTGAAACTGAAATTCAATGAAGAAATTTCCAACCTAAGTATGCTGCCAGTAGAAGGTAAGCTTCCTGGGAGTGAAAGCTTTTTCCAGATTGTTTTTGTGTCTGTTATTCTGAACCTGAGGATGTCATGAAACAAGAGTTGTCTGATGTCCTGGTGTATTTGAGAACTTATCGGTTAATATGATAGAACAGCTACAGGCTCTTTTTCCATGTTCTTCTGGTTTGTTTGTTTTTTTTCCTGTGTCATCCTCTGTGCTCACTCTTCTATCACCCCTAATTTCTTTAATTGGTTGAATAAATGTTGCCAAGAAAAATATTTTGTTAAAAATATTCAACATTGTTATAATTCTGATTAAACTGATCATAGAAAAATCCTCAGGGTTAAAACACAAAAGTAACTTTTTTGGTTGTTGTTCATTGGCATATCCCAACAGGTAGTATAGTATATAATTAGAATTCAGTAAATATTGAAAGAATGAGTAGGTGATTATTTTTCACAGTTCTTACTATTTTCCTTCCTTATTTTTTAGCCATGGATAGTGACCCAGAAGATACAATAAATGAGTGGAGTCAGAGCTGTGAGTGCAGATTCATGCCCTGGGTTTGGGGTGGGAACTGTGACAAGTGGGAGAACACATGTGGCAGAGAGAGTGGGCAGCTCCTGCCTGTTGTTGCAATGCAGGAGTATCTAACTGGTTCTGCCAGGCAATTTTATTTTCAAGAGGAGCTGAAAATCCTTATTTGTTCATGAAATCTTCGGATTTTAAAATAATGACTCAAAAATTTAAAACTATGCTGTGCTCTCCTTGGACTCCTTGTGGCTCAGCTGGTAAAGAATCTGCCTGCATTATGGGAGACCTGGGTTCGATTCCTGGGTTGGGAAGATTCCCTGGAGAAGGGAAAGGCTGCCCACTCCAGTATTCTGGCCTGGAGAATTCCATGGACTATACAGTCCATGGGGTTGCAAACAGTCAGACACAACTGAGAGACTTTCACATTCACGTTCAAATATGAAAAGTAAAACAATAATAATGAAGGAAGAGAACATAGAAGATTATCTTCATGATCTTGAGGAAGCAAGGGTTTCTTTAAAAGGATGCAACAAATACTAACAAATTAAAAATTACAATTTCTGTTTGCCAAAAGACACCAATAAGAGAGTAAGAAAGGTTGCTGTGTAAAGTACATATTTCACAAATGACTGATAGGCAGAATATAGAATATCTATATAGCAATAAGAAAGAGATACAACCCAATAGAAAAATAGGTTAAAGTCTTGAACTTTATAAAAGAAGATATCTAAATGGTGAGTTACATCTGAAAAAAAATTTGTCATCTCAATAATCATTAGGGGAATGCACATTAAAGCTGTAGTGAAGATACTGTTGGTGGGGGTATAAACAGGAACAGCTGCCTTGGAAAGTTGCTTGAAGGTGTCCATTAAAGCTGAGCATATATCTACACTATGATCCAGCAACTCTATTTCCATCAGAAATGTACTCATGTCAATCAAAAGTTATGTACCAAAATGTTCGAAGAAACTTCATGTATAACACCCCCAACACAACTGTCCTCAACAATAGAGTATATAAATAAAATATAGTGTATTTATAAATGAAACACTGCACAGCAGTGAACAAGAATGTATGACTGCTACATGGAAATAACATGGGCAAATCTCATTAACACAAAGTTAGACACAGAATCTTTCACACTATATGGTTCCATTTATATGAGGTTCAAAACCAGACAAAACCGATCCATGCTGATAGTAATTACTTTCCAAGGATAGTGCCTGGAAAAGGGGCATGAGAGAGATTTATAGGTGCTAGTAGGTGTTCTGTTCCTTGATCTGTAAGAAGTTACATGTGTGTGTTCAAAATTTGTGAATTCAGTGAGCTGCACATATATAATTTGTACATTTTTCTGTTAGTATGTTATATAAAAAAATAGATTACTTTAAATGTGCTATGCAAGCCAAATGAACATAGTTGTAAATCTGGTAGAGTTCATGGGCCTATAGCTTGTGCCATTTATCCTGGGTCAAATTTCTGAATATACCAAACTGGTATACTTGCTGTTCATACCCCTCTGTTATTTCTTCCTTGGGCTTTTGCCTGTATCCTCTGGCTGTCTGGAATTCTCTCCCCACACTGTTTTACCATTCAGTCTTTCAACCCAGTGTCAGCTTCACTTCTTCAGTGATTTTACCACTCACCTGAATCACAAACTGGCTCATATTTTAATTACACTTCCTAAGTTTAGGTCTTGTCTCTTTGAAGTTGTCCCACGGCTCCCAAATGCCAGTCTTTATAGACCCATACAAAATGACAAAAATAAGGACAATGTAGCTTTTGTCCTAAAGCTACATACATTGTATTTAACAGACCTTTATTTTGTAGTTAGATGACTTGTTTACTCTTTTAGTGTTAAGATAAAGCTCTTCCATGAATTGATGAAATTAACTGATGTGAGATAATATAGTGGTTAAAGGTTTTTGCAGGTCAGACTGGTTGTATTCAAATCCTGATGAGACTGAAGTCATTGACTTTTGTGGACCTCAGTTTCCTGAAAAGTGGGGATATTAACAGTACACTCACATACATACATGCACGCACACGACACTACATATAGTTATATATAGGGCTTCCCTGGTGGCTCAGATGGTAAAGAATCTGCCTGCAATGCAGGAGACTCAGGTTCGATCCCTGGGTCAGAATGATCCCCAGGAGAAGGGAACAGCTACTCATTCCAATATTCTTTCCTGGAGAATTCCTTGGACAGAGGAGCCTTGAGGGCTGCAGTCAATGGGATTGCAGAGTTGGGCATGACTGAGTGATGAACACTTGCACACACAAAGTTATATGTATCAATAATAAAATATATATAATTGATGCTTTATATATTTATAAAATGTCAGAACAGTTGCTATAAAGTCTAAATGAAATAAAGCCCTCAGATCCACATCTGGCACATAGCATACACTCTGTAAATGTTAGTCATTTTTATTGTATAGTTGGGCAGAAGAAAAAATTGATGTCACTATATTTTCTGTTCCTCCCAATTTTTTATTCTTCAGAAAAGTTATTGGCCTATGAAATTCAAAAGATTCATACCCATTCAACTAGACTGCATGATCTCTGAGAGCATGGCCCGTGCCTTATATTTCTTTTAAGTATATAATATATGAGGAGCTGCTCAAATGGGTTAATGAAGTACAGGTTTCTCTTTATAGTCCAGTTTTTTCTAACCTGTTGGTATGCATCTTTGGTGAAATACAATAAGCATATTTCTGTATAGATATCTGCTTAATACCATTAATAGTGTTAATTAAAAATCAGCCTTCTCAAAATTTAACACTTCTATTGTCAATTCTGTCTTCTTTTCAAGATACTTTTTTCAACAAATGTCAAGAATAATCCTCTAAGAATAATAGCAAGAAGGCAAACTGGGGAAAAATCCCCCCTGAGGTTCAGACAATCTGCTGTCTTTTGGTATAATTAACTTTGGGATAAGAGGATCTTGGGAAAATGCACAATGGACAGACACCAAATAGTGAATACTCTGGTTGAGTTTAATTAACAGTGATCTTTATGACACTAACGTGATTGTTTTTAAACACAGCTGTCAGTGACAATTGACTGAGGCAAGGAGGTAGCAGTAAACTGTCTAAAAGATGAGCTTTACGGCCACGCGGCAGAAACTAAGAAAAGTGCTTCATCAGGCCTGAAACTGTTCTAGATAAAATGTGGAGATGTAGGAGTAGGAAGAAGGGAACTGGGAGAGGAAACTGGGATTGTAAGTCTAGAAGAGTACCTTTGGAGAGAAGGAGGGCATTTTCTCTCCCTTTAACACCCTTATAATTCTCAATTAAAAAAAAAATGCCTGCTTTGTGTCTACAACTTATATATAAGACTCCCTGGAAGTATATTTTTTCAAGGCTAAAATAAAAAGAGTAAACCTAATTTCTTTGACAGATTTCAACTTAAACCATATGTTAATCACAGGAGGACTTAATGGGCAGAGTAGAAGTTTTTTAAGGGGTGCTGCAAATGGTAGGATCTTGAGTGGAATCCTTATTTGAGTCACAGGGCTTTTCTTTTTCACTTCCTTTATAAGAAATTTAAATTTCCTGAGTAAGATGGGAATAGTATTTTGGGGAAGATGGGGACAATATTGTGGAAGTTTTATTAGGGTGGCATAGAGGCACAGGTGCACTGCATAATTATTCTATCTACACTCAATTTCACTGCCAAGTGCGGCCAGTTGGTGCTTCTAAGGATTCCACTTGACTGACAGATCACAGAAACTTGAGCACTGAGGCATGAGGCATGATACAACGACTGCTCATGTTTCCAAAATTTGAAGAAAGTCCTAAATTTCAAGAGATGGGGCAACTCAATTAACATTATTTGGGAAGTCCACAATTCCCTAAAACAATTTTTGTCAGTGCTCTTCAGTTGACCTTCAAATTCAGATCTCTGACATGACCTATAGCCGTTATTATTCTGTCAGTAGTCATTAACCATATTTTATCTTAAGAATAGAGCCATAGAAAAAGCTAGTTATGTCTCCTTAAACCATACTTCATTGTTAAAAGGTGCTTTTCAAGAAGAGGCAAAAACACTGCTGCTTCTCAGAATTATTCCTGTTTATATGATGCATACGTATGGTGAATGACATGTGCATTTTAGTCAAATGCGTTGTTGTTTATGTTCCTTACTTTCCCTTTATTCTTTGTGTGGGATAATCTTCATCTGACCCTAGTGAAGATCTAGGCTACTCCCATGTCTTTGGGATGTCCTATGGTCATCTTAAGTCATAAGCATTGTTTTAATTCAGGCTCTACAATGTCCAGGGCCATGTAACGTCAAAACTACAAATGTAATTTAATATCAATCTCTCTTGCCTGAAATATAAACTCCTGAAATATCTCCTGTTTCAGCTTAAAATCAATAGTAGGAGAACAAGCAAGTTTGTCTCCTCTTCCTCTTTCAAGCTGCTGGCTTGCCTCCTTCCAAGAGTCACAAGTAGAATGGGAGAGGGGAGAGAGAAAAGGATAAGACTGTTTCTTGGCTAGGTGACTTTGGCTCTTTGATTTGGCAGATGGTTAATGCCAGCCTCTCTTGAAAATCCTGGAAGGCAGGGATTTGGGACAAAAATGGACTCTTGCTCCTGGGTGGCAGTCTCATGGACTCTTTCTTTGCTGGGCTCCTCTCTCCTTTAGGCATTTTACCATGTTCACTAGCAACTACTTGCTCAGTCCTTGGATATCACTGAGCGTGGATCTAGGCTCTTTCTATTGAAGTAACCTCAGATGTCTATGAGGACAGCTCTACAGGATACAAAAATAACAGAGGTCACTCTGTCCTGAATAGCTCACTTTTGTCGACAGGAGACATCCTATATCTCTTGCTTAGGTAAACTCCTCATGGATAATGCAATCCCAATATGACAGGTCCCTCTTGGATCCCCCACCAAACCAGTTAAGTCAGTTAAGTTCTCTCTTACCATCTAGATTTCTCCAGGATCATCCACACTCTGCCTTAGATGCCTCAGTGTGAGCCAGGCAAGAATCTTCTGTTACTCTGAACTACAGGAAATGTATTTTGAACCATGCCCAGATTCTTCATGGTGTCCATCTTCTTGAGGAATCCAATTGGCATGCAACAGGTTCTTCAGGGCCATTTCTTTATAAAACTCTATTTGGAGTGGGGTGTGTCTCATTCTTACTTCTGTGACCACAGTCTATTATGTTACAGTTCTAAGAAACAAAGGCAGGAAGAATCCAATTCTATCATCTTGCTGCCTGTGTTTCACTGCTTGCAAAGTGTGCAGTCTTATTATTTCAGCTGTTTCTCACTGTAGCAAGAAATAAGCCCCCAAGAAACAGACATGTCAACCCCTTTTTGCTAGTGAAAAACAGAGTTTGGACGGGTTCAGTGACATGCCCAGTTTTACATGTCTTCCACTAAAGCTGAATCCTCCCTGGACTGTACTCTTTAAAGGATCTTGTATTCATGTGTGTATCCTTAGTACTTAGTGCATAGTAGGCAATAAATAAGTATTTATTTATGGAATCAACATATCCAGGACTTCTAATGCCTAGAATCTAATGGCTCAGAATCTGCCACCCCCAAACATGCCACTTTTGCATTTGATTATTTTGAGTTAAAGGCACTTGAGAAACAACATATGCAGGAAGGGCTCTTTAACTTCCCCCTTTGTACCTAAAAGTAGATCATAAAATGTCCTATGAAAAAGATGCCCTCCCTGTACTGAGAAGAACATTCTTAACACTAGAGACTGGGATTCAACACTGATATGGATCTGTACAAATAAACCTACTAGAATAACTCTTATCTCCCATTAGTTTCCCCATATTTCCCTGTCACTGTTCCACAATTTACTGTCTGTGGCCTAAGACCCTTTGTCTTGTCACACCCACAATTTATTGCTCTTTGTTTAGATATACATAAGCTTTCAGGCTTATGGCTTCTTTGAGTCGTTTACCTTTTGATGACTCCCATGTATACAGAAAAATATTAAACTAAATTTTAATGCATGTTTTTCTCTTGTTAATCTGTCTTATGTCAGTTTAATTCTTAGACCAACCACAGAACCTAGGAGAGTAGAGGGATGTTTTCCCTCCTCTACACTACTCAAGTCCTTTTCCCACTGTACACCAAACTGCTCCGATGCAGGGTATCTGATTTCTGATCTCCATGTCAGCACAATCCATTTAGCCCCTAATCCAGGTTTATTTCAATTTAAGGCCAATCCAGGATCCAAAGGTTTGGATTTGAGAAAACCAAGATGTTCAAGACTCTTTGAGGGTTATTCTGGCCCTTTCTACACTTAGCTTGTAATAAGCAACATTTTCTGAGTGCCTTTTATGTGACAGATACTGTGTGGATTATGAGAGAGCCAAATATAAATAAGGCAAGTTTCCATGTCTTGCAGCTTATCCTGGAACAGACTGGAAACTCACGAAAGCTATGGAAATTATAGAAAATCTTTTGTAAATGCAAGAACTTCTTTACAGTTCTGCCTGGAGCTTTTAGAAGATATATTAATCCCAGAGTGGTAAAAACTCATGCCCATGGGTAAGATTGGGCAGGTAGCACAATAGGGAGAGATGAGCAGTGTGGTAAACCAGAAAACACCTGCCCTATCTAAAGATAGCAAGAACTACTCAACTCTAACTGAAGTGAGCATAGCAGGTCAGAGATTCTGGATCTTCTAATTTTCCCAAAATGCAAGAAACCTGGCTTTATCTTATTTATTTTTTTGTTTAGGTATATTTAATTTATTTTTAAAATTAACTTTTATTGGAGTACAGTTGCTTTACAATGCTGTGTTAGTTTCTGCTGCACAACAAAGTGAATCAGCTATGCATACACATGTATCCACGTTTTAAAAAAAATCTTCCCATATTTGGTCACCACAGAACTCTGAGTAGACTTTCCTTTGTTATACAGCAGATTCTTATTAGCATCTTTTTTAGGCATAATAATGTGTATATGTCCTTTCCAGTTTCTCAGTTCATCCTGCCCCTCTTTCCTCCCTTGGTCTCTATAAATTTGTTTGCTATATCTGTGAATCTATTTCTGCATTGCAAATAAGGTTATCTGTACCATTTTCTAGATTCCACGTACAAGTGACATTTTACAGTATTTGTCTTATTTTAAATATGTTTTCTCCACTGAAAAACACAGTGTGGCCAGACAACACAGCTGTGGGTTACCAGAATCAGTCTCTGCGCTAGGGTTGGTTCTTTTCTTTCTCCTCATTCCAGCCCTACCTTATCTTTCCTCGGGACAGGACATGGAACTGAAACAGACTCGAGACTGGGAGCTGAGGTAAAGACTGCTGCTCAGCCTCATTTCTTGCCCTGGGTCTTTATCAAAAGAAGAACTGTGCCTCATTTGATAACTTTCAGAGAATAGGAGAACATGGATTTAGAACTACAGTTAGCATGTACTCAATTCAAGGATGAAATCCCTCCTTTAAGCAGGACTGTAAGGGGCTTCTCACCACAGTCTTAACATCTATCTCACATACGTATCCATACATTATTATTTTTCATGCAAATTTGAAAGGTATACAGTTTCTGAGTAATTGCTAACTGGTTGTCATGTTTATGGCCATTAAATGATGGCTTGTTCCAAGCTATGATGGCAGTTTATAACAGATATTTCTCTAAGAGTCATTCTCTCTCTGCTTTAGATTCCTATTCCACACTCATCTTGCAGATGTCAAGGGCTTTGGACGTGTATTTGTCTGCTTCAGACTGCATGATTCTCCCATTTCACCCAGTAGCTTGCTTTAGAGTTATCTTGGGTTTGAATGCAAATATATAGTGCGTTTAAGTAGTATTATCCATGTTTAATCATTTAGCCTGCTTTGTGGAAGGTTTAGATATTCTGGAGCACTGAGTGATAAATTGTTTCTTTGTCTTTTAATTATTTAGGTTATAGCTTTGAGCTTTGGAACTTTTGATGTCAGATATTAACAATAAATAAATTGCAAGCCTGGCTTTTTTGTGGCATTGTGGTTATTACATGCTTAAATTAATTGGATAAATTTATCAGTGTACAGCACTTACATGGCATGAATATACGCTTGCATATACAAATATTTTTATCATAAATAAAAGACATGGCACTTTAAAAGATCAACATTAACTGGCTAATGTAGTCCATAGATTGTAAAGAAATGAAGCTTTCATTAACTGTTTACATTTATGATTCAATTGGTGCAGAGAGGTTTTCATTTCTGACCTAGATACTTCAAGTGGCTTGCTTCTGGGAAAAATAATAGCTAGTTAGACACCAACAGCGAAAACCCATGTCCTACTTAGAATCCCTAAAATGTTTTATTTTCATATGCATTATTTTGAAATTGTATCAGTAGGTTAAGGGTATAGTTTTCTAGGTTAAATCAGAATTTAATTGCTAGTTTAGAAATGTCTTGTAATGTATTGAACCTCAAAATATTTTAGGTTGTATTGCAATCCTAATAAATTGGGGACCCCAAGATTTCAGTCTCTGAAGAGTATGGAGTTTCAGAAAAACTGTTGACTAAGCAATTTTGTCTCTTCCCTCAAATTAAAAAATAAATCTGTTCTTTACTAGTATCTCTCAAAGACATTACAGGAATCCAAATCAGAATCATCATATCCTTTATTTCCCTTCTCAATTCTTTTTGCATTTTCTTATTCACAACTAACTCCCCCATTTCCATCCATGTCCCCCCTGCCCACTGTACTGCCAACCTCAGTGCTCTCCCCAGTCTAGTCTATATGACTTTTATTCTCTATCTTCCCTCCTCTCTCTCTCTCACAACTCTTTATCTGTGAGTCATTTCACCTCTTTCCCTAATTTTCCTCTTTTTACATCAGTCTGAGAGATGGAGGGGAATAGGGACCAGTGAATTGGTCTTATAAATTACCAAATGGTGACCTTGGGGGGATTATGTAACTATTGCTCCTTTAATGATTTTTACTTATTGCTTATGGCATTAAAGAATTTTAAATCTGGCTTGCTTCAATAATATGGTTTAAAATACAGAGACATTGGTATATTTGATTTATAACCAAATGTTTCGGAGAGGATAAGCTTGGGCTTTTCATTACTAAACTGGTGTTATTCTCTGAAGTGGTGTCACTACTATCAAACTACTCCTTCTGTGCCTATTAGAGCATACGGCTATCTAGGCTTTGTGTCTTCATATTTTTTTCAACCTTTAATAATGGCAACAGAAGAATTTATCAGTATTAGAGTACTGCTCAACCTTCAAGCCACTCCACAATCTGGCACTGGTTCTGGTTTCCTGCCCCATCCTACTCATGTTCCCCATGCCGAGAGCATTATTTATATCTCTATTAATAGAGCAAATTGCCTTGAGTTATGATATTCATGTACACACAATCTACCTTAATGGGTGATAAGCTCTGTTGCATCTTACACATAACACAGGCTGAGTAAATGACTGTTGGACTGACTTGAACTATTTACTATGCTATAGACTCTCAAACTTCAGGGTAAATCCATGATGTGACTTTATTTGTTCAGTGACTAGCAGGGTAGCTGCACATGGCACATATTTTTGAATGAGAGAAAGAGCAGCAATAGCGCTAGTATCATCAGAATTTGGAGAGTCTTCTCTCTATGAAATTCAGCAAATATTTTGTGAACAAAGATGATGTAATAGACACTGGATGAAGTACCATGGGAGATACAAACTTAAGAATAGATCATTGTTCATCCTTTGGGAGTCTCATTGTCTTTGTGCATACAATTTCAGTTATATGGAATAAAAGATAAAACAGAGAAAGCTCATTATTTCCTGGTCTGTTAAAATATCTGTACAGTATGAATGAACATGTGTATTTGGAGTGTTTTCTATGTGGATTCACCACTTAGCCCTTAACTGGCAATATTTCCCAATTATTTTCTAGGGATTACCATACAATTGGTAACCACAATTTTATACTTAATGCTCGAGAGAGGAATGAGGGGTAAACATTCCTTAGACTTTTACTATTGAGGAAACCAGACCAGCCATTCAAGTGATGAAGACTGTGTCATCCAACTAATAACTCCTGGTGAGTCTTTAGTGCCAGAATGTTTGGGCTCCCTGAGCTGGAAAACTTTCCTGTTGGTAACCACTAATAAATTAAAACTCCTCCTGGGAAGGTATATTGATTTTGCCAATCTCCCTGGCCTAACTTCTTTATAGTTTGGCATTTCCTTGACCAAAATTCCTATATCTTGAAATATTGTTTAATTGCTATCTAAACCATGTTCCATGAACTCTGGCTGAACTTGTATGCAATCTTGGTAGAAAACCTTCAGCTTCATGATATCTTCTGTGTACAATCCATTTTATAGAAATACGGAAAACTGAAACTAGAAGGGACTTTCTGAAAGTGTTGGTAATAGGAAGACAGCAAGGAGGAGGAGGAGTGCAATGGTAGTTATAGTGGGATTGTAGTGCCAGTAAAGTGTAGCAGTAACTATAGTGTTATGGGCTGAATGGTGTCCCTCCCTCCCCTCCAAAATTTGTATGTTGAGCCCCTAAGCCCCAATACCTCAGAAAGTGACTGTATTTGGGCATAAGATGTCTAAAGAAGTAATTAAGTTAAAATGAGGCTGCTATAGTAAGTCCCAGTCCAAACTGACTGGTCTGATAAAAAGAAGTTTGGACACTCAAAGAGGTACTAGGATGTATACACAGCAGAAAGACCATGTGTGATGGTTACTTTTATGTTTTGACCTGGGTACATCACACAGTAACCAGATATTTGGCCAAAGATCATGGCACCTGGTCCCATCACTTCATGGCAGATAGATGGGGAAACAGTGGAAACAGTGGCTGATTTTATTTTTCTGGACTCCAAAATCACTACAGATGATGATTGCAGCCATAAAATTAAAAGACGCTTACTCCTTGGAAGAAAAGTTATGACCAACCTAGACAGCATATTAAAAAGCAGAGACATTACTTTGCCAACAAAGGTCCATCTAGTCAAGGCTATGGTTTTTCCAGTGGTCATGCATGGATGTGAGAGTTGGACTGTGAAGAAAGCTGAGCACAAAAGAATTGATGCTTTTGAACTGTGGTGTTGGAGAAGACTCTTGAGAGTCCCTTGGACTGCAAGGAGATCCAACCAGTCCATCCTAAAGGAGATCAGTCCTGGGTGTTCATTGGAAGGACTGATGCTGAAGCTGAAATTCCAGTACTTTGGCCACCTGATGTGAAGAGCTGACTCATTGGAAAAGTTCCTGATGCTGGGAAAGATTGAGGGCAGGAGGAGAAGGGGACGACAAAGGATGAGGTGGTTGAATGGCATCATCAACTCAATGGACATGGGTTTGGGTGGACTCCGGGAGTTGGTGATGGACAGGGAGGCCTGGTGTGCTGCAGTTCATGGGGTTGCAAAGAGACAGACATGACTGAGTGACTGAACTGAACTGAACTGATTCTGAATCTTTCTCTGTGGGTGTTTTTGGATGAGATTTACATTTAAGTCTTTGAATAAAGTATATTGCTCTCCATAATGTGGATGGACCTCATTTAATCAGTTGAAGACCTGAGTAGAATAAAAGGCTGATGTCCCTCAAAGCTAGAGAGAATTCTGGCAGCAGAATGCCTCTGGGTTTTATCTGTAACACCAACTCTTCCTGGTTTGTCAGTAGACTGCCTTTAGATTCAACTGTAACTCTTTTCTTGAGTCTCCAGCCTTCAGGCCTTCCCCATCAGATTTTTAACTTACTAAATTTCCCTAATCTCATAACTCAGTTCCATAAAATAATTTTGGACTGCATGTCTCTGAGTCCAAATTTTCCCATTATATAAGGATGCAAGTCTTATTTAATTAACCTTCCCTCCCCTACCCCGCTAATAACCACATTTTAATTTGATTATCTCTATAGAAGCTTTGTCTCCAAATAAGACCACTTCTAAAATGCTGGGGCTTAAGACTTCAATGTGTAAATTGTGGTAAGACGTAATTCAACTCATAACAGGTGGTGATTAAATATACTTGTTTAATCCCTAATTTATTGCATTGAAATAGAATCATGTTGCAACTAGAGGAGAAATGCAAGCCTAGCAAGAGATCCTTCACTTGGAAACATGTTCAGGAGGTAATGAGAATTTAAATTATCTTCATCTGGAGAAGCGGTGAGTGTGTATTCATCAAAGGAGTTACAGATCCCTGCATGGAAAGGATAGCATGGGGCAGCAAAAGGAGATGGAACATGGAAGTTACATGAGACGGTTGTGGTTACTTAGGAGCATTCAACCCAGCTCCAGGAGTTGTCCTTACTCTAATTAGGATTCCACCTCAAGTCATGTGGTTCATGCTGCATAATTTTCCCAATCCTAGAGTCAAGTGTGAACATATGGCTGTAACTAAGCCAAGTGAATCCTCTTTTTCAGGACCCTGAACACTGAATGAAGTAACTTGAGTACCAAATAATAGTAATGTTTGGCATGCATTTATTAATTTCAGCAGCAGTACTAACCTGAAAAGAAGGTCAAGCAATTTCAATGGTTATAATTCCCACCCTGACCTGGTTCTGTGTTTTCCTCCAGCCTTCTTATAGATTTGTGTTCTAGCTCACAAAACAACTTCTTTTTGCTGAGCTTGGGTTGATTTCTGATACTTTTGATTGAAAAATTCTATTTCTTTTACTGAAGTATAATTGGTGTAAAACATTATAGTAGTTTCAGTTGGACAACATAAATGATTCAATATTTGTATATATTGTGGAATTATTACCACAATAAATCTAGTTAACATCTGTCATCATACATGGAAATATCCTAATTAATAAAATGTTTCCTTGGGGATAATATTTAATCTTTCAGGATTTATATAAATTGCACTTATATCTATACATGTCTATTGGTTTTAAGATATCATAAAATGAGAGGATGCAATAATAAGTAGTAATGAATACACATATACATATAAATATATATTTTTATATATATATATATATATATATATATATATATATATATATGCATGCATGCATGTATGCTCAGTATTGTCTGATTCTTTGTGACCCCATGAACTGTAGTCTGCCAGGGTCCTCTGTCCTTGGGATTTTCCTGGCATGAACAGTAGAGTAGGTTGCCATTCTCCCTCCATGGGATCTTCCCGACTCAGAGGTTGAAACTGTGTCCCCTGTATCTCCTGTATTGCAGACAGAAGCTTTACTGCTGAGCCACCAGGGAAGCCTATATACATGTGTATATACTTGTAAAGTACAGAGTTGCATGCAGAGTACATCCTGAGAAAATCTGGGCAGGATGAAGCACAAGCTGGAATCAAGATTGCTGGGAGAAATATCAATGACCTCAGAGATGCAGATGACACCACCCTTATGGCAGAAAGTGAAGAAGAACTAAAGAGCCTCTTGATGAAAGTGAAAGAGGAGAGTCAAAAAGTTGGCTTAAAACTCAACATTCAGAAAATTAAGGTCATGGCATCCAGTCCCATCACTTCATGGGAAATAGATGGGGAAACAATGGGAACAGTGACAGACTTTATTTTTGGGGGCTCCAAAATCACTGCATATGGTAACTGCAACCATGAAATTAAAAAACGCTTGCTCCTTGGAAGAAAAGTTATGACCAACCTGGACAGAATATTAAAAAGCAGAGACATTACTTTGCCAACAAAGGTCTGTCTAGTCAAAGGTTTGGTTTTTCCAGTAGTCACCTATGGATGTGAGAGTTGGGCTACAAAGAAAGCTGAGTGCCAAAGAATTGATGTTTTTGAACTGTGGTGTTGGAGAAGACACTTGAGAGTCCCTTGGATTGCAAGGAGATCCAACCAATCCATGCTAAAGGAAATCAGTCCTGCATATTCATTGGAAGGACTGATGCTGAAGTTGAAACTCCAATACTTTGGTCATCTGATGCAAAGAACTGACTCATTGGAAAAGACCCTGATGCTGGGAAAGATAGAACGCAGGAGGAAAAGAGGGCGACAGGATGATATGGTTGGATGGCATCACTGACTCCATGGACATGAGTTTGAGCAAGCTCTGGGAGTTGGTGACAGACAAGGAAGCCTGGTGGGAGGCAGCCTATGGGTTCATAAAGAGGACACAACTGAGTGACTGAACTGACTGAACTGATAACTGTAAAAATAGAGCATAATATTTAAACTATATATAAATATAACTTTATAATATATGTTCTATATAATATAAATATGTATTAAAGTGTACGTGCTGTGCTATGCTTAGTCGCTCAGTCATGTCTGACTCTTTGCGACCCCATGAATTGTAGCCTGCCAGGTTCCTCTATCCATTGGATCCTCCAGGCAAGAATACTGGAGTAGGTTGCCATGCCCTCATCCATGGGAATTTTCCCAACCCATCACTTGGCCTTTGAGCAGACTCAGTTATTTCCATTGTGGCACAGTTTTTCTTTTGTCTATCTCACTGGATTGTGTAAGGTTCAAAGGCAAATATATTATAAGTCCTAAGGTGCTGGGAAAGGTTGAAGACAGGAGGAGAAGGGGATGACAGAGGATGAGATGGTTAGATGGCATCACTGCCTCGATGGACTTGGTTCATGCAAGTTTCAGCAGTGATGGACAGGGAAGCCTGGCTTGCAGCAGTCCATGGGGTTGCAAAGAGTCAGACCTGGCTGAGCGACTGAACTGAAAGTCCTACACAAATGTGAGTCACTATGGTTAAATGATGTCACAGGTTAAATGAATTGTACTGAAAGATTTTCAAAACTGCTGCTATTAGTTTCTGTAAGTCTGAGTAGACAAGGATAGCATTCATATATGTTTATCTTTCGGAGGAGTGTGGGAGTGAGATGGAACCGACTAGCTAGAGGAGAGAGTCCAAACTGAATATGTGAAATTTACAACACACTATAAAATGCACTGAACTGAAGGACTTTGAAGGAATTCACTACATTTTTCTATCCTGTTGTTCATGACATGTTTGCAATAGACTTCCTCAAATTATCCCCAGGGCAAGTAAAAACAGAGTGATACAGGTTATAAAAAATTACCTCTAAAAAGATAAAATATGCTTCAATGACTGCCTCCTGGAAAGAAAATTAATATAAAACAGACAATCACAGTATATCTTTCATTGATCAAAGTAGAAAGAATTCAACCATCCCATAACTTCAGCCTTCATAGTAACCTTAGCTGATAAGTAGTCTTGGAGAAAAGTGAAATAAACCAAGATGTACTGCTCTCTTTCCATTTCCTAACAAGAAGAGAAAATCTGAGTCATAAAATAGAGGCCCTAGACACTAGTTAGAACTTATCATTTTCTGTGGAGTCAATTCTTAAACTTAGTGTATAAAAAGAAAACCTCTAGGCTTTAATGACTGATGTTTTTGAGAAATGTCTATGTCTGAGGGTGTGTGTGTGTATATTCTGAGATGGGCTGAGGCTGTGTTTTTGGTGATTCCCACTCTTAAAACATTTCAACCTTAACCAGCGTCACCACTCTACTACTTTCTGGCCTTTAAAGAGGTGAAGCTGAAAACCAAGTTATTATTATTATTTTTTTTGATCCTATCCCAACTCCTGAGTTTCCTACTTGATTGGTTAGTGGCTGGATTTTATTTACATGGCAAGGGAAAGGTAAACATTACCAAAGTTTAATTAAAAGCTATTGGAACAAATGTTTATATTCTGAATTATAATGTAAATGGGGCTCTTTTACTAACCATAATCATCTGGAGTACTTGACCTTTTGTTGTTCAGTTTTTCAGTCATGTCCGACTCTTTGAGACTCTATGGACTCCTGGCAGCATGCCAGGCTTCTCTATCCTTCACCATCTCCCCAGTGCTTGCTCAAACTCATGTCCACTGAGTTGGTGATGCCATCCAACCATCTCGTCCTCTGTCGTCCCCTTCTCCTCCTGCCTTCAGTCTTTCTCAACATCAGGGTCTCTTCTTTTTATTTATTTATTTATTTATTTTTATTAGTTGGAGGCTAATTACTTTACAGTATTGTAGTGGGTTTTGTCATACATTGACATGAATCAGCCATGGATTTACATGTGTTCCCCATCCCGATCCCCCCTCCCACCTCCCTCTCCACCCGATCCCTCTGGGTCTTCCCAGTGCACCAGGTCCGAGCACTTGTCTCATGCATCCAACCTGGGCTGGTGATCTGTTTCACCCTAGATAATCTACATGTTTCGATGCTGTTCTCTTGAAACATCCCACCCTTGCCTTCTCGCACAGAGTCCAAAAGTCTGTTCTATACATCTGAGTCTCTTTTTCTGTTTTGCATATAGGGTTATCGTTACCATCTTTCTAAATTCCATATATATGTGTTAGTATACTGTAATGGTCTTTATCTTTCTGGCTTACTTCACTCTGTGTAATGGGCTCCAGTTTCATCCATCTCATTAGAACTGATTCAAATGAATTCTTTTTAATGGCTGAGTAATATTCCATGGTGTATATGTACCACAGCTTCCTCATCCATTCATCTGCTGATGGACATCTAGGTTGCTTCCATGTCCTGGCTATTATAAACAGTGCTGCGATGAACATTGGGGTGCACATTTCCCTTTCAGATCTGGTTTCCTCGGTGTGTATACCCAGAAGTGGGATTGCTGGGTCATATGGCAGTTCTATTTCCAGTTTTTTAAGAAATCTCCACACTGTTTTCCATAGCGGCTGTACTAGTTTGCATTCCCACCAACAGTGTAAGAGGGTTTCCTTTTCTCCACACCCTCTCCAGCATTTATTGCTTGTAGACTTTTGGATAGCAGCCATCCTGACTGGCGTGTAATGGTACCTCACTGTGGTTTTGATTTGCATTTCTCTGATAATGAGTGATGTTGAGCATCTTTTCATGTGTTTTTTAGCCATCTGTATGTCTTCCTTGGAGAAATGTCTGTTGAGTTCTTTGGCCCATTTTTTGATTGGGTCATTTATTTTTCTGGAGTTGAGCTGGAGGAGTTGCTTGTATATTTTTGAGATTAATCGTTTGTCTGTTGCTTCGTTTGCTATTATTTTCTCCCAATCTGAGGGCTGTCTTTTCACCTTGCTTATAGTTTCTTTGTTGTGCAAAAGCTTTTAAGTTTCATTAGGTCCCATTTGTTTATAAATTGGCTTTTCACATCTGGTGGCCAGAGTATTGGAGCTTCAGCCTCAGCATCAGTCCCTCTAATGAATATTCAGGATTTATTTCCTTTAGAATTGACTGGTTTGATGTATGAAACACTTAAACTTTCCCATGCATAACTGCCCTAACACTTACTAGTGAAAATTCTAATACGTCTTCTTGTGACCCTCTTCTCTCAAATAGTCTAAGAATCCCGATTCAAAGATGGGGACAGTGATGGCTATGATGGTGTGAATTCTGACCCTACTGCTCTTTCTTCTCGCTGCAACTTAATATTAAGGATGAGGATTGCTACACTGCTGCAGGGATGGTCTAGGGAATCCAGGTCTTTGACCAGGTTACATGTTGGGTCCCAAGTGAGTAACATTTTAATTCACACTTTCATGCTCAGTGACTATTCTCTAAAGTACAGTTGCTGTGCTTAGGTGTCTAAGTTGGAGGAACTTTTAGCATTTGTCATACTGCTCAAACCAGCCCTCCCTCATAAACATTTAGGCACTAGTGTTGGCTCTACATCACTAGTCCACCCAGGAACCCCCAGTTTTTCACTTTATTTTTCATGATTAGAGTTTTTCATATTGGTTAGATTTCAGGGACTGAAATCTTTATGCATATTGGGCCACCTTCATCCCAAGGAAAATTTCTGTTTATCAGGATGTGGGCAGATTTATTTAGCTACTGGCCTTATATTCTTCTACCAGGACAGTGAGTGGATACTTGTTATATATTGTTTTTAACCTTGGGAGAGTCATTTAAGTGACTTCTTTCAGCTCAAAGAGATCAAACAGACTAACAAAAACCTTCAGCTCTACCTTACACGATTGTAATATCTGAAAGCATATAGATAATATATAGGCACTTAGGACAACTAGCCTTCTGCTGTTCTTGTGTGACATTTTGATTTGACCTTTAATGTCAAAGTGTAACCATACAAAATAAGTGATTTAGTAAGTTCAATAACTGTAGATACCCAAACTATTTAATGAATAATATTTTAGATACATTGGCTAGGAAATTGATTTAGTACTTTTCAGTCATCTGAAATATCTGATCTTTGTCTGTCCTTTGTTCAAAGAGGAGCCACTGTTACATTACAAACTCAGAGAATTTGAAGCAGAGTGGGATATAACCCTCACCTAGTTTGATAATTGCACATACTCTAGTATTTCTGACCTATTGAATTATAAAATTTAAAAAAAACCTGTTTTCATCTTCAATGAAATCTCATTATGTACCAACAATGAAATTAACTCTGGAATTTAAAATCTTAGTTTATGGAGTATCTTGCATCACAGTCAATATTTACATGTGGCACAGTTGCAGAAGGAAATTGCTCAAACCAATGCCATCCATCAGGAAAAGGGAGATTCGTATAATACCTGTATTATGTTAATAAGATTTACCAAGTAGAGAAAGAGAATTGTATGTCACTACATAAGGAAGACTATTTTTTTGGGCTCCAAAATCACTGCAGGTGGTGATTGCAGCCATGAAACTAAAAGACAATTATTCCTTGGAAGGAAAGTTATGACCAACCTAGATAGCATATTAAAAAGCAGAGATATTACTTTGCCAACAAAGGTCTGTCTAGTCAAGGCTAAGGTTTTTCCAGTGGTCATGTATGGATGTGAGAGTTCGACTGTGAAGAAAGCTGAGCACCGAAAAATTGATGCTTTTGAACTGTGGTGTTGGAGAAGACTCTTGAGAATCCCTTGGACTGCAAGGAGATCCAACCAGTCCATCCTAAAGGAGATCAGCCCTGGGTGTTCATCGGAAGGACTGATGTTGAAGCTGTAACTCCAATACTTCGGTCACCTGGTGTGAAGAATTGACTCATTGGAAAAGACCCTGATGCTGGGAGGGATTGGGGGCAGGAGGAGAAGGGGACGACAGAGGATGAGATGGTTGGATGACATAACCAACTTGATGGACATGAGTTTGAGTAAACTCCGGGAGTTTGTGATGGACAGGGAGGCCTAGCGTGCTGTGATTCATGGGGTTGCAAAGAGTTGGACATGACTGAGCGACTGAACTGAACTAAGGAAAAACAAATGCATTTAACTTCATGACTTTCCTATCATTTACTTTTTCAATGAATGTCTAATTTGTCTAGCTATATTTATGAGTATCATTATCAGCAGTACTCACTCTAGCATTTTGAACCGAGTGATCTTGTGTTTTCCCAAAGTTGTAAATGCCAATGATGAAAATATTTCTAATAATGATAGTGGCTGTCTTGGAGGGAGTCATCCCAGATTCAGGCTGATTTTGGACACTTTGGTGACATGGGGTTGGATGACATTCCTTTCCCCTAAGAGTACATGTTTGTAATTACTGATTCCAAAAGAGTGTTGAAAAACTTTGTGAAAGAAGAAAATAACTTAAGTGTGGCTCACAATTCAGATGCTTACAGGTTTGTCTGGGGATTTGAGGTTGGAGTGTGCTTGTGTTAAAGGTGGAGACACTAGTTGACCAATTTTATGAAGAGGGGTGGAGTTTTAGTACAGAGTTCACCATGAGGAAAACGTTCAGCTGAGCAAGTCAGGCTCAGGTACAGAGAGTCCATGAGAGTGAAAGCGGTGTTAGAGTGTGGCATGTGCAGCTCATATTAGGAATCAGTCCTAATAAACCATCCTGTTTGTCAGTCCAGGAGAAAGAAAAAAAAAATGTCATCTGACTATCTTTGCAAATCCTGAGCCCCAGGCCCCTGCTGCTTTTCACATCCACCCACTGCTTGCCCAGTGTTTCTGAGGGTCCCCAAAAAGGGAATCACAAACAGGGCACATTATTCCACATGCCATTCTCTGTGAGCATGACTGTTTGGGAACGATTTTGGGGTGACAAAAAGCAGTGGTAAGAGCACTTTGGAAGATGAGTCAAGTAAGGAAGCCATTTCAGCTAGAGGAAATTGTGTGTGAAAGCAAGGATGCATAAAACAGATTTTTATTCTTTGGAAGGAAGTCTTGCAGTTTTTCCCATGGGGTATTATTCAGAGTCACAAGAAAGCTAGTATGACAGGAATTTAGGGAGCATTTTGGAGAGTGTTAGGGATAAAGATGGAGAAGTGAGCTTTAATCAAGTCATTGAGAGCTATGGTAAAGATATGGTAATGGATTTTATATTGCAAGCAATGGGAAATTGTTGAGATCTTAAGTAAAGAGTGACATATTAAGATTTGCAAATTAAAAAGTAAAAAATAGCTAGTCCTATCAGGTACCTTTTCCAACCTGGGCCCCACTTCTTTGTGAAGCCCTTTTTCATATGCTCATTTGCACAATACTTGATCATCTTTTCTAAAATTTGTGTTCATCGTAGCCCTTTGAATTATATATATTAAATGTTAAAAAATATTTATTTCATGAGTCCATTTTTTTATTATATTGTTATAAGAATTGTTGCCAAGATAAAGATACTTTGAAATTAAGAAACTGTGCATAGATTATTTCTAAGATCAGTTTTGAAATAGTGGAAATGTAACTTCTTGGTAGCATCAAGTGTTTCAGTATTTATAGTAGTAAATGTGGTCTGTTGGTTTTTAAAATATGGTGAAAACTATTTGAAAGGAGAAGGGTTTTAGAGCTTTCCATTAGAGGAGAAAGATTCTAGATCTTAATGAGTTTTACTGTGACATGTGGGCATCCAGAGCCCATTTTAGTTTTAGCATATTTTTAAACCTACTTAATTAGGAAGCAATGTTGAAGGATATGTTTTTGAAGAAGATATAGCTTGCTTTATATTTAAAACACTATAGCAGAAATAAATGGGTACTTGATATAAATTAGCCTAGAATCATAAATTCCTATTCTAATTCAGAATGCTTCTGATTTAAAGAAAAGTAAGCTTATAAAATAGTGATGTAGCAATTTTTGCCAGTATTGTGAGCAAATTAAGGCTTCAAAATATCTGTTGTGCATTGCTTGCATGGGCATTCAATAAACATTTAATTGAATCATAGCAGTGTTCATTGTAATAAATCGCATTCTTAAGCTAGATATTTTAATTTAATATTCACAATTTTTATAAGACGTTGGACCTTTCTGATAATGGGAGAGCAATATATACTTTGAATTATTGTAAAATAGTACTGTTTTGTACTATTGTAATCAAGATATTCATATTTTCTCAACAGACTCTTTTCACATCCAATACTGTTCAGGGTCCATAATACTTCTAAAACTCATTTGGTTCTGCACTTAGTTTAACAAACATTTATCTAGCTCCTACTTTGTGGAAGGCACTGAGACTTATGCAAAGTACACATAACTCAGCGTTGGTTTTATCATTCTCTGTGTAGAGGTTTCAGTCGCCTAATATGTGAGTCCATTATCTGGGGGCAGAGCTCATTTTTTTTCTCATCCTCTTCCTTTCTCTTTTCTCCTGCACCATCTTTTAATGCATTTGTGTGTGTGTGTGTGTGTGTGTGTGTGTGTGTGTGTGTGTACCCTCAGTCATGTCCAACTCCTTGCAACCCCACAGACTATAGCCTGACAGGATCCTCTGTCCGTGAATTTTCCAGGCAAGAATCCTGAAGTGGGTTGCCATTTTCTCCTCCAGGGAATCTTCCTGACCTAGAGACTGAATCTGTATCTCTTGTGTTTCCTGCATTGACAGGCAGATTCTTTTCCACTGTGCCATTTGGGAAGCCCACATACTTGTATATTTAATTCCAATTCTTTATCAACAAATTGCAAGTCACTTTATTGAGAACACTTAGGAACCAGAAGTAACTGAGTGTTAGGAAAAGGAACATGAGAAGAATTAAATGGTGGTTCAGCATCCAAAGTGACTTAGCACACACACACACACACACACACACACACACACACACACACAGCTTAGTGGCTAAGAGGTCTGGTTCTGGTATCAAACTTGGGTTTCAATTCTCCCCTTACCACACACTTGGGGCTTCCCTGGTGGCTTAGAGGTTAAAGTGTCCGCCTGCAAAGTGGGAGACCCAGGTTCGATCCCTGGGTCGGCAAGATCCCCTGGAGAAGGAAATGGCAACCTACTCCAGAATTCCTGCCTGGAGAATCCCATGGACAGAGGAGCCTGGTGGGCTACAGTCCATGGGGTCGCAAAGAGTCGGACATGATTGAGCGACATCACTATCACACACTAGTTGTGTGACCTTGAATGATGTATTGGACATCTAGAAATCTTTATTTCCTTATTAATAAAATGAACATAATACTAATGTATGTCTCATAAGGTGATTGTAAGTGTTGAGTGAAATAATGCATACAAAACTCAGCACATTGTTATTAGATGTTAGCCACTACTATGTAGATATGAATATAACAGGAGGTTTTTCCAGCAAAACTTGGGAAGAGGTAAAAAAAGCTGAGGCAGCAATCTCTTCTTTCATACCACATTCTTCTCTTTGTTAAAATGGTGAGAACTCAGACGTGTTTCAGAAGATCCTTTAACCAGAATCATTTCTGGAAAGAGACCATAATTTATTAACATGTATATTAGAAAAAAGGTTTGAAAAAAATTGCTCCTTATTTGTGCAAAATAGGCTAGTGTATGGAGAGCCTTTTGAGCATCTACTTTTAAATCTCTGTGTCCCTGAAATTATAGTATAAGTGAGATGATAGGAGTTAGAACTCTAAATTGTAAAAATCAAAAAGGATTAGATACTTTTAAACAATGCCAGTTCTCAACGTGCATGCTCTTTGCAAGAAAGCTAATAACCTTATAATTTATAGCTTATAAATTACAAATTTTAAATTACAGTTTATAATTTTCATATTGAAACTTAGAGCAAGTGGTCGTCTGAAAATTTATAGTAAGTGAAGGATGAAAAATGAAATTAATTATGTTGTATTCAGTCTTATTAATTTAAGATGCCAAATGGCATTCACTTAATGTACTGTCTTTATTTTAGAAATGGTTAAAAAAATCTCTGTGAGAGCTTTCTTAGAGTTATCCTCTAGCTCATGTTCCTGACAGATACATTTCTTTAATAATATCTCAATTTCCAACTCTAATACTACCTTCTTCTGTGAAGGAAGCTTAAAGAAATTAATTCTTGTCCTTGGATGTGGAAGAGGGCACTGCTCTGTTTTTTGTCAGAGGTATTATTATATGTATTTGAGTTGTTGTTGTATTTGAGTACATTTCCCAAATATTCAGTAGGCATGAGTGGCTACACCAATGAACATAAATGTGTTCAGTAATCACATCAGACATTATAACCTATAAGCTTGTAATGTCTGATGTTTACAAGCAGCAGGTAGAAAAAGGCTATGTACAAAAAAATACATGCACTTTACACTTCAATGTTTATTCCATCTGTGTGAAATTAAGCTTATTTATCTGTAACATATAGCATGAAATATGTCAACTATTTTGAACTTAGTATTTCACATAATATATTCATAAACATTATAGATGTTTAGTATTTATTCTTAGATGAGAGGTTAAAAGTTTTAGGATGCACAAAAAATGATTAACATTCTGTAAGAACTCTGGGAAATGATTGAAGACATACCAGTGAGGAGAGAGCAAATAGCCTAGGATAAAAAATCAGAACAAAGAACATAGGGCCAGAGAAAACTGACTGAAAATGAGGGTTGGGGAAGAAAACAATAAGGAATTATTAAACCAAAGCATCAAACCAAAAGCTATAATCAAAGTAGAAATTTGCATTTCAAGTATGGATTATGCCTGTAAGAAGTGTGGTAGACATTAGGGCCCTGAATGCTGGGCACTGTGCTTGAAGCCAGTGAAACAGCAAAGGAACTCAGCCCAGTGCAGGCTCTCGACCTCCGCAGTGCTGGAGGTGCATTTGAATCCAAGTAACTAATTTGTTGTGGGTGTTCTCTCTCCTGCACATTGTGGGATGTTTAGTAGCATCCTAGATGCCAGTAACACACCCTCCCCAATCCTGACAGTCAAAAATGTTTCTAGAAATTGCTGAAATCCCTCCCTGCTATCTACCCTACTCTCCGACCGAGGGACAAGATCTCCAGTTGAGAACCATTGGTCTAATGGAAGTAACAGACAAAATACAGAAGTTTCTCACACATCATAATAAGTGCCGTGATGCTGTAGGACTGATAGGCATGCAGTGAAGGGGCACCTCGCAAAGACTGTGGGTATGGGGGGAAATTAGGAAAGACTTAGGGAGGGAAATGAGGTTTCCCTTGAAAACTGAGCAGCAGCCTGTGGGGGACGCAAAGGAGAAGGAGGAGGAGGAGGGAAAGGAAAGGAGAGAAGAAGAGTGAAGAGTGATGGGGCATTACTTGGTCCAGGCTGAGGACAGGGAAGGAGAAAATGCACAAAGGCCTGAACCAGCATATTATGTTAAAGGACCTAGAAGTCAGTACATTGCAGTGTTTTGAAGCGTGAAGTGCAAAGGGAGGATAGTGGGCTTTGCAGCCCCAAGGCTACAGAATACATTTTTCATAGCCCGAGGTCACTCTTCTATTACCCTTTACACTGAGGTTATCATCATCCATTTTTCTCTCACTACTGCTGGGGAGCCCATTGAATACTTGCATTATACTTGGTCCCAACATTTAATAAACTGTAGCATCTTTTATTTCATAATCTAATGCTAAAATCTGTTGAGATTTTGAAGAATCTCAGGTGTGTTTTTCTTGAGGTTTGGGACAGAAGCATTTAAAAGATTCATGATCCTTAAAACTAGAGAAAAAAAAATACCTGTAACAATTTGTTCCTTTATTCTGCCTGAAACTCTTTATAAAGATAAAAAATAATTTTAAGGATAAATATCATCATCATTTTATTTGAGCTCTTTTGATTTCCTGTGAGCCCTGGGAAAAGATCTGTCTTTTTCACATTTATCATGATGTCTGATGTACAGAAGGTGCTTGATCAATGTTTATTGAATAAATTTATTTATATTTATTTTAAATAATTACATTTAGGGACTTCTATGGTATCTCGCTTGATAAAGAATCTGACTTCAATGCAGGAGATTCCTGGGTTGGGAAGATCCACTGGAGAAGGGATAGGTTACCCTTAGCCTTTTCAGTCTATCTATACTAAACACTATAATAAAATGCTGTAGACTGAGTGGCTTACAGACAATAGAAATTTATTTTTTACAGTTCTGGAGACCGAGAAGTCCAAGATCAAGGTGCTGGCAGGTTGGGTGTGATTTCTGGTTCATAGAAATCCATCTTTTTGCTGAAACTTTACATGTCAGAAGGGGCAGGGGGTCTCAGGGGTCTCTTATTAATATAAGGCACTGCTTCATTCATGAGGGGTTTGCTGTCATGACTAAGCACCTCTCAAGAACCCCATATCCTAATACCACCATATTAAGGATTAGATTTCAATGTATGAATTTCAGAGGAACAGAAACATTCATTCTATAGCACATCTCTGTAGAGCACAAGACAGGAAAATCTTCCCAAGAACGCGATCTCATTTGATAAGTGTAGCAAGTATTTACCAGTGAGGTAAATGAGGAATTGTTCCTAACAATTCCAATGATTTAATATTATCCAGACCATACTTTCCTACTGTACACTGAAAGAAAGCTGTTAACAGAAACATTTTCTGTGTTGTATAAGTGCTTGTTATATGATGGATAATAGAGAGGGGAGGGATTGTAGATACATATTTTCAATTCTTCTAAAGCCCTAGAATCATAAAATAATAAAGGAGGGAGGATCCTTAACAGCCAAACCTTTTGGTTTCACAGGCATGGAAACTGAGGCTATATAGCTTCTTAGTACAGAGCCAGGATTATAACCGGGGTCTCCCTATGTTTGGGTGGGCACATAAGAACTTACTAATAAGTGTGTTTACCTAAAATTCCATGTCTCTATAAGTAGCAGACCTGCACAGCTGAAGCCTGGGTTATGGACGTTTCTCTGTACAGTGTGGCCGTTATAGAAGGATATGTTCCAGAAGGTGGGCTCCAAGGACACAAGAAACAGCATATTTAAAAAAAAAGCACACATGCCTATTCTTTCATACCAGTATTGAACAATGCTATCCAGGTGTCCAAGTATAATAACCTGTCGTTTTTTTTTTTTTTTTTCCTAGAACAGGATGAAGGGGCATGGAGAGGTTAAATTTTGCACAGGTTTCTGTTAGCCAAGTTCACATCTGTTTGCTTCTTAACAATGAGTCATCCCCATTCCTTATAAGTAGGGCAGGAGGGCAGCTGGAATTTCCCAAGCAGTGACTTCTTGGTCACTGCTTCCTGTCTCTGCTGCTCTTTATCCTTCAGGGCATAACTTTATTGGCAAAAATTGAAACAGATACTACTACCTAGGGTAGTTGCCTCTACTGACTCAGATGCCTGGGACTTGTGTTATGGTAAAATGAATATCTGACTTTACCAACAGTGTGAATAATTGAATCTCTTCCCCAGTATTATTGCTCAATATTCCACCCAGAAAGGAACCCCAACCACACTCAGCCTATCAAAGGCTATCTGTGATTAACACATGCAGAGCTCGTCATAGGTAATGTGGATGATTATCATGGATGGATCATCACTGCAAGAGAGAAAAACACTTTGAGCTGTTGTGTCTGTGTCCTTGCATACTCTTTCTCTCACTGCCCCCCCCAGCCCCACCCTTTTCCCACACACATACCCAAAACAAAAAACAAACCAATCTTTAAAAACAAAGACTAAATAAGCGTTGATGCACCAAGAATCATTCACTAGTCATGCTTGTTGCTGAAACTTGAAAGCAGTAGGCTCTTGCTTAGCTAGGTGTGTGTGTGTCTTCCTCTTGAAGGTGGCAACCCTGAGAATAGAAGGGAAGAATCCTGTTGAAGATACATTAAATTCCTATTGCAAAAAAAAAAAAAAAAATTCCTATTGCAGTTAGTATGTCTGGGGCACTCACTTTAGCACTTAAAATAATGCAGTCCCTTTCACAGCTGTTATTTTTGTATTCCATATATACAGCTTGAAATATCCAATGGCTTTACTTTGAATCTTCAAAGTAATCATCCTATCATATTGATCCTCTCTGTCTGGGACAGTGGGGAACATAGAATAAATGCTCAATAGATACTACTTAAACTAAATTAACTCTGGGGATTCAAAGTTTTAGGATGCCACTTAATCATGCAAGCCTTGTTCTTCAAGACTTTACCGGTCAAGGGAAAAGTCAAGAGCTTGTAAAGTTACAGTGGGACTAAATTCTAGCATTCATTCATTTTATAATTGGCAGTTGGCACCTTGATACCAAGAGCTTTCTTATCTTCTCCGATTCTTAAAAACAAAGTTAAGCAAGAGAAAACAAAAACTAAACAAAACCCCTCTGATTTAAAAAAAAATAAGAGTCAAAAATAACAAGTTTCTAGTCCAGACCAGTAGCTGGCCCTAACAGTATGTGGGCCCAGGGCACAGTTGCAGATGGAGGGAGAAGAGGAAGGTGTGGGAGGTTTGGAGAGCACAGGTGATTGGCCCAGCATAAAAGTCCAAGCTCCAGGACCACCAAACAATTGCCTCTTGGCAAATACTTAGTTCTAGACTTGTGCACACCCTGCAGTGTGGTCCAGCCATGGGAGGGCAGACTTGGGGAAGTCCGTTCAGACCTTTGAATTGGTCTCTGTCATTTAGACAGAAAATTCAGGGCCTTGAGAACCAGGATAACGGTCTGATGAGGGATAGTTGTGTACGAGGAGGGCATGTTATCTTGACCTGAAGGATACTTTGCCCTTTGAGGAGCGTGGCTGGAAGAAGTTTCTTTAAAAGGCAAGATCCAGGGCAGCATTCCCAGTTGCTCAGACTTATAGGTAGTACCATTTAAAAACCACACTAAGACTTTAACATTCAGTTTCCTATATTGTACTCCCAGATACTTTGATGTAGCAGCTCTGGGGTATGGTCTCAGAATCTGCCTGTGCAATCAGAGGTGGATATTCTGGTGGTTCCTGGTTTGGGTCTGCTCATCTGGGTGGCTGTTTACCTCCAGGAGAAGCCTCTTTCCTCGGCTCTCCTCCTCACACTGCCCTCCCCCAGGTCTGAGTGACTCACAGTCTTCCTATTGCTGACCTGTCTTTGTTGTGGCTGGCAGCGCCATTGCTGTGCCTTGCGCAGACATAGCCTGCTCACTATATGTTAGCACAGGTTCTGTTTACCTGCTGCCACCATGGCTGTTCTGTCACCATTGTTCGTTCTGTCCCTTGATTGTTGTGGGAGAACTTGTTATTATTCCTGTGGCCACTGCTGTCAAGCTGCAATCACTAGGCTGTTTCTGTGGCACTCAGAAGGGGCTTTTCTGCTCTGTGTTCTTCTATCAGCTAGATTTACAAACTGTCATTAAGTGACAACTGGATGTTGGCAGTTCTAGATATGGCCTCATGGTTCCCAGCCCTCCATATAATTCTTGTACCTGTTCTCTGACACCTGAAAAGGTACCCATGTCTTTCATCACCCTTATCTTCTTGGGGACTAAGCAACAACAACAACAACAACAACAACAACAACAACGTTTCTCCCCAGAACTTAAGGAAGTAATTCTATCCTCCCAAAGGTTCAGAATCTCAGTACCCAAGGCTTGGCTTTCAGTCCTAGCACCCTTCTCCTCTCTTCTTTCAGGGAATCCATGTTGCATCTTAAATTTCCTGGATTCATGAAGTAGGTAGGCCTACAAACTGAGTTTCATTATGACCGTTGCCACATTTATGTGATAGATTTCTTACAGGATTAGATAAATAGTTGTAAAATGACTCCCTTCTATTTTGGGGAACTTGTAAAAAACTAATGAAGAGCATGAAGACTGGACAAGGCCAAAAATTCTTGATGCAGGGATCAAACCCAGGTCTCCTGTATTACAGGCAGGTTCTTTACCATCTGAGCCACCAGGGAAGCCCATATTTATTTCAAAGTATATTAAAATATGGGGCTTCCCCAGTGGCTTAGTGAGTAAAGAATCTACCTGCAATGCGGGAGACACAGGAGACGTGGGTTTGATCCTTGAGTCAGGAGGAGTCTTGGAGGAGGAAATGGCAACCCACTCCAGTATTCTTACTTGGAAAATCCCATGGGTTCTATAGTCCAAAGGGTTGCAAAGAATCTAACACGACTGAGTGACTATGCGTGTATGCATGTATGTTAGAATATGGGCCCAGAACATCAAAAAGTTAATTAGAAACTATTTAGGTATTAAACAAATGACTTGGTGAATAATAAATGCTGCTGTGGTAAACCTGTGCACATATAATAATGTCTTGTATTGTGTATATATATTAACATAAATGCATTTGTCAAAACTTATAGCTTCATGTATTATAAAAGAGTGTTTTGAGATGGTCATTTAAATTTGTTCCCAGGCTGAGGGTCTTCTCTCTTTGCCTTTACTCTGCTTTATTCATTGTTTTTGAGAAAAAAAAGACCCAGCAAAACCATGAACAGAGAATCAAAAGTTTGCCTTGGCATAAGGGAAAATTTAAAATAAGCTATCGGATTAAATCAGTTTTTTCCACCTGCAACTCGATGAGAATTTCCAGAAGAAAGGAGAGAATGAGGAGAGAGTGAAGACTTAGATCCCTAATAAGGGCTCTGCCCAAGTTCTGAGGGCATAGGAGAAGAAATTCTCCCACCCTCACATCCCCACAATAGTTTTGGTGGCGGAGTTCAGAGATGTCCATAATATAGAGTGTGGGGAGCAAGACAGAACTCAGAATTTCTACATGATGGCCATGAATTGGGAATAAAGAATATATCACTGAAGTATACCTGGGATGGTGAGTATGAGGTAAACTCATGGAGTTTCTTTAAGGCCCACAGCAGTATGAATATTTTTTTTTTTTTTTTATGGATGAGAACTACATAGTCATGGAACAGAGCTTTAGAATGAAATGACCCTGCAATAGAAAATAAAGGATATAGCAGGGCAATTGACTTTGTGTGGAGAAACAACTGAAGACAAATTGGGATTAAGAATGTGTAAGTATATGTAGCTAGCATATATAATTGCCCACAACTGATGTTTCTTTCTTGATTTTTACAAATCATCTTGATGTGTGTTTCTGTAGCACAGCCTGATGATAAATGCTGTAGTTCATCAGTTCCAGAATCAGTCAGTTCAGTCGCTCAGTCATGTCTGACTCTTTGCGACCCCATAGATTGCAGTACTCCAGGCCTCCCTGTCCATTACCAACTCCTGGAGCTTACTCAAACTCATGTCCATTGAGTTGGTGATGCCATCCAACCATATCATCCTCTGTTGTCCACTTCTCCTCCTGCCATCAATCTTTCCCAGCATCAGGGTCTTTTCCAATGAATCAGCTCTTCGCATCAGGTGGCCAAAGTATTGGAGTTTCAGCTTCAGCATCAGTCCTTCCAATGAATATTGAGGACTGATTTCCTTTAGAATGGACTGGTTGGACCTCCTTGCAGTTCAAGGGACTCTGAAGAGTCTTCTCCAACACCACAGTTCAAAAGCATCAATTCTTTGGTGCTCAGCATTCTTTGTAGTCCAACTCTCACATCCATACATGACTACAGAAAAACCATAGCCTTGACTAGATGGACCTTTGTTGGCAAAGTAATGTCTGCTTCTTAATGTGCTGTCTAGGTTGGTCACAGCTTTCCTTCCAAGGAGCAAGTGTCTTTTAATTTCATGGCTATAGTCACGATCTGTAGTGATTTTGGAGCCTCAAAAAATAAAGTCTGTCACTGTTTCCATTGTTTCTCCATCTATTTGCCATGAAGTGATGGGACTGAATGCTATGATCTTAGTTTTCTGAATGTTGTTTTAAGCCAACTTTTTGACTCTCCTCTTTCAGTTTCATCAAGAGGCTCTTTAGTTCTTCTTCACTTTCTGCCATAAGGGTGGTGTCATCTGCATATCTCAGGTTATTGATATTTCTCCTGGCAATCTTGATTCTAGCTTATGCTTCATCCAGCTGGGCATTTTGCATGATATACTCTGCATAGAAGTTAAATAAGCATGGTGACAATATACAGAATTGACATACTCCTTTCCCAATTTGGAACCAGTCCATTGTCCTATGCCTAGTTCTAATTGTTGCTTCTTGACCTGCATACAGATTTCTCAGGAGGCAGGTAAGGTGATTTGGTATTCCCATCTCTTTAAGAATTTTCCACAGTTTACTGTGATCCACACCATCAAAGACTTTGGTGTAGTCAATAAAGCAGAAATAGATGTTTTTCTGGAATTCTCTAGCTTTCTCGATGATCCAACAGATGTTGGCAATTTCATCTCTGGTTCCTCTGCCTTTTCTAAATCCAGCTTGAACATCTGGAAGTTCATGGTCCATGTACTATTGAGGCCTGGCTTGGAGAATTTTGAGCATCATCTTGCTAGCATGTGAGACTAGTACAATCGTGCAGTAGTTTGAACATTCTTTGGCATTACCTTTCTTTGGGATTGGAGCGAAAACTGACCTTTTCCAGTCCTGTGGCCACTGCTGAGTTTTCCAAATTTGATGGCATATTGAGTACAGCACTTTTACAGCATCATCTTTTAGGATTTGAAATAGCTCAACTGGAATTCCATCACCTCCACTAGCTTTATTCGTAGTGATGCTTCCTAAGGCCCACTTGACTTTGCCTTCCAGGATATCTGGCTCTAGGTGAGTGATCACACCATCATGGTTATCTGGATCATGAAGATCTTTTTTGTACAATTCTTCTGTGTATTCTTGCTACCTCTTCTTAATATCTTCTGTTTCTGTTAGGTCCATACCATTTCTGTCCTTTATTGTGCCCATCTTTGCTTGAAATATTCCTTTGGTATCTCTAATTTTCTTGAAGAGATCTCTAGTCTTTCCCATTGTATTTTTTCTTCTATTTATTTGCATTGACCACTGAGGAAGGCTTTCTTATGTCTCCTTGCTATTCTTTGGAACTCTGTATTCAAATGGGTATATCTTTCCTTTTCTCTTTTGCCTTTAGCCTCTCTTCTTTTCACAGCTATTTGTAAGGCCTCTTCAGACAACTGTTTTGCCTTTTTGCATGTCTTTTCCTTGGGGATGATCTTCATTGCTGCCTCCTGTACAATGTCATGAACCTCCCTTCATAGTTCTACAGGCACTCTGTCTATCAGATCTAACCCCTTGAATCTATTTGTCACTTCCGCTGTATAATTGTAAGGAATTTGATTTAGGTCATACCTGAATGGTCTTGTGGTTTTCCCTACCTTCTTCAATTAAGTCATTTATTGCTCATCTTTATGTCTTTGCGTTTTGTTCTGGATAATTTCTTATGATCTATCTTCCAGCTCACTAAGTATTTTTTCTACTGTGTCTTGTGTACTATTAAGTCTGTTTATTGAATTCTTGATTTTAATTATTGAAATTTTCAGGTCTAGGATGTCTAATTTGCCACATTTCCTGTTTTCTGTCAGAGTTTTTAAGGTTGATGTTTATCTCCTTGAACATAGTAAGCATAGTTGTTTTTATCTTTATTTAAAAATTAACATCTGGAGCCTCTAGAATTGGTTTTTGTTGCCCATGGTTTACATTCATAGTGTCTAGTCTCCACATGCACTTGGATACTTTGTTTGTTTGCTAGACATTTTTTTTTTCCTAATAATTTTATAAGCAACAAAGTGCACAAATTATTTGAAAAGTGGAGGAACATTTTGTCCACCAAAGAAGGTATTTAATTAATCTAATGAAGTACTGGGGACACTAATAATTCAGTGGGCGCTAAGTCTCTTCAGTCAGCCCAACTCTTTGCAGCCCTGTGGACTATAGCCCGCCAGGCTCCTCTGTCCATGGGATTCTCCAGGCAAGAATACTGGAGTGGTTCGCCATGTCCTTCTCCAGGGTATCTTCCTGACCCAGGGATTGAAGCCGTGGCTCCTGCAGCTCCTGCATTGCAGGTGAATTCTTAACTGCTGAGCCACTGGGTAATCTAAGTTCTAGATTTGATATTTTCTGGGCCACTCTGCTTATCTGTATTTCATAAAAGAAATAGTTTACTTCTGACTTATACTTACATCTATGGGTGGCAGCTCTGTAGTTTATGGACTTCCATCTTCCCCTGCCTTTGGACACTGGTTTTTATCTTCCTAGTTCTGTGAAGATACCAGAAGTATAGTTCAGCCTCTTGACCACATCTCTCCAATTGGAAAAACCCTACAGTTTAAAAGAGGGAGGTCATAGTACCAAACTTACTGATCTGGATTCCCATCTCTCCGTTTCTGGGGTTGGTAATTCATCAGTATTCTGCTGGCCCTTTGATGCTACCAAAAATTTTGTTTCTTAAAATTTCATCCAGCTTTCTTAGTCATCTTTTGTGAGAAGACTGGCTTACACTACCTTGTCTTCTAATAGAAGCAGATATTTTGCTTCTGCTCTACCAGAGTTAAAGCCATGTCATCTTGAGGCTTTAGCCATGACTCTGAAAGGAATTGGTGAAGTGGGATGAGACAGGCTCTCAAGAGCCTTGCTGATTTTGCAATGAAGACTGTGATGATACTTGAATAAGAGCACTGTAATCTATTTTAATTTCCTTGGACAGATTCAGATTAATTTTCAGAATGACAAAATGCAAATATAGTCTTGTTAGGGCTTGCTGATGAGACTAAATTTTCTCACTGTCTAATGAGGAAGGCCTAAGAAGGAAAAGGTAAAGAAAGCTATTTTTAAGGAACTTGTGGGTCTGAATTCCTAAGTGACAGTCAGTCTACCAATCTGGGCTTGGGATACTTGGCATAGATGATCCTATTATTGTGAAAAACTGGTTCCTCCTTTAATCTACATACATGTTGGAGTTGGGGTAGGGTAGGGGTGTGGTGGAAAAGGAGTGCTGTGTTTTGTAGGAGGAAGCTATATTCTCAGGCCTGATTCTTCCCTTGCCTTGGAGGTAAGATGCTTATGAGATAACTGCTAGGACCAGATCAAGGGTCCCTCTTCTTGCTTTGCCTGTCAGCAGTTGAGCACCTTGTTGTGAAGTGTATGTATGAAGAGAATTAACACAGCTCAGAATGTGTAACTTGAAACACTCTGAGAGATCTTGAGGAACACAAGAGAGGTCCCAAGCTCTAGAAGGACCTTTAGGCAGCCAGAATAGAATGATTTACTTTTCCACAGAAATAACCTTGCTCCAAAGGTTGAGAGATTAATTGAAAGAGGAACATTGCACATAGCCTTGCAATCCATTGCAGTGAGATGTTCCTTTAAGCAAAGACTTCTGAACAGATTCTATCAGAGTTGTCCCCCACAGACCACCAGAGTTGTGATTTGAGTACACACAGGCCATCAGATGAATCTGAGGAGATATCATCCACACAGCCTTACACTTCTTGTCATGGGAGAGTTCTTGTTCTGGAGAGACAGACTCAGAGAAGAGACCCATTTGAAGGAGATTATAAATGTTTCTTAATGTCTTATAGATGCTTGAGCACAAATGCAAACAATAAGAATTTATGATAGGGACACAGAATCTAAAAGAAACATCAAGGCCTCAGAAAGAAACCAGACCAGAGACTCAGATGCTTCTGCATCCCTATGTGTCTGATTTCAGGTTTTTTTTTGTTTTTTTTTTTCTTTTTTTCTCTCTCTCTGTTTCCCTGTGGACTACCTTTATCTACTTTTCCATGCACATATGGAAAAATTCAATCACTGAAAGTTACAAACATTGTTTGTTCCTCCTCCAGATACCTGGAAAGAGACCATTGTCATTCTTTCCCTCTCTTTTCTTTTTTTTTTTTCCATTTATTTTTATTAGTTGGAGGCTAATTACTTTACAATATTGTAGTGGTTTTTGCCATACATTGACATGAATCAGCCATGGATTTACATGTATTCCCCATCCTGATCCCACCTCCCTTTCCACCTGATCCCTCTGGGTCTTCCCAGTGCACCAGCCCCGAGCACTTGTCTCATGCATCCAACCTGGGCTGGTGATCTGTTTCACCCTTGATAATATACATGTTTTGATGCTGTTCTCTCTAAACATCCCACCCTTGCCTTCTCCCACAGAGTCCAAAAGTCTGTTCTCTACATCTATGTCTCTTTTTCTGTGTTGCATATAGGGTTATCATTACCATCTTTCTAAATTCCACATATATGCATTAGTATAATGTATTGGTCTTTATCTTTCTGGCTTACTTCACTTTGTATAATGGGCTCCAGTTTCATCCACCTCATTAGAACTGATTCAAATGTATTCTTTTTAATGGCTGAGTAATATTCCATGGTGTATATGTACCACAGCTTCCTTATCCATTTGTCTGCTGATGGGCATCTAGGTTGCTTCCATGTCCTGGCTATTATAAACAGTGCTGCCATGAACACTGGGGTGCATGTGTCTCTTTCAGATCTGGTTTCCTTGGTGTGTATGCCCAGAAGTGGGATTGCTGGGTCATATGGCAGTTCTATTTCCAGTTTTTTAAGAAATCTCCACACTGCTCCCCATAGCGACTGTGCTAGCTTGCATTCCCACCAATAGTGTAAGAGGGTTCCCTTTTCTCTACACCCTCTCCAGCATTTATTGCTTGTAGACTTTTGGATAGCAGCCATCCTGACTGGCGTATAATGGTACTTCATTGTGTTTTTGATGTGCATTTCTCTGATAATGAGTGATGTTGAGCATCTTTTCATGTGTTTTTTAGCCATCTGTATGTCTTCCTTGGAGAAATGTCTGTTTAGTTCTTTGGCCCATTTTTTGATTGGGTCATTTATTTTTCTGGAGTTGAGCTGGAGGAGTTGCTTGTATATTTTTGAGATTAATCCTTTGTCTGTTGCTTCGTTTGCTATTATTTTTCTCCCAATCTGAGGGCTGTCTTTTCACCTTGCTTATAGTTTCCTTTGTTGTGTAAAAGCTTTTAAGTTTAATTAGGTCCCATTTGTTTCTTTTTGCTTTTATTTCCAATATTCTGGGAGGTGGGTCATAGAGGATCCTGCTGTGATTTATGTCAGAGAGTGTTTTGCCTATGTTCTCCTCTGGGAGTTTTATAGTTTCTGGTCTTACATTTAGATCTTTAGTCCATTTTGAGTTTATTTTTGTGTATGGTGTTAGAAAGTGTTCTAGTTTCATTCTTTTACAAGTGGTTGACCAGTTTTCCCAGCACCACTTGTTAAAGGGGTTGTCTTTTTTCAATTGTATATTCTTGCCTCCTTTGTCGAAGATAAGGTGTCCATAGGTTTGTGGATTTATCTCTGGGTCCCTCTCTTTTCAAATTCCAAATCCCAGAGTCAAAGGCCTTCCCTGACCTAATGAGATGTGGTCATGGCATAAGGCCATGAAACAGAAATATGACATTAGGATCCATCCTTTTGATCATATGGACCAATAGCAGTTCACAGGAAAGGTGGAGGGAATGTGGAGGAAGTGGAGGAAGGTGCTGAGCAGACATTATAAAAGAATTCCACCAAAGGAAGCTCTTTGATATAATTTAATTTGTTATATTTATGAACATTCTGAAAAAATTCTTCACTCATAGAACCAAGAACTTGTAAGCAATTAATTAAACAATTGCATCCTTTCAGAAAATATGTCCAATTGATTAATAACTAATATAGACATGGATTATATAATTTTTAAAATTTATGTTTAACATGTGAAGGTTGCTCAGTTGTGTCTGACTCTTTGGGACTCCATGGACTAAACAGTCCATGGAATTCTCCAGACCAGAATACCGAGGAGTGTGGCCTTTCCCTTCTCCAGAGGATCTTCCCAACCCAGGGATCAAACCCAGGGCTCCTGTGTTGTAGGTGGATACTTTACCAGCTGAGCCACAAGGGAAGCCCAAGAATACTGAAGTGGGTATCCTATCCCTTCTCCAGTGGATCTTCCTGACCCAGGCATTGGACCAAGGTCTCCTGAATTGCAGGCGGATTCTTTAACAACTGAGCTATCAGTGAAGCCCTATGTTTAATATAGAGTTTGAATATTATTTTGAAAAATAAAGAGAGTTCCAGACATTTTGAAGACTACTGACAGAAAAATATTTATGCAAACATTAAGATTAGAAATCTCTTCAAGAAAATTAGAGATACCAAGGGAACATTTCATGCAGAGATAGGCACAATAAAGGACAGAAACGGCATGGACCTAGTGGAAGCAGAAAATATTAAGAAAGGATGGCAAGAATACACAGAAGAACTGTACAAAAAAGATCTTCATGACCCAGATAACCATGATGGTGTGATCACTCACCTAGAGCCAGATATCCTGGAAGGCAAAGTCAAGTAGGCCTTAGAAAGCATTTCTATGAACAAAGCTAGTTGAGGTGATGGAATTCCAGTGGAACTATTTCAAATCCTGAAAAATGATGCTGTGAAAGTGCTGTACTCAATATGCCATCAAATTTGGAAAACTCAGCAGTGGCCACAGGACTGGAAAAGTCAGTTTTCACTCCAATCCCAAAGAAAGGCAATGCCAAAGAATGTTTGAACCATCACACAATTGCACCCAACTCACATGCTTAGCGAAGTCATGCTCAACGTTCTCCAAGCTAGGCTTCAGCAGTACATGAACCGAGAACTTTCAGATGTTCAAGCTGGATTTAGAAAAGACAGAGGAACAGGAGATCAAATTGCTAACATCTGTTGGATCATTGAGAAAGCAAGAGAGTTCCAGAAAAATATCTACTTCTGCTTTATTGACTATGCTAAAGCCTTTGATGGTGTGGATCACAACAAACTGTGGAAAATTCTTAAAGACATGGGAATGCTAGACCACCTTACCTGCCTCCTGAGAAGTCTGTATGGAGGTCAGGAAGCAGCAGTTAGAACTGGACATGGAACAATGGACTGGTTCCAAATTGGGGAAGGAGCATGTCAAGGCTGCATATTGTCACCCTGCTTACTTAACTTATATGTGGATTACATCATGCAAAATGCCTGGCTGGATGAAGCACAAGCTAGAATCAAGATTGCTGGGACAAATACCAATAACCTTGGATATGCAGATGACACCACCCTTTTGGCAGAAAGAGGAATTAAAGTGCCTCTTGATGAAAGTTAAAGGGGAGAGGAAAAAGCTGGCTTAAAACTCAACATGCAAAAAACTAAGATCATGGCATCTGGTCCCATCACTTCATGGAAAATAAATGGGGAAACAATGGAAATAGTAACAGACTTTATTTTTTGGGGCTTCAAAATCACTGCAGATGGAGACTGCAGCCATGAAATTAAAGGATGCTTGCTCCTTGGAAGAAAATCTATGACCAACCTAGACGGCTCATTAAAAAGCAGAGACATTACTTTGCCAAAAAAGGTCCGTCTAGTCAAAGCTATATGATTTTTCCAGTAGTTATGTATGGATGTGAGAGTTAGACTCTAAAGAAAGCTGAGTGCTGCAGAACTTATGTTTTTGAACTGTGGTGTTGGAGAAGACTCTTCAGAGTCCCTTGGACTGCAAGGAGATCCAACCAGTCAATCCTAAAGGAAGTCAGTCCTGAATATTTATTGGAAGGACTGATGCTGAATCTGAAACTCCAATACTTTCGCCACTTGATGTGAAGAACTGACTCATTGGAAAAGACCCTGGTGCTGGGAAAGATTGAAGGTGGGAGGAGAAGGGGACAACAGAGGATGAGATGGTTTGATGGCATCACCAACTGGATGGACTGAGTTTGAGCAAGCTCCGGGAGTTGGTGATGGACAGGGAGGTCTGGTGTGCTGCAGTCTATGGGGTGGCAAAGAGTTGGACACAACTGAATGGCTGAACTGAACCAAATGGAATCATATATATTTCATTCCTGTGAGAATGTTCAATTCAACTTCCTTACTTTACTGATGAAGAAACTGACATCATGAGTCATGAGATTATAAAGTTTTTCAAAAGGTACTTTTAGGCTTTCATTTTAAATGCTTTAAAAAATCCCTGAAAATAGTGGTTAAGAAATTAAAAAGACTAAAGACCAATAATGTAGCTGACAATCTGTTTATAAAGATTTAGAGTATTCAAAAATGTTATGAAAGAAAAGTTTTTTTTTTAAAAGCAGAGTAGAAATGGTTTATTTTCGGCATCACTGTTCTTGCTACAGGTATATATATCTATTATCTGTTATACTGATCCTTGCAAATTGTCTGCCATAATTCTTAGACAAAGACAGTTGATTCATGGGTCTCTTAGAATGAAACTCTTGTTGAAGTGTTACAACCACATGAATCATGTGGGCTGTTGTTTAAAACTGTATTTATCATGGATGAAAGAATGTTTTCAAGGGAAGCTATGAATTTACCTAAAGTCACACAGTTCACCTCTGTTCAGAGGAACTTATCTATTCAGTATATTGTTGAATGTGCTGCAGAAATATTCTTCTAAACCATTAGCATTGCAGGAAGAAGCTCTTCAAGGGTTGCTGGAAGTCATCTCTGAAAGTTTGGCTTTCTTGTGGAACCTGATATTTCCATCATTGTTTAAAGTGTTTTTTTGAATCCTCTTGATACGTAGTTACATGCTTTCTTGCCTTGGCTGCATTTAAAATTTCGACTTATCATCTTTCTTTTTCCCCTTCAATCCAACCTGCAAACTATGCTCTAGCAAGGATGCTTGATATGCCAATTGTGTCCCCTTACCTCCCACCTGGAGAACCTTCTGGGGCTCCATATTACCTCTCAGGTTGAATTTCAGCCGCTCCCCCTGAATATCAGTGTTTTACGTCTGACATATCTAAATGGCCTTGTCTCTTTATACTTTTTAATACTTGTCTTTTACCTCCTGAAGGAAATAGGAAGATGAGGTCCAGGGTGTGTTTTGAGCATTTCATGCTAGTCTCCACTATCAAATTGTGTTCCATTTATTTTCATTTTAGAGGCTGACATGACTCTTCACATGAGTAGTGAAATCAGGGGCAGCCAGACCAGTTTTCAGCCAGGCATCCACCTCAGGGAAGCTTATCTTTGGCTGTGCTTGTTGTACATTCTTTTTTCTTTTAATCCCACCTCATTTTATAACCATTAGGAAAATTTTTCCAGGACCTGTTCTTGTTTATCCTTGTCCTTACTGTTTGGAAGCTGGCACTTAACTGCCTTTCTATCTTTGCAATCTGACCCTGTCTCTGCAGTGACTTGTTGGTTACTCATTCATTTGTGTCCCTAGTCACTATTTCCAGACTTCATCAGGTCCGTTTTGATGCCCCTCCCTTAGACTGTTATAAACCACTAGCGCTCACAGAGAGACCACAGGCTGTAGTGGTTGAGACCACAGGCTCTATAACCAGACTCTATGAGCTTGAAACCTAGCACTAACATATGCTGGCTGTGTGCCCGAAATAAGTTACATGACCACTCAATGCCTCAGTTTTCTTATATGCAAATTGGAGGTAGACTAATACCTTCTCATAGGTTTGTTGTAAGTACAAGTATAGTGATTAGTTAGTCTCAGATTAGCTAGTCTGCCTCCATTGAATCCACTCACCGACACTATTGCTTTTCATTAAAATTCCTGACCCATTTTTGGGCTTGGCCAGGTCATGAGCTAGATTAGTTTCTCTCAATTAATATTTAGATTTGTTCTCCTTCTCTCCCTGTCAAAGTCAAGCTGTTCTTTGATTTCCATCTCTAGCCTCACAATCTTTAATCTCCCTCACCCACGTGAATGACCACCTTTTCTGAAATGTCATGGCCCTCATTGTGCTAGCTACCTATTTTGATGCCAAATCTTATACTGGCCAGCACTGTCACATAACCAGTTGTTACCTCTGTATCTTAAGCTCTCCAACCAAATTTAAAACTTGTAGGTGTTAAGGAACAAAGGTCATCATTTTTACTCATTTACAGCTTACAGAACAGTAGATACTGAATAAATGTTTGTCTGACTAAATTGTTTAAATATCTACACTTCTCTTAAAGAGTTCAGAAGACTTGTAGAATAGTTTCCAGGGTATTGGCTTTAGAAAACAATGCTTAATAGATGAAAATTGCCTGGTTGCCATATGCTTCGCAAGAATGGGGTATGGCTGGTCTAAAATATCTGAAGATAAGAAGAACCTTCTTGTTATCACTGTCTGTGCCTTTAGGAACAAGTGAGTTTCACAGGCTCTGTAGCAGACATGGCCCCCACACAGAAAAAAGGTATAAAGAAAAAGGATTATGATAAAAAAACAAAAAACCAGGTGAAATATTTGGAATGCTAGACCCAAAGAATCTGACCTAGGAGATAAATAACTTCTGATCCATGCTCTAACTCATTGAGCAGATCACCTTTCCCTTTAGGGTCTCAGTTTCCTAGTATATAAAATGACAATCTGGATTAGACCTTATCTTGTTTTTTTTATATGATATATATATTTTTGAAACTAGGGTAATGCTTTACATTTCATCTGTATTTCTGTACTTTTTCTTGTGAGATTGCCTTTGAAGCTTGATATAAAGATTTTCCTCACTAAACAAATTTTCCCCCCATCACAATGAGTGACACAACCAATCACTAACTGATTAAGCAATAAATCTGGGATATCCTGATTTCTCCTCTTGTCCATCCACTCCATAAGTGAATCCTATCAGTTTTGCTCCAAATATAGATTCCAAATATATCTTCCAGCTCTCAGGCATCCTTCTGTCTCTTCTACTATCAGCTTAATCCAAGCCTCAACTTTCCATTTAGATTATAAAAATAGTCTTATTGTTCTATACATTTTCACGTTTGCTCCTCTCCAACCTATTCTTAGTGCTGTAGCCAGAATTATCTTATAAAAACACAAATTTGATAAAACTTTTCTGTGTGTCTGTTGTTGACATTGTTTAGAATTTCTGGAGCATGGTGATAATGAGAAACAGTCTCTGCCACTGCTGTCTTGACCAGACTTTAGGGAGAGCATGAGTGGGGCGAACCAAGGCCTGTGGCCCTTCTAACCATGGTTTTGAGGCATTTCAACCATAAACGGGGCTTCCCAGGTTGTTAAAGAACCTGCATGCCAATTCAGGAGACATAAGAAACCCTTGGATTGTAAGGAGATCAAACCAGTTGATCGTAAAGGAAATCAGTCCTGAATATTCATTCGGAGGACTGATGCTGGAGCTGAAGCTCCAATACTTTGGCTACTGATGCAGAGGACTGACTCAGTGGAAAAGACCTTGATGCTGGGAAAGATTGAAGGCAGGAGGAGAAGGGGATGACAGAGGATGAGATGGCTGGATGACATTACCAACTTGATGGGCATGAGTTTGAGCAAGCTCCAGGAGTTGGTGATGGACAGGGAAGCCTGGTGTGCTGTAGTCCATGGGGTCACAAAGTGTTGGACACAACTGAGTGACTGAACTGCAGAGACATGGATTTGATCCTTGGGTTGGGAAGATCCCCTGGAGCAGGGCATGGCAATCCAGTCTAGTATTCTTGCCTGGAGAATCCCATGGACACAGGAGCCTGGCGGACTACAGTCCATAGGGTAGCAAAGATTTGGACATGACTGAGTGATTGAGCACACATGCACAGCTATAAATGGTGATTAAGGGTTGAATTGTGTCCCCCAACAGATGGATTGAAGTCCTAACCCTAAGGTCAGGGAATGTAATCTTATTTAGAAATAGGATCTTTGCAGATGTAATTAAAATAAAACGAGGTTATATTGGATTATGGTGAGCCCTAATCCAGTTTGACTGTTGTCCTAATAAGATGAAGAGAGACACAGATACATAGAGATAAGACCATGTGATGATAGAGGCAGAAATCCGAATGATGCATCTATCGATCAAAGAATACCAAGGACTGCCAGCAACACCAGAAACTAAGAAAAAAAGATGGAATAGGTTTTCTCTTAAAGCCTTCAGAGAGAGAGAATGGCCCTTCCAACACTTAGATTCCAGACTTCCAGCCTGTAGAACTGTGAAGGAATACATTTTTCTTGTTTTAAGCCATCCACTTTGTGGTTATTTGTTCCAGCAGCCCTGGGAAACTAATCACTTCATGGCAAATGGGGAAGAAGTGGAAACAGTGGCAGATTTTATCTTCTTGGGGTCCATAATCACTGTGGATGATGACTGCACCTATTAAATTAAAAGATACTTTCTCCTTGGAAGAAAAGCTATGAAAAACCTAGACAGCATATTAAAAAGCAGAGACATCACTTTGGCAACAAAGATCCATATAGTCAAAGCTATGATTTTTCCAGTAGTCATGTACTGATGTGAGAGTTGGACCATAATGAAGGCTGAGCACCAAGAATTGATGCTCAAAATGAACTGTGGTGCTGGATAAGACTCTTGAGACTTCCTTGAACAGCAAGGAGATCAAACCAGTCATTCATAAACGATATAAACCCTGAATATTCATTGGAAGGATTGATGTTGAAGCTGAAGCTCCATACTTTGGCCACCTGATATGAACAGCTGACTCATTGGAAAAGGCCCTGGTGCTGGTAAAGATTGAAGGTGGGAGGAGAAGGGGACACCACTGGAGGAGATGGTTGGATGACATCATTGACTCAATGAACATGAGTTTGAGCAGACTCTGAGAGATGGTGAAGGGCAAGGAAGCCTGGCATGCTATAGTTCATGGGGTGTCAAAGAGTTGGACATGGCTTAGCCACTGAACAAGAAGAAGAAGAAGGAAACTAATACAATGTGTCTTCTGCCAGGGGAACTTGATCATACTGATAAGCAGTGGTCTTCGTCTAGCAGTAGTGTAGTGCACTGTTAGTCACTCAGTCGTGTCTGACTCTTTGTGACCCCATAGACTGTAGTCCACTAGGCTCCTCTGTCCATAGGATTCTCCAACAAGAATACTGGAGTGGGTTGCCACTCCCTTGTTCAGTGGATCTTCCCAATCCAGGGATCAAACCTGCTTCTCCTTGAAGCAGATTCTTTACCATCTGTGCTACAGGTCTTGGTCTATCTTAGCCCAAATCTGGAAGGCAAGAAGGGATTGAAAGATATCAAAGATTTTGGTCTGTTTACTTAGGAGCCCTTATATAGAACAAATAAACTCCTGAAGATTAACTGCTGCAAAATTCTGTGCTTTGGGCAGATTTGAACTTGCGTCTCCCTACAGCGGTCTGTGCACTAAGAAAGGTCCAAGCTGAGGAGGAGACTTGTAAGCATGAGGGATCTTAACTAACAGGGAGAAGGTTAGAGCTGAAAGAGATCAACTGGATCTCTGAACTGCTGCTTATTGCTTGAATGTTGAAGGAAGGGTGCAAGCATTGTATTTGGGGGATGTATTATGGATCTTCATTTGCATCTTGAATTATGGCAGGACACTCTGGTTATGGTACAACTGTGTTAACATAAAACACAGAAAATCTGGAAACCAGTCTGTAATTATCAGATTAGGTAAAATTAGCAAATATTCAAATGAAAGAATCAGAGAATACTTCACAAGCAAAAAGTGATAGCTACATTGAGTTACTTGCTCTTTATAAAACCAGCCGACTAACCACTGGTGATGTTTGTCTCAGAGTACGATGCCATGTGCTCAGCTGTGTCTGACTCTTTGTGACCCCATGGACTGTAGCCTACCAGGCTCCTCTATTATGGGATTTTTCAGGCAAGAATACTGGAGTGGGTTGCCATTTCCTCCTCCAGGGGATCTTCCTGACCCAGGGATCTTCCTGACCCAGGGATTGAACCCTCCTCTCTTGCATCTCCTGCATTGCAGGCTGATTCTTTACCTGCTGACCCACTGCTGTACCACTAGATTTTAGCTTTTTCTGTTCAAATTTATATAGTTCTATTTATTGTATTAAAAAAGGGATCAGAATCAGCAAATCTCAATACTCCATATCTTCTTTTTCCATATGATGAAGATTTGTTTTAAAATTTAAATATGTATGTATTTTAAAATGTGTATACATACACAAACACATACACACATACATTTGACCCTTGAACATCATGGGTTTGAACTGCACTGTCCACTTATACATGGATTTTTTTTTTCAGTACTAAATTCTGCAGTACTATTCAGTCTGGTGTTGGTTGAATCTGTAGCTGTGGAACCATGAATACAGAGAAACTGGGTGTATAGATAAATTATACTCAGAAGGGAGTATATACAGGGAAGGTTGGCACCACTAATTCCTTGTGTTGTTCAGGGGTGCACTGTATATAGTACTCTCACTATTGCATATCCTTTTAGGGTTCAATTTTATATATTTTAAAATATAAGTATAATGTTCCAATATACAAAGCATATTCAAATATCAGTTGCTGTTCTATTTTTTACCCATTTTAATCACCCTGGGATGAAGAAAACTGTATATAGAGTTAAACATCTTACAAATTTCTACTCTATTAAAAAGGAAGTCAATTTTGTTATGAAACAACCTAGTTGTGAATTCTCTAATCTTCTCTGTTGCTAGATTTTAGGACAAGAAAGAAATAAAATGAAGCATGAAATAGAAGAGAAAGTAGAATTTACATCACAATAGTGTGCTCATATTTTATCAGAACTTGCCTATACTTCTGCTGATATACTTTCCCCACCGATTGACATTTTAAAAGCTTATTTTAAATTTATCTCTCCTGTACTAATAGGTGAGAAGTGGCCAATTCAATGTATAGAAACTACCATGGTTACTTTCATCTAGTATTTTCTCTTAAAGGTAATTGGATTTCTGGGGCCCTGGATATATAGTGATTAGAAATCATGCTAGCAGTTCTATGTGGAGCCATTGCACTTTATCTCTTCAGTGTATTTTTGTGTGTGGGTCTGAATGTTGGTACATTCCTACAGCTATCTGAAAACAAATTCAGTTTTTAGGTTAACTGAATTTAACTAATTCAGTTCCCTGAGAATTCCTTTTAACTTACAAATCGAAGTCCTTTAAAAAAATTCATTTATAATTACTCCATATTCTCAAAAAGAGCAGAAAACACTTAATATTTCTTGGTGATCGGTAACACACACATTCTTGACTTTTGATTCTTCAAAGGCTTGATATTTTATAAACATTACTTCCTTTTTTTTCCCCCTTTGCAAAGAACTGACTGATACCATTGTATTGTTTCTTGCCTTTTGGTCTTTGGGTTTTCTCAGCTGTGCTCATTTGTTATTGAATACTTAAGGACTGCTTTTTCCATCTCCAAATACATTTTCCCCATAAGTTTTTGCTTTAGGCTACATACTACTGGATTTAGTATCATTCCATATTGCTGAGCATTCTAGAGGGCTGGTGTCCAAGTTAGCCAAGGTTTTAAAATGTTGACCATATTAACCTGAATTCTTTGCAGATGCTTATTTGCATACTTTCAACAGTTCAGTTCAGTTCAGTCGCTCAGTCGTGTCCAACTCTTTGCGGCCCCATGAACCACAGCACGCCAGGCCTCCCTGTCCATCACCAACTCCTGGAGTCCACCCAAACCCATGTCCATTGAGTCAGTGATGCCATCCAACCATCTCATCCTCTGTTGTCCTCTTCTCCTCCTGCCTCAATCTTTCCCAGCATCAGGGTCTTTTCAAATGAGTCAGCTCTTTGCATCAGATGGCCAAAGTATTGGAGTTTCAGCTTCAACATCTGTCCTACCAATACTTTCAACAACAGTGGCTATTTCTCATCAAAAACCCCAAATCTGGAAATATCAGGATAAAATTATGTGGTTCTTTTTCCTTGATGAGATCTTGATCTTAGGCTTTTTCTCTTCCTGGTTTCCAGCCTGACCTTTTGAAGTTAGAGGAGCGTAAGAGAATAATGGAACATGGGAAGGGGCATGACAAAGACAATCCTTAGAGTGAATGTAGGGAAAGATGGCCTTAGGCCGGCAAAGCCCTAAAAAGCTTGAATGACTTTGGTATGTGACTTTCTGGGTATTGCTTTGTCATCTATCAAATGAGGGTGTTGGGTCAGATGATTTCTAAGGAGCTTTCTTGCTCTCTGATATATGCTGTCTTCATAACACATGACAACAGTTAGTCTCCAGAGGATAAAGAAGGTAAAAAAAACTCCTGAAATTTACTTAGTTTATTTATTTCTAAACATTCCCAAATTCTGAGTCATAATCTCTTGGGTAAATGCCATAAGCAGCTAAGCTTTCTCGACTTATGAGAAATGTACAAAAGTTGACCTTCCTTAATATAATTACTAGTAAAAACATGTAAATGACACATTGTAATGTTAGAAAATCAATAGCTTGATTTCTCATGTGTATGAATGTTTCTTATTAACATTAAAATGTTCCACAGATATTGTCTCATTTGTTTTTATGACATCTGGATGAAGTTGTAGTTGATAGTAATAATCTCATGCAAATAAGTGCTGTCCTCTTAGTAACTCTGTTCTTTGGATTTTTTTGGCTTTGGGCCTATTAGATGATTTTACTCAGGTAAATAAATTTATGAATAGGTTTTTGTTTTTTTTTAAAGGCAGGACTATTAGTGATAGCTTATATAACTATAAATTTTATGAAATCCAAGTGATTCATTCAGAGTCACATAGGGCATGGATTATTAAATCAGTGTCACCAAATGAACCCTTCAATGCTTTGGGTATGACTCTGTATACAGCGAAGATGGGGCAGGAAGTGGAGAGTAGATTTGAATAGGAGATTTGGCATCTATTAAGGAAGGCTGTCAAGGATACAAAATTCTATTTACCTGAGTGTTCTGTAGATTTGTCATTAATTAATTAATTAACTTAATTAATTAGTTAAAAAACTGGAAAAGGTCAGTTTTCATTCCAATCCCAAAGGAAGGCAATGCTAAAGAATGTTCAAACTATTGCACAATTGCACTCATCTCACACATTAGCAAAGTAATGCTCGAAATTCTCCAAGCCAGGCTTCATCAGTACATGAACCGTGAACTTCCAGATGTTCAAGCTGGATTTAGAAAAGGCAGAGGAACCAGAGATCAAATTGCCAACATCCACTGGATCATCAAAAAAGCAAGAGAATTCCAGAAAAACATCTACTTCTGCTTTATTGACTATGCCAAAGCCTTTGACTGTGTGGATCACAATAAACTGGAAAATTCCTAAAGAGATGGGAATACCAGACCACCTGACCTGCCTCTTGAGAAATTTGTATGCAGGTCAAGAATCAACAGTTAGAACTGGATATGGAATTGCAGACTGGTTCCAAATTGGGAAAGGAGTACATCAAGGCTGTATATTGTCACCCTGCTTATTTAACTTATATACAGAGTACATCATACAAAATGCTGGGCTGGATGAAGCACAAGCCGGAATCAAGATTGCTGGGAGAAATATCAATAACCTCAGATATGCAGATGGCACCACCCTTATGGCAGAAAGCGAAGAAGAACTAAAGAGCCTCTTGATGAAAGTGAAAGAGGAGAGTGAAAAAGTTGGCTTAAAACTCAACATTCAGAAAACTAAGATCATGGCATCTGGTCCCATCACTTCATGATAAATAGATGGAGAAATAATGGAAACAGTGAGAGATTTTATTTTTGGGGGGGCTCCAAAATCACTGCAGATGGTGACTGCAGCCATGAAATTAAAGGACATTTGCTCCTTGGAAGAAAACCTATGACCAACCTAGACAGCTCATTAAGAAGCAGAGACATTACTTTGCCAAGAAAGGTCCATCTAGTCAAGGCTATGGTTTTTCCAGTGGTCATGTATGGATGTGAAAGTTGTACTGCAAAGAAAGCTGAGCGCTGAAGAATTGATGCTTTTGAACTTTGGTGTTGGAGAAGACTCTTGAAAATCCCTTGGACTTCAAGGAGATTCAGCTAGTCAATCCTAAAGGAAATCAGTCCTGAATATTCATTGGAAGGACTGATGCTGAAGCTTAAGCTCCAATACTTGACCACTTGATGTGAAGAACTGACTTATTGGAAAAGACCCTGATGCTAGGAAATATTGAAAACGGGAGGAGAAGGGATGAGGATGAGATGGTTGGATGGCATCACCGGCTCGATGAACATGAGTTTTAGTAAGCTCTGGGAGTTGGTGATGGAAAGGGAAGCCTGGCATGCTGCAGTCCATGGGGTCAAAAAGAGTCAAATATGCCTGAGCAACTGAAGTCATCTGAACCGAATTCAAAAACAGTTGTTGAGTATTTTGTACTATCTGCAGGGTGTTGTGGGGAATAGGGATAGAGCAGTGAAGAAACTAGATATATTCTTACAGGGGGGATTAATCTATGTAAATAAAAAGTAAACTAATAAATATCATTATTTAGATCAATATATAATAATAAATACTGTGAGTAACATAATCCAGAGTGACTGAGGTGCAGGTAGGGGAAGGTCTGATAATGAGGTGGAGCCCTCCCCTGAAGAACTGACTTTGGAGATGAAACCAGATATAAGAAGGAACCATCACAGGAAAATGGAGGAAGAGCATTCCAGATAGAGGAAAGAGCAAAAGCAAAGATCCTGAGGTAGGCAGAATTTGGAATGTCTGAGAATAATCCACAAGGCTAGAATGAGCAGAGAAGAAGGATAGGGAGTTGGCAAGGCATAAGGCCTTGTAGGTCAGGGCAAGGAATCTTTTTTAAGTGTGATAGAAAGCCATGGAAGGATTTTAAGCAGAGGAATGGCATGGTCTGATTTACATTTTGAAAAGAAAAGAGCTCTGTGAAGAGTGGATTATGGATTACAGAGAAGCAAAAGTAGAGGCAAGGAGACTGCTCCTTTAGTCCAGATGGAAGATGATAGGGCTTTGAATTTGAATAGAAGCAGGGGATTTCCAGGAAAGAAATTTAGAGCTGCTATTTAGATTAATGGAATTAATCAGAACAAAGAGGGAAGAAAATAGACCCTAATCACTAAATTAATTGCCCTATGAAGATAGATAACTAATGAACAGAAAAACAGAATCATAAGAACTTATGGAAGTTTCAGAGTGTCCCTTAGCAGAAGGACTGTTAAAAGAAAGTCAGATTTCTTTTTAGTAAAGTAGAATCTATCATCACCCATGAAACTGGTCACTATTGGTTAGGGAGAAGTATGAAGAGCAGGAAAAAAATTCACACATTGTAGCAGGAATGATAACTGATTTGTAATTTAAGAGCCACAGAAAAAGACAGTTTTAACTGTGTCCCACACATGTGACTATCAACTAAGAATACAAGAATAACACAAGGAAAAGAGCAGAAAGATCTGTAGATCAGAAGTTCAGGAAATCTGACCACTAATCCACTGGATAACTGCACAAGTCATGTCTGTGTGGGCTTTCTCATTGTGACATGACAGCTTGGACCGAGTTCTCCCTAAGGAATTTCTTTTTAATTTATTAATTTATTTTTGGCTGTGCCGAGTCTTTGTTGCTGCTCACGGGCTTTTCTCTAGTTGTGGAGAGCGGGGCCATCCTCTAGGTGCAGTGCACTGACTACTCATTGCAGTGACTTCTCTTGTTGCAGAGCACGGGTTCCAGGCACACGGGCTTCTGCAGTTGTGGCACATGGGCTCATTAGTCGTGGCTCATGGACTGTAGATCGCTGGTGGGGCATGGTGGTGCATGGGCTTAGTTGCCACATGACATGTGGGGTATTCCCAGAGCAGGGATCTAACCCATGTCCCCTGCATTGGCAAGAGAATTCTTAACCACTGGACCACCAGGGGAGCCCCATCCCTAATGAATTTCTTAAAACTTTCTCATATATAAACCTCAAATCAACACTCTTGCTTTCCAAATATATACTCTCTAAGGCAGTTCTCCATTAGGGCAGTTTTGTTCCCCAGGTGACGTTTGGTAATATCTGGAGATCCATTTTGTTGTCACAATTGGAGGTTGAGGGTGGATTGCTACCAACATCTTAAGTTAAGTAGAGGCCAGGGATGCTGCTAAATATCACAGAGTGCACCCCACACGCACAAACAGCAATGAACTAAACTGTCCAAAATGTCAACAGTGTTGAGGTTGAGAAACCGTGGTCTAAATGAAACGATAACAGATTGCTTCTGGATAGGATTATGGGATATTTTTTTCCTTGTTGTTGAAAAAAGAAAGTTCTATCTTTTCCGAATATTTAATATGGAACACTTATTTATAAGCCTTAAACAAATGGACAAATGCACACAAAAACTTAAAAGACTGAAAAGCAAACAATACTACCACCAACCCTGGGTCGTGAGTCTTCCTGATAGCAGTTATCAGAGGAGACATGCTTCAGGGCTTCTCCAATATGAGTCAGGGCTGGCAGCAGAAGGGGCCTGGGCTCTTTGAAGGGCCCCTGAAGACCTTACCTAGCAAACATTCAAGATTTCCAGTGAATCATTTGCCTGTGGCTTTGCTCTGCTCGCTCAGGTTCTCCTATGTTTTGATTCTAGAGTGGGTGAGGAGGAAAAACAAGCTGTTTGTTTTTCTTTAATTTGCACTGTCATTGTGCAGTATCTAGAGCTCTGACTGGTGTTCCTTCTCTGCAACCAGGCCGGTGTGGAGTGTGTCAGAACCCAGAAGAGATTCTAGGAGCTCATTATTTTAACATTATATGTAATATTAAACACTAAATAGCATTTCAGGTTATATTCAGAGAGAGTAAATATGCTTCCCTAGGACAGTAAGGGTAGCCAGGAATAAAATAAAAAAATACTTCTTCAGTGAGGAGAACTGTGCAAGCTGAAGACACAGGAAACGTTTCTCACTTGCCTACATATTTAGTAAATGTCTCATTCTCTTTCTCAGCAAAATTCCGTCAGTCTCATTACTTGACCTCAGCCCAACCAAATGAGACTTAAATCTCTGTTTCCTGTAGAATACTAACATCTTGGTGTCTCACTCAGTAAAACTCAACCTAAAACTGTGAGTTTGTTAAATAATCCAGGTTGCATTGTTTTTGAGATTCCAGGGTCACAGGGAAAGTCTGACCTGAATAATCTGGATGAATGGTCACAACCGTGCACTGCTCTATTTGTTCAAATTTGGCAAATGCCGACCAGTACTCACCCAACAGGTAGACCCGGAGTGTGGCTCACACAGCGAAACAAAATTTCAGGCTCGGTGATTTCTAATCTGTTACCACTTGCCCTTTTCTATTGGAAGAGGGCAGTTTGCTTTGTTGATCTCCATCTCTGTTTCATCTTTTCAAAAACTGGGATGATAATGGTTATCTGGCTTATATGCTTGCCATGAGGAGTTATTTTAAAGCACTTCATGAATATAAAAATGTTCAATAAAATTGCAGAGTCATCTAGATGCCACCACCTGTCTCCTTTGGAGAATCCATCAAAATCCACATCCCTCCCAGGATGACTTTTCTAGTCCCAATCTGCTCTCTCTTTTGTTGAAAGGTATATAGATCTCCTTTCAAAATGTTTATTGCATGTGCATTATGTGTTTGTCACACAAGAGTTCTGTTTAAAATATTAATATTTTGAAAACTGTGTTTATAAGTTAAACCTTTTATCTCCCAAAATTGTATAATTTCCCTCTTTAACAATTCTCTTGCATTTCTTCTTTGCATTAGAAATGCAAATAAAAGTGTACTTTTCTCTTTAAATGGAGAAGTCTACTCGGCAATCATAAGAATTCTTATTTGAAAAACTGAAGGACTAAGGAAGTCACATAACTTTTCATTTGGATATCTTACTGAATTTAAATGAATGTATTTTGATGTAAGAATGAGGTGAGTCTCTTTTTCTTCTACAACTCCTTAAAGTGGACTTCATTTAGGTTTGAGACACTAGAGTGAAAACATTTCCTTTAGAGGAAAACATTTCTTTTATAAAGAGCAGCTGGAATAGACAATAGAATGAGAGATAAAATTTTATACAAACAGCTTCAATTTTTATACCAGAAACTTTATTTGGCCCACTTTTCCCATACTCAAGGAATCAACTCACATCCCACCTTTTTCCTGACACCCTCTGTAAGGACCAGGTTCCACTCTGAATTTCTACAGCACTCAGTGTTTCTCATAAGGAACCACAGTGGTGAGCAATGCTGCTCAGGAGCAGAGAATTCAAAAAGCAAGGAACAGGATCTAGAAAAGAAACAAACTGTGAAACAGGCAAAGAAGAACCTGCAAAGCAGAATCAAACCCAGTAAAATATGGTATCATAGTGACCACAAAAAGAATGGTTAAACTTTGGAAAATTGAGATGAAGAAAAACCATCCATCCATAATTCTGCTATATAAAAAAATAAAATACACATAAAAAATAAAAGAATGGCTAAAGAAAGAGGGTAGTCATCAGTCAATCATGTTGAATGCTGTGAGGGTTAAGAGGTATACAAGTGAAATTAGCAACAACAGTACAATACCCAGACTTCAGTGTACTTAAGTGGCATTAACTATTTTGGAACATATTGATTTCAGGTTTAATTTAGGGAAGAATCCCACTGTTTGAAAGCCTTAATTTGACTGAGGGATATCAATTCATTCTTAAATAAGTATGTGGGTGCAAAAGAATTGATGCTTTCGAACGTGGTGTTGGAGAAGACTCTTGAGAGTCTCTTGGACTGCAAGGACATCCACCCAGTCCATCCTAAAGGAGATCAGTCCTGGGTGTTCATTGGAAGGACTGATGCTGAAGCTGAAAGTCCAATACCTTGGCCACCTCATGCAAAGAGTTGACTCATTGGAAAAGACCCTGATGCTGGGAGGGACTGGGGGCAGGAGGAGAAGGGGAGGACAGAGGATGAGATGGTTGGATGGCATCACTGACTTGATGGACATGGGTTTGGGTGGACTCCGGAAGTTGGTGATGGACAGGGAGGCCTGGTGTGCTGCGATTCATGGGGTTGCAAAGAGTCAGACACGACTGAGCGACTGAACTGAACTGAGGAACCACTGGCCCTTATATGTCCTTGATTGAAAGAAAAATAAATAATAGTTATATCTGATAACCATGGCCCATCTTCTCATACTTGTTTGTACCTTTCTACAGCTCAAAACATTTTTGAAAACACTAATTATTGCAATAGTCTCAGGAGGCAGGTATTAATACCTGCCATATACACCTGTCAAATTTGGATGATTGGATGAAAACAATTATGTACTGAGTCATAAGTTACTACTGCTTATTTCCTGAGAGTCAAATTGCACTGGTATCCATCTGATCACAGAAGCACTGCATGAACGTACCACAGAATTGCACACGCATATATAAACATTTTTGGCCATTGATCTTTAACTTTGGTGAGATAAAAGTTAGGGCTCTCCTGTGTCCTTATATATCCTGAGTCAGCCTCATGTGCTTGACCTTACCTTAATGTAGTTTCAATTTGTGAGTATCTTTGACAGAGTTGTCATTTTCTTTGTCTGGGTGTTTATCGCCTGTCTGCTTCCACAGGTGATGTTTTACAAGTTTCACCAGGTCCCCTCAATTAAACTTCACTTTACCAACCCTGCAAACTTGATAATCATTGTTGTACTCTTTTGATTGCATTGGGCCCTGTGGGGACACTGATTAGGCAGAGATACTTGGATTTGATTTTCCCAGAAAATGAGTATTTCCAATCAGATACATGACAATGCCAACAGCAGGGCTCTGTTTTTGGACTTTTGAAGAGAGAGGAAAAATTAACAGCTGTGTCCAGGTTTCTGCTTTTTTTCTCTGAACCACATAGTGGGTATTTGTGGAAGTAGAGGAATCAGAACTGAGCAAGTTAAACCATCAGTTTTAAGAGATCACAGAAGTGAAAAGTAAAGGTGATAAAATGAAGATAGTGTGTTAGTCTCACTGCATGCTCAGTCACTTCTGTCATGTCCAGCTGTTTGTGACCCTGTGGACTGTGGACTGTGGCCTGCCAGGCTCCTCTGTCTGCGGGATTTTTCCAGCAAGAATACTGGAATGGGTTGACATTCCCTCCTCCAGTGGCTCTTCCTGACCCAGGGATAGAACCCACGTCTCCTGCATTGCAGGCGGATTCTTTACCTCTGAGCCACCGGGGAAGCCCAGTTTCACTATGGGCCATAGTAATAAACAGGAAACTATGTCAACAAATAACAGCAGGTAATATTTAGTAAGGGCTTGCTCCAAAGCCCGCATTGTTTCTCTCTTGTTTAATTTTCACAATCTTGTGAAGTAGGTCCCATCCCTTTTTAGAGACGAGCCATCTGAGGATCAGCAAGGGTACAGTGACTTGCCAAAGGTCAACAGAGGAAGTGAGTTTACGGTTGGGGTTTAAATCCAGGCTGTCCATTTAAACCACTGTTCCGCAATTCTGCCTCTACTTCATTACTTTTTAAGGAATGCTTTCAAATACTGGAAGGTTTGGTCGCAAACAAGTCAGTGATAATCACAACATGATCGTTATTGCTGTCTAACAATCACAGTGCTATAGAACACGCATAGTTACTATTCTATCTACTTGGTTACCCTTGAACATTGATTCGTTGTTTAAATTGAACTGTCTTCTGCCCTGACTAAATCCTGTTATATACTCCATGGCAAAGGTCTTGCAGTTTCTAATAAAAAAGCACTTTTTTTTTGGGTCACTGGTTTCACATTACATTATTCTTTTAAAATTCTTGTATGCATAAAATTTACTCTATCCTGTGCTGTCTTATGTGATCCACTCAACTCTTTATAGAAGAAACAGTGCTTTTATATAATTGACATATTTTAATATAATTTACATTATATATATATTATGAAATACATTTGTACCATACTATACTGTTTGAGAATCAGTTGACTTTTCTGATCACTGGAAGTTAGAGATTATACATGAAAATCATTCACATTTATTATTACTAGGGGAGAGAGCTTAATTCACAAACACTTGAATACTTACTGTGTCTACTATTGCATTAGGAACTGGGGACACAAAAAAGACTTTCCTAGTAAAAATATAATCATAGTGGGATAATTGTTATAATATTGATGACAGTTTGTTAACTGTGGTATGGAAATAAAAGATCCAACTAAATTTTGAGGGATTATTAAAGAAAAAGAAACTGAGATATAGCACTTGAGCTGTCTTTCAGATCAAGGAGAAAGTTGCCAGGTAGACAATGAGGGTTCCGGAGAAGGCAACGGCACCCCACTTTAGCACTCTCGCCTGGAAAATCCCATGGACGGAGGAGCCTGGTGGGCTGCAGTCCATGGGGTCCCTGAGAGTCTGACACGACTGAGCGACTTCCCTTTCACTTTTCACTTTCATGCATTGGAGAAGGAAATGGCAACCCACTCCAGTGTTCTTGCCTGGAGAATCCCAGGGATTGGGGAGCCTGGTGGGCTGCCATCTATGGGGTCGCACAGAGTCGGACACGACTGAAGCGATGCAGCAGCAGACAATGACGGTTCAAACGTAGAACTTATAAGGAGCTGTTGTTGTTTACTTGCTAAGTTATGTCCGAGTCTTTTGTAACCCCATAGATTCTGGCCTGCCAGACTCCTTCTGTCTATGGGATTTCCCAGGCAAGAATAATGGAGTGGGTTGCCATTTCCTTCTCCAGGGGATCTTCCTGACCCAGGGACTGAATCTGCATCTCCTGCATTAGCAGGCGGATTCTTCACCACTGAGCCATCAAGGAAGCCTCTTACAGGGAAAGAGTACAGCACAGACAGAAGCATAGAGGTGGAACAGGATTTGGAGGTGGGTATGGTCAAAGCTTCCACTGCATGGTTACAGTGGTGGGTTGCAGTGAGGGGGGTTGGAAAGTATATTGAGACTGGATTGAGAGATTCTTCCAGACCAGATGAAAAATTTGGCCTTATGTAGGCAACAGGGAGCCACAGAAAGTATTAAATCATTGATAGCTTTATGTTTTATAATAGTAATTTGGTTTTTCATAAGAAACTTAGATTGAAAGTTGATAGAAGCAGTTTATAAAGGACCAGTTCATCAAACTTGAGTGCCAGTAGTTCAAGAGGCAGTAAAAGTCAGAATTAACACAGTGGCCATGGATTCGAAGGCATTTCAGAGTCTGAAAAGACTGGACTTAAGCTAGCAGTGGGAGTGGGAGGAAGATAGAAAATGAGGGAAAAGGAGTTAATGTCTTTGGTGATTGATAATGCTTTTCCCAAGATTGCTGATACTCAAGGGGGAATAAATAGGGGAAAGAGAGAATTCATAATTCTAAAATTCTAACACCTAGAATTCTAATTTTCATGTGTTGAGTTTGAGATACTAGCAGAATATCCAAGAACCTAGGCCCTCTTTGACTGTCATTTTCTAGGTGATATCAAAGTCCTAACAGTAACTCCAATCATACTCATCAGTTGGAGGTAAAGAAGAAATTTTGAGTCTTGCATATCAACCCTTTACTCTGTCATTTTGTATTTTTATAAATGTTGGAGTTTCTTTGTTATTTGATGAGATCAGCTTAAAACTTCCCCTGTATTTCCTAATTATAGTAACCTAGGGGAAGCATTGAATTGTGTTGATAGAATTGTTAGCTACAATCTGCCTCTAATGATAGTAACTTAGGATCATGAAGCAGCAATATTTTAGCCCAAGTGAAAACAAACTTCATCCTGAACACATGCGTTCTTTTGCCTTTCTCATCTGATGTAGCTTGGAAATTTTCTTTTCCTATTTTGAATAGTGGATTCTGCCAACTGTTTTAATAGCTTTTCTCCTTTTAGGGGAAGAGGGAAACAGTTTTCCTCTCTTTTGTTTGATGGCTGAAAAGTGAAGACTTAATCAGTCAGAAAAATATACATGCTATAAACCTCAGAATGTTCCTCCTGTGTTTAATGTTTGATGTGCCTGACAGGCTACCCTTTCAAAACAGGGTAATAAGATAGGTGGTGCTGGAAAAAAACTTTTCCATCCAAGGCAAAAACTCATGGACATTTTTAAGAACTGGCATTAATTAGCCTAGGCATTTGGGGGAGGGGAAATGTTTTCCTGGGGCACAGATTCTATACTGAAAGGCTTTATGGAAAGGGAACACTTAATTATAGAATGTTTGCTGTTTGCTCTGCTATGAGATTCTCTTTCCCCTTCCCATGATGAGTCTCTATAAACTTTCCCCCGAATATATGATAATCCTTCAAGTTTCAGAGAAGATGTCACTTTCTCTGGGAACATTTCCCTACCTCCTCACTGCAAACATGTTCCTCTATAAGTTCCAATAGCACCTGGTGATCACCTCATAGTGGGATTTATCACACTTTCTTGTGATAGTCTGTTTTCTTGTCTGTATTCTCCGCTAGTCTTTAAACTTCTCAAGTACACAGTCTTCTTTGTTCATCATTGTAACTCCTTTCCCCAGAATAGCTTCAGATATTTGATACTCAAAAGAAGTTTGTCCTTCTTTACTTTCTGTGGAAGAAATACATGGCCATTTAGCATTACCCATAAAATAGCTCTCCAGCTCAATAAAGACAGTTAAGGTACCTATGTAGTCTTATTTTGCTTCAAACAATTAATTTTGCCTTTTGAATCTTTGTTCATTAATCAGACTTTATCCTGGAGCTCTAAAAATTGATTGTTATCTCCTGGGACAACCCAACTCTAGATTCTGTTTTATTCCATAGATTGAATTTACTCCTGGGCCAAATTTCTATATCTGTAGCCTGTGAAAATTGAGTTTGTGTTTGAAACTCTGTAAGTAGTTGGAAGTGGGGGAGAGGAAGGAGAGGGCATGGGGCTCATATTGGTTATTGTTTATTTGGGATTTTTTTTTTTGTAGATCCTGAGAAATGTTTAGGATCTCCCAGATAAAAATGGTTTAGATTTCATAGTCAGCTCCTTTTCTCAAATTTACTGCTTCCTCCTGCACTTTTTCTCAAACTACAAAGCTGAACTTCCTTCGTCAACATGTTCCCCTCTGACCAACACTCAGTCACATAGCTTCATCTGAGGAGAAAATATATCCCTTGGTACAAAAAAAGTAGGAACTCTTACTTTAACTGTATTTCTTATACTTCTATCTCTGTCTAAAACCTCCCCTTTCCAATAAAAATAGAAGCTAGATTAGAGCTGTATTCTAGTATGGATATGATCAGAACAAAATAAAGCGATAGGAGTTATTCAAGTATCAAAGCTTACTGTACTGTATAATTCAGTTATTATAGATAATCATTGCTTAAGTACAATATTCTTAATCTGCACTCTTAAGTGTTTTCGGTCTTTAGAAATTTGTTCATTTTTCACCATTATGTAGTATCTGTTAGCTCAGTGGATTCTAAAACGGTTGGTTGATTCAAGATGATGGACTGAATATTTGTATTGACCAATTGTGCGGCCATGCACCTCCCTGAAATGAAAGTGTAGATGTAAAAAATGAAATAAACTTATAAAATGAAGGAAAGGAAAGAGACCTTATCCACAAATAAGAGATTTAAAAATATTTTAGGAAATGAAAGGTCAGTTAAATAGTAGAATACAGAAGTATCAGACATGTTTGGAATACCAACAGCATTAATAAGACAATCCCCACAAAACCAAATCGACCCTTGTAGAATAATGGAAACTAAGAACACAGTGCAGTGAAAACAAGTGTCAGCAAATGTGTGTGTGTGTATCTGTGTGTGTGTGTGTTTGAGTGTATATGGATAAGAACCAGGAGAATCTTCATAGGAGAAGTGCCGGGCTGAGCTGGTGGAAAAAGCAGATGTACTCTTCTCCAGGTGGATAGGGGCAGGGCATTTTGTACAGAGGAAGCAAGATAAACAAAACACAGAGGGAAGGACAGGAGACTACAGGTCACTGCAGAGAAATTATAGGGCTGACATGTGTAGAAAGAGGCCAGCTTGTTGAGATAGATAGGGGTTAGTTCATGAGGACCTCCAGACATTTGAAGCCATCCTAAAGAATTGGCATTTTACCTTGTCAGTAAGGAGAAACAAATACTTCTGTGGAGGTATTTAATTGAGGAAAGCATTTATATGATCAAATATTCTTCAGGTTGATTGCCGTGAGTTCTGTTTGTTAGATGGATTCCAAAGGTTAAATCCCAAAGCAGGAAAAAGAACCAATCAATGAGAGAGCTTGAACCAACGCGGTAGCATTGGGATAGGACTGGACTTAGTGAGCCTAGTGGCAACATTTATCTAGACAGAGAATACAGGATGAGGAGCAGATTTCAGAGGAACATAATGAGTCCCTTTTTAGTTCTTTGTGAATGTTCAGAAATGGCAGCTGGTGTTGCATAATTGCAAAATTAGGGCTTAGCTAGTTACTGGCTTCTAAGAACATAAATGCATTCCTTTTTTCCTCTGGCCTACTCTTTGAAAAATGACACCAAGGGGTGGGGCTCAAAGGGTGTTTTTTTGAGTAAGGACCTAAACGTAAGTCTCTTTACATCTTTCTTTACCTGCTCTGCCCCTTCTCAACATTTTGGATGTTTTGATTACAAAGTTAATTCATGATCATGGCAAAAGTTCAAGCAAAACAAAAATGTAGAAACTACAGAGTAAAACCCCTGAAGTAACTTCCCACAGATAGCTAACACTGACAGTTTAGTCTTCTAGATTTTTTAGTGTATATTTTTTTATTTGATCATGCGTTATATTTTGTCAACTCTTGCTATCATACTGCTTTTTATTTCATTTCTTTCATTTTTAATTAGAAATATTTCAATTGTACAGAAAAGTAAATAAAACAGAATAACACCTATATACTCTAAACTTAGATTTAAAAGAAATTAACACATTTCCAAATCTTTTCTGTAAGTAAAATTGCAAACACAGCCAAACCACCCAAATGTAATCACTTCTCCCTCACTCCCTCTCTCTCTCTCACCCTCTCTCTTATTATTATTTACATTAAATGTTTAGGCTTATAGTATCATACTGTATGTATCTCTTTACAATTTGCTTGCTTTATTTTTTAAAAAATTTTTCTTGGAGTATAGCTGATTTACAATGTTGAGTTAGTTTCTGGTATATAGCGAAGTGAATCACACACACACACACATATATATAATCAACTGTTTTGTTTTTTTTAGATTCGTTTCCCATGTAGCGCTATTACAGAGAATTGAGTCGAGTTTCCTGTGCTATACAGCAGGTTCTTGTTAGGTATCTATTTTATATATAGTAGCGTGTATATGTTAGTCCCAAGCTCCCAAGTTATCCTTATACCCTGGTAACCATAAGTTTGTCTTCTACATCTGTGACTCTACTCCTGTTTTATAAATAAGTTCATTTGTACCCCCTGTTTTAGTTTCCACAGACAAGCAATATCCTATGATGTTTGTCTTTCTATGTCTGACTTACTTCACTCAGTATGGTCCGTTAAGTTGCTTCAATTTTCTTTCTTTAAATGCAACATTATATTTTTTGAGATTTATCATGTAGCTTCATTTTACTCTTTAAAGTCTACACTATGGTACAGAATTTTACTTTTCTGATAATACAGTGAGAATAGCACTATATTATCAACAATACTGTAAAGTGTATCCTTGAACACCTCTGCTTGTATGAATATGAAAGACTTTCACAGAAATGAGACTATGGGAGGTACCCATACTCAGAGAGTGACAGATGACTTTCCAAAGGGGCAATACCAGCTTATATTACCACCAATCATTGGTACGGTTTCCTGACTCCTTTCATTCCTTGCCAATGCTTGATTTTTTTTAGATTTAAAATTTCTGTCAGTCATGTTGAGTACAAAATGGTATCTGTGATGGTAGTTAATTTTATGTGTCACCCTGTCTGGGTCATACCCAGATATTTGTTTAAACATTATCTGTGTCTGTGAAGGTGTTTCTGGATGAGATTAACATTTGAACTGGTAAAGTGAGTAAATTGCCCATTGAAAGCCTGAATAGAACAAACAAGAATAAGGAAAAATTCTCTCTTCCTGCCAGTCTTTGAGTGGGGACTGGATCTTCTCTTGCCTTCACAATACAACCTGGATTAATACTTTTACCATTGACTCTCTTGGTTCTCAGGCCTTCTGACTTAGACTGAAACCATATATGGGTTTCTCTTGGGTCTGTGACTTGCTGGCTATAGAGCTTGGGGCTTTTTGGCCTCCATGATTCATGAGCCAATTCTTTATAATATATCTGTGTCTGTATCTATCTATCTATCATATCCTATCAGTTCTGTTTCTCTAGAGAACCCAGACTAATACAGTTTATCTCATCGTTGTTTAAATAGGCATTTCCCTTGATAACTAGTAAGGTTGAGTATTTTTTTCCCACATGTTTATAAGCCATTTGGATTTTCTCTCTGATGAATTTTCTATTCATATACTTTGCCCACTTTATATGTGTCTAGTCACAGCCCATTCAGCTGTTCTTTCCCTCAGATACTTAACTTTAGGGACATTCTTTCCAACTTCACCCCCTGTGGTGGTGTGTTAGTTGCCAAGTTGTGTCTGACTCTCACCCCCTACACCGACAACTTTAAATTTCTTATCTGTTTAAATATAAGTTGAAGGAAAGGAAGGCTAATTCAGAATAAAGCAGGGTGATGTGGGCTGATAAGCAGTGTGTCCTTCTGTAAATAAGGGGTTTAGAATAAGAGAAGGTAGCATGAATGTGCAGCCTCAGAATCCGCCACTGACGAACAGCCTCAGAGAACATGATGACATTGGCATGCTGTGCTAGCCTTTCCTACCCACCACAGTGATTCAGAGTTGTGTGTGGACCTTGGAAGAGAACATGCCTCCCTTTAAGCTGTTAAGGAAGCAGGTAATAGTTTCCTGAAGTGGCTGGTCTTGTTCTTCTTTGTATGGTTTATAATGATCCTAAATCACTCTGAGGAAAAAAAATCTCATTCACTTCATACTCTTTAATTAAGATGTCTGTTTTGGCAACATTTTAGTGGTATTTGGGTCAAATGTCTACTTTTCAGAATGTCTCCCTTTCTCTGTCTTTTTTTTTTTCCCTTTCAGTTTTCATTATTTCATTAGGCTCTAACCATGCTCTGTGTTCTGCATGGGTGTTCCTTGGAAACAAAGAATTTTTGAGATGGCAGGATTGGGACTAGTAAAAGAGAACAGGAAGATCCTTGAGCAGAGTCTCCTCCGGAACAGATGGTCAAGGAACATAGATAGGGGAGTGTGCTCAGTGACCTTCGTTTAATGGGGTGTCCAGGCCCCTGGAAGCTCCAGTGTGGGTGGCCATCCTAACTGACCCCGTGGTTTTAGAATTGCTATAATGATATCAGGAATGGAAAACAAAGATCTAAGTATGCTGCAGAGACTACTCCCACTGCAGAGGCCGTATACTTCTCCAGTTGAAAATTTTCCTTTGCCATAGTCCTAGTCAAACCAGATTGAATTGATGATCCAGTTTCAAAAAATGTTTTCTTTTATAAAAGGCATTTCATATCACTCTTCTCTCCAATAATAAATATGGAATCAGTTTTGAAACTTGACTGGAAACCTTACCTGTCCACAGGGAGGTTGTAAAAGGTTACTGGTAACCAGAGGAAGCCCAGCCTGATATAAGGTGCCATGCTATTCAAGGTGCTCAGTTGCGCAGTCGTGGCCGACTCTTTGCAACTGGACGGTAGCATGCCAGGCTCCTCTGTCCATGGAATTTTCCAGGCAAGAATGCTTGAGTGGGTTGCCATTTCCTTTTCCAGGTGATTCAAGGTGGATATTGGTTATTTTCTTGTCACTTTCTATACCTATCCTTGCTCTGGGGTTATGAGAGTTATGATGCATGCCAAAGGTAAAACTTAGTAAATCAACTCCTCTGAGAAGTATTCTCTTCTCTCTTTTCCTACAGTCCCCATATACTCATCTTCCTGTGTGTTAATCAGGGTTTTCCAGAGAAACAGAAATAATAGGATGTGTAAAAATGTATGTAAGAGGAGATTTATTATAAAAATTGGCTCCCACAATTAAGGAGGCCAAAAAGTCCCACAGTTGGCTGCAAAGTTTAGAGTCAGGAAAGCCAGTGGTGTAATTCATTCAGAGACTGAAGGCCTGAGAGCCAGGGGAGCCAACTTGTGAGGGCAGGAGAAGATGGATGTCACAGTTCAGACAAAGAGATCAATTTCGCCCTTTCATTTTTTTTTTAATTCTATTGAGGCTGTCAACAGGTTGGATGATGCCCACGTGTACTGGTAAAGGCAGTCTTCTTTACTTAGTCAACTGACTGAAATACTGGCCTGGAAACACTCTTACAGAGCACCAAGAAATAATGTCTTACCAGCTATCATGGCGTCCTTTAGTCCATTCAAGTTAACATAGAAAATTAGCCATCACACTGTATTTGCCCCCATTGTTAGAATTACTTACTCATTGTAAATGTTCACTTATCTGTCTCCATCATAGAGCTTAGACTCCAGACTCCTAGAAAGGTAGGGCTGGTGCTATCTGTTTGATCTCCCTGACCATGCCCCCTAATACTTGTGGGAAAATTTTAGTAGCTGGAAATGTGTGCAGGGAGAGGATTCAGCTGCCGACTGTCATGAAGCTTCTATACTTCTTTTGGCCAGGCTTTCCCTCCCAACCCTCACCCTGACCTCCCTTTTACCTCCATCTTTCTGCTTAAAAGGAGATACATAATACTACACTTGTACAGTGGGTTTACACGTGTTGTGTCATTCGTATTATTATTCCACAATAGTAGATGAAGTTTAAAAACTAAATATCATGTTCTTAAATTTGCAAATGTCTGGAACAAGAATTGGGAACAATGACAATTGTTGAGCTTGTTATTGTGAGCTTCCCAGAAGGTAATAACTATGGGGATTTTGTGGACATCTGAGAGAAGTGTATGCACAGATGGTTTGCCTTTTATTGGCCCATTTTGCCCAGAAGGCAACACTAGCTGAAACAAAGGAGCCTTATACCAGAAGGGTACAGGGTCACAGCCTTCAGGGTGGCCCCGGCTCCTTGCTCTGTTCTCTCTCTCTCTCTCTTTCTCTCTCTCTCTGGCCTGTTCTATACTGCTCATCTCATTTCTTCATAATCTGGGACTTGGGACACTTTTCTTCTCTGGACTGGAAATGACAGAGCTGTCAAGCATTCATTTCTGGTTGGTGTCTCTGAGTCAGGTAAGTGATTAAAACTGGGCTCACACATATCCTCCCAAGAGCCAAACAAGCATTTGGAAGTATAAGAAGAACTTGTTGGGGGAAAGCACCCAGGAGAATGTTTTCTATGCTAAAGTCGGTGAGAAGCAGGTTTCCTTTGTGCCTAAAGGGATGACACCACTGGGAAGGCGCCCTGTGGCAGAATCTCCATTAAGATGCCAAAGTAAACTGCTTGAAATTGCTGCTAGAAAGCAGCTCAGATGAAAAGGCCCAGCATCATAGAACAAGAACTGTGATCATGGTGAGCTCTGACAACTATCATGTAGTTGGCCAAGAGGGGAAAAATACACTTGAACTCTGAGGAGGCCCATGATATCTTGGATAATCTCATCCAAATGTGCCATGGTCTTTTCCTTCTCTCTTCCCTCTCACTTTTCTCCTCCTGCTCCTCTTTTCCATTCCCTTTCTTTTTCCTTCTTGACCTCTTTCTCTAGACCTTCTTCCTTCTGTTCCTTCCCTTCCCTCTTCTATCTTTGCTAATCATTCCTTCCTCTTCTTCAAATGCTCAGTGCCGTTTTGCATGAACAAACATGTACCAAACTACTGCTTGTGCCAACTGCCATGCTAAGAGCTGAGGTACCAGGGTGAATCACTTCCATTTCCTGCCCAGCACCACAGGATAATTTGACGGGTTTTACTCAGCCCCTTCTTGCATCCCCAACTTCTATTTCCTGGAACACGTTCTACTCACCAGTCTTGGCATTCTTAATATGTAATACGGGCAACAGGGATTTTTCTCAATTTTACCAAAATTATCCTCAGAAAAGCTTGTTTTTTATTGATGTATAGCATATTTTATAAGGGTAAATGTGCTTATTGTACAACTTGTTTCTAGTCAAGTCCCAGGGGTACAGCCTCCAACTGTTCCTTTTCCAGTAAGATCTCTGCCCATTTCTCTCCTCTTAGAAATTCTGGAGCTGCCATTATTCCTGCCCTCAGGTAGTTTGCCACCGAGGGGAGCAAAATTTAGATTAATTGCTTTAAAAATTTTTGATCACTCTGATAATTGATAAGACTAGCTGACACAACTGATTTAGAAATGCTCAATTTAGCAGACTGTTGTGCTTGGGCCCCAGGGAAGGGTGAAGCAGAGGAACAAGAAGCCAATTCTCAGGGCACTCACCAGGATTGCATTAACAGGGAGAAGCATCAATTAACACAGGTTCTCGCCAAAACACCCATAATGCCTTCATTTCCAGCCAGAGCAGAAACAGTTCATTCCGTAAGTAAAAAATAGCTTAGTTTCTGTTGCAGCCTGATTGAGATCAGCCAACTTTTAGGCAAGGAGCATGACTCTTCCTTGCTAAAGCTTTTGGCAAACTCTTTTCAGCTTATGCAAGAGATTAGGTTAACTCTTGCAAAACTGGTTCACCAGGAACAATGACTAAGTGGATTTTTTTAGTATCTGGCATATTATGTCTGAGTGGCTATAAATATATTTACAAGCTGGAGTTTCAAGGGAGGGGAGTATTAGCTTGCTGGAAAACAAGCCAACTGCATTATGGACCTACACCCAGCCAGCAGGCTGTTTTTATCTTCACCTCTTGTACTTTTATTTTCTTTCTCAAGGACTTTATGTCATTTTTTTCTTTAACACTAAGGATTTCTCTCTCCCTTGTTCTTATTGTGAATGTGCATATCTGTTGTATGTGTGTGTATCTCTCTACGAGGGGGTGGAGAATCCTGTGCAGGTGTGTTCATGTTATTAAATGTATATCTGCTTATTAATCTCTCCAGTGACGAAAGGCAATCGACAAACAGGTGATGCTCTTATCCCTCCCTTTTTGCAGGTGGTGAATCTGAAAGCCAAGAGAAGTTTTCTTTCAAACAGGAAGTGTTTTGGAGTCTGAACAATTTTGCATTTAGACAGTGCAGCTTTCAGTTCCAGCTCTTGGCTGTGGGGCAAGCAGAGGGTGTGTCAACTGCAGACTTTGCCACAGGGCAGCGTTTCCTGCTTATGTTCCCAGGAGCCACTGACAGGAGAGATGCTACCAACAAATTGATTGAAATAAGGATTTCCAATGAGGGAACTTTCTTGAAGTATAAAATATACTAATGTGCTTTGGGCATAGTCAAGAATGAGTTAATAGTACGTGTCATTTTTCATTATTTATCATTGAAACCACGTCACCTGCAGTCTTTCTGTAAGCCTAGCATTCTGAGAAACACTTTAGCAGTGCCCCAGGGCACATGAAAGGAATGGAACGCGCGAGGCATCACAGAATAGAAAACTAACCCGTCATAGTTCCTGTTGGTCGGTAGATAGTTTTCCACTTTTCACCACTGGAATTGATCTGAGGAGAGTAGACCGAACTGGGGACTCCTGTTTGAGGATACAGGGCTTCTGGAATTTTCCCTATTCCTTTATACTTTGCTCTATCATGTTCACTTTGAAAAATCAACATATTCCATTTGACTACAGAGCCAAACCTTTCTCCAGAGTGAGGGGTTTTAACCACACATCTATTTAGGTGTTATTTATTATCTGTTACTTTGTCTTTTTTTAAGTTCGGGTCAAATTCTGGTAACCTAGGCACATACTGAAACTGATCCTTTTACCACTCCTTTCTTCTCTGCAAGCTGCTTTCTCTGGTTTCTTCTAACTCATTACTGCTCTTGAATTGACAGCCTTGTCTTCCCAGTTCCCTGCGTCATCTGCTTGGTCTCTGCTGTCCAGTTCTCTGCCTTGGAAATCTCAGACTCACATTTCTACGTGTTCGTGGTCTCCACTCTGACTGGCCTCAGAATCCCCCAGTGTCCATGCCAGTTCTCCTGATACCCAGTGTTTTGACTCAAGGATGAGGCCCAGAAGTCTCCACATCTAAGTGATACCCCAGTGGATTCTGATGCTCACCTCGGATTGAGAAACACTGCTGTAGGTTCTGGGCACATAGGCCCCAGCTTTTTTCCTGGAACTCTCCTGGATCATGATTCCATTTCCCCTTCCTCTGTCCTCAGAAGGAATAACAATGGAAATATTTGTAAAGTTTCTACTAGGTCTGAGGCGCTTGAAATATGTTGCTTCACTTAATCTTCACAATACTCTTCCAGAGTATATATCATCATCTTTAAGGATGAGGAAACCAAGATTCAGAGGGTCTGGGAATTTTCCCAAAGTGCACAATTAGGAAATAACAGAGCAGCAGTTCAGACCATCACGTGTCAGCATCTACAGCGTTACTACTTAAAATGCGTCGTTCCCGGATCAGCAGAATCAGTGTACTTTGGGATCTTGCTAGAAATTCAAATACCTGGGTGTCATCTCAGGCCTACTAAAATAGTTTCTTTGGGTGTGGGGTCTAAAAATCTGTATTTTACCCTAAGAAGCACCAACCTAGAGTACCATTTATTTCTCCACTATATTGTCTGGTGTATTTTCCCTCATTTCTTGCCTCGAAATAATTGCCTTATTTCTTTCCCGGTAACACCACTATCTGCTCACTGTGAAGTCTCACTCATTTCTTTCTCAAGCAGCAGTTTTATTACATACACCCTTCTCATTTCCTTTATGGTCATGGTATCTGACTGAACGAGCACAGGGCTCCGGCCCGGCTTCAGGTTTTGCCTTGTTTTGACTCAGTCTCTCAGTATCTTCCCTTGCACAGTTTAAGGCTGACTTCCAACTCTCTTTTCTAAACTTGAAGGTGCTCATGTACCTATGGGCACAGGCTACACATGAAGACTTAAGTTTGACCATACAAACTAGTTGCCTCATTAATGTCTGTGCACTACAACTGGAAATATCTAGTCTACTTCAGGTTCGGGTTTCCAGACAAGAAATGCAAACATCCAGTGGCCTTGGAAGGAAAGTTTCATTTAACATTGAACTGTGTCTCTTTCAAGTGAAGCAAGGGTGGGAAGATTTCTGAATATGGATCTGCTGATAACATGGCACCTCCTCAAAACTATAATCTCATTCAGGGGTGGATTATATCTAAATCAAACCAGAAATGCTCCCATGATGCTCTTCCCTTAGTCAGAAGTTTGAGGGCGGCAAACACCTCTTGGTATCTCTGCCTCTGTCTACATGTGCAGAAAGTTCAGGCTGCTCGACAAAAAGTCTGATTGCTCTAGAAAACATTTTGATCCTAACTTCAAAAGAATTTTTATGCTATTTGAACTATATTTGAAAAATGAATTTATTCCAATATCTTTAGCCTCACAAATAATCAATAATGATTGGTGAAAGATTAGCATTTTGAAGTTCAAATTATATAAAGTTTCTTCAGATGGTTGATGCATCATTGTTATTTATTTATTTATATTGAAGTATAGTTGATTATAAATGAATTCATATTAACTCCATGTGTACAACAGTGATTCAGTATTTTTATAGATTAGACTCCATTTAACGCTATTACAAAACAATGTCTCTATTTCCTTGTGCTATACAATATATCCTTGCTGCTTACCTATTTTATACATAGATTTGTATTTCTTAATCTCACACTCCTATACCTTCCCTCTTCCCACTGCTAACTGCTAGTTTGTTCTTTGTATCTGTAATGCATCATTGTTAGGTAGAATAAGACAAAATAGAAAGTGGACAGGGAAAACTTAGTTCAGGAGTCTTTAGTTATTTTTCTTCAGTTACATTTAGCTTCCCAGATTGCTTCTTCAATGCCACCTTTCACAAGAATATTCCACGAGTAAATATTAGGTACTGTCCCTGGCCATCTTTAATGATCATGTTATTCTGTTCAATGGCTTATTTATGGAATTGTATCCTAACTGGAATTGCAGTTGATACTTCAAGATGCATAGGATTCATTTATATCTTTATTCTTTATTTCTAAATGTTTCTCACTGGGTTAGAGCTTCTAGCCATGAGTACTCTTGAGAAGTACTCTAGTACTATAGAAGAATTATAGTTTTACCATCTAGTGACCTCACAAGAAGCATTAATGCAGCTTGGTTTCAAATTCTGTTCACATTTAAATGTATTTTTTGATATATTTTATTTAGCAGTCTATTCGCCTTCTCACTGCCACTATTTTTCCTGAGCATAGAACTCTATACCTACACTCAATAATAAGAAGTTACACAAAAGTCTGGTTATTTTTATTAGTAAACTATTTTGGGGGTAAGCACTCCACATCTCACATTCTTATATTCCATAGAACTGTAAATAAGTCTGAATTTTTCCCCTTGGGTTAAGAGACAATTTTGGAGATAACTGGCAGAAAACAAAATTAGTCAAACAGTGCTATCAATTTTCATGTTGAATAATTTTCGAGAGAATGATGGCATCTTATACTTAACAATAAACATGCAAGGATTTGTAAAAGTTGGCAAACTGCAAGAAAAACACATTTAGAAAATTGTGCTATGAGTTAATGTTCTGACTATACAGCTTATTTTTTTTTCTTTTCTAAATGTTTACAATGAAATTTAAAGCACAATTGATCTTGGCTCGCGTAGGCAGTCTGTAACTGGGGATTTAGTTAATATCCAAAAGCTGATCTACTTCTGACAGTGAGGCCCAAATAGCCCCCTTGGAAGTTTCCACAGAGGTTGATTAATCTTTTTAAGTCTCTCTCCCTTCTTGTTGGCCTCTGCCTTCTTTAGTTGTGTGCTAATTTGCTACATTGAATCTTGATTATATAAAACTGCTACCTTGATGTATGGGGGAAAATAAAACTTAATAAAACCCTTGATTTTGAAAATCTTGAATTTTTCATATTAGATTTTTTGAAGGGAAATCATTTAAATTTATTTCTGTTTTAACAGTAAGAGACCCTGATTCTGGGAAGGATTGAAGAGGGGAGGAAAACGGAGCAGCAGAGGATGAGATGGTTAGAAAGCATCACCAACTCAATGGACATGAGTCTGAGCAAACTCCGGGAGATAGGGAAGAACAGGGAAGCCTGGCAAGCTGGAGTCAACGGGGTCACAAAGAGCTGGACATGACTTAGCAACTGAACAACAGCAAAATGGTGTACTGATTAAATGTAGATTTGTTCAGTATGCTTTTTCAATGTTTTACTTCTTAAACCTCAGACTGAACCTCAGAAATATTGAGTCAATGATCTCTAATTCCCTGTTCAAAATTTCCATAGAGCAGAAACCTAAATGTCTCCTTTGTTATGGCAAACAAAACCAATAACAACATCAAAAATTTTAAACTTCTAGGATTTTCTGTTAGGTGTTACATGAGTTTTACCTATTAGATATGTTCTAATAATCTTTGTTATTAAAGAGCAGATAAATTAACTTCACTACTTTAACCTCTTTGGCTCTGCCTCTTGCCACATGACTTTTCATTAGCAGTCTAAGAACAAATTATGCATCAGAATTTCAAATAAGAGTCCTTGTTTGCCTATTTAATATCCCCTCTAAGAAATATTGTGTGAGACCTTTTGTTTCAGAACTAAGTGCTAGGAAAATTTTGGTTTCCTCAAGTAATGGCATTTGTTTTTCCTTCTATATAATGAGACCCATGTAAGTGAACATATTTTCCTTTGTGCTTTGGCTGCCAGGAAGCTCAGAACCAAACTTGTAGCCCAACTTCTATGGCTGTGTAAGGTTCTATGGCCCACCTAGCTGGGCTCTTGATATTTATCTTCAGTCTTGACTTTTGTTGACAAATTATGGCATTATAAAAAAATTGTAAAAGTTCTACAGGCTATCTGAAATTATGATAAAGTAGGCTATCAATAAACCCATCAAAAAGTTGTTTAAAAAATAATGCAATTATTTCAGGGAGATGATTTGTGAATGATCTTTGGACTCATAGTCCAGAATGAATCCCATATCATTTCAGTATACATTTCATGTGCATTTACCATGTGCCAGACAAATGTGTTCCTGGCGGCAGGGTAGTTTCTAAGTGTTAGCAGAGTTACGTTTCTCAAGGATCTTTAGAGACTGTAGAAGGAGAGACAAATACAAATTAAGTAAGGCTAAATGAGATAGGTATTGAATAGCAATAAAGTTTTGATATGAGGGTACAGGGAAACGGACAGTTTATTCTCCAACAGCTTAAAAGATAGACATTTTTCAAAGGCAAAAAACTGTGGTCATTTCAATTCAAGGAGGTTGTAAGAATAAAGCATAATGTCACTAAATTGCAATGAGTAATGACAAAATGATGTTGCTACAGAATATTATAATATTATATTATATATATAATAATATTATAATATTATAATATAATATTATAATAGCAACAGATTATCATTAACACTGCTTCTTGAGGAAGATAGGTTTATATGGAGGTAGGTAGAATTTTTTAAAGGGGACTTCTGGGAATTTCACTACAGTAGTCCTTATCATATGCAGTTCAGTTGAAAAATTGTATTTCTCCTAACAGACTCACAGACTTAAGAGAACAAACTTACAGTTACCAGGGAAAGGGTGAGGGGGGAAGGGATAGTTAGGGAGTTGGGATGGACACTGACACACTGCTATTTTAAAATGGACAACCAACAAGGACCTGCTATATAGCACAGGGAAGTCTGCTCAACATTATGTATCAACCTAAATGGGGAAAGAATTTGAAAAAGAATAGATACACACACATACCCACACACACATATATATAATATATATATATATCTGAGTCACTTTCTTCTATACCTGAAGCTAACATAACATTATAAATCAACTATACTCCAATATAAAATAAAAAGTAAAAAAAAAAGAGTAATAGACATTGTATTTCTCTTTTTTTCTGGATAGAAGAGTATCTCTAATGCCTATCAATCATAATTGGGGCAATTTCTGAGTTGACGGTAACAATAAAGAGAGGAAGCAAATGAGGAAAGGAGAAGATGGTATAAGAAGAAAAGGGAAGGGAAAAATGATGACAGGGATTAACTGTGTTTTCCTGAAGTGGAGACAGCACATGAGAATAAAGGGTATGTGAAAGTTTTCAAGGTAAAGAGTTTCTCAGGATTCGAATTGACCAAAATAGAGAATGCTAAAGAGACTATGGATTTGGAAATTTCTTGGGAAGGATGGCAGTGAAAAATTATTGGATCAGATTGTTCTTTTGTTAGGGTCGAATATGGTAGCAATTTGACAGAGAACACAGTTTGATACAATTAAGCCATCAAGCTTAGGATGTGTGTTGTGTAGGGATGGGGCAGTGGGTTGGGGCACAGGTGGGCAGATAGGAGAAATCATGTATCCTTTCCCATATATTAATGCTGGATTCTGCTGACCATGTCACCACCTGAACTGGTTGGTAACTAATTTATAACAAGAAGAGTTGCTTGAGCAGAACCAGAGGGAAATTTCATAAGCAGCAATTGCAGTGATTCCTACTGTTTTCAGAAACAATTTACACAAGGGCTGATTCTGACATGCACTAATGTATACAGTTTAGCTGGTGTTTTACATGGAAACTGTAATAAACCATTCTAACTGGTGCTTAATTTACATAGATTAGAGAGTTCCACAGGCCCACGCATTAATGCTTGGGAATTTGGGGTCTTTTAACGGAGATGCCAGCTTGATTCAGATAAATATCCAATTTTAGGAAATCCAGTTAAAGTTAGCTTGATACAAACCAGACCATCTTGTTTTATTTTAATTTACTTTTTATCTACCAAGTTATTTATTTGGTCAATGATTGTAATATTAAAAGCTTGGAGACAAATGTCCATCAGCAAGGAACTGATTATCTAAAGTGTCTACCCATGAAATTAAATGTGTGCCTTTAAAACAATGAGGCATGTAACAATAGCACACCATCTAAGATGTGTATTTAAATTAAAAAGGAATATGCAGAACAATGTGTAAATTATGCTAACATAAGTGTTTAAAAAGTGATGGCATCCCATGTATACATATAACCTGAATATGCCTGGCGTTCCTCTGGAAGACCACTAATTAGAGAAACTAAAGACAGTGGCTGGCCTGGAAGGAAATATTAGGGGCCAAGAGTAGGAAAGAGACTTAACTTTTCACTGTCTCTTTTCCAACTAGTCAATCTTAACTTGAGTTTCTTTTACTTACTGTTGTCTAGGGGGTTTAAATTAACTTTCCATCTCTTTCCAAGATTCAGTACAAAGAAAATCACTGTGTCAATATCAGGCAGGAGAACTTTGATTTTCTAGTCCCATTCTATATATATCTGGATGTGTCCACCACAACCTGGATCAGAGCATCCCTGGCCTTAGTGTGATTTTTGTAAAAGGTTCTTCTTCAGCCAGATGGATGAGAAAGATTTCCTCCTTCTGCTTGGAGATAGCATAGTGAGCAGAGCTGGATCTCATCCATGGCTTATATCTGAGGTTAGGTACTGTTGTGAAGTCTGCACACTGCACTACCATTTGTGGTGGCCCTGATCTGCGTCACCTTACTGGGAGAGACTATGAGTTCCAGGTTCCTCACCTGGTGTGTCACTAACAGAAAACTCAAGCTCTGGGTAGATCATTGCACCTGCCCTAGTTTTCCACCTGCTCTCACAGTCTCCCAGGTGACAGGGTCCAAGGAAGTAATTGTAAGTTGATGTGATGAATGATATATAGCCCCTCACAGCCCTTCAATCTGTGAAGGGCTTACAAAGAGTAAAGAGGAAGCCACTCTGATGGTGGAAGTTGCATCAGGTGGAGCTGTCTAAGTCAGAGTTTCTCAACCAGGGCCCTCTAAGGGACCTCTAGTGCACTTTGGAGACGTTTTTGGTTGTCTCAACTGGGGGTGGTGGGGCTACTGGCATCACCAGTAGGTGAAGGCCAGGGATGTTATTGAACGTCTTTCCATGAGCAGAATAGTGTGCCCCAACAGAGAACTGTCTAGCCCAAAATGTTAATAGTGCTGACATTGAGAAAGCTGGTCGTATGCTGTGGTGGCAAACAATTTTTTAAAATCTCAGTGGCTTAACTCAACAAATAGTGATATCTCCCTCGTGCTGGACTGGCAGTGCAGCCCTGTTCACTGGCATCATCACCTTTCAGCCTGGTTGGTAACAGAGCCCTGGGGAGTCAGACTCCTTCCACTGGGGAGTCTGGCTAATGGTGTCTGTGTGGGCTTCCACCATCACTGTGACAGAAGAAGGGAATTTGGTGGATGGCACAGGAGATTTTAAACGTCTGCCCAGAATTGGCACATGTAATTTCCGTTGGCTGTAATCTATCATATGACCAAACCTAAATTCACAGCAGGTGGGAAGTGCATTTTTGTCTTGGACCCAGAAGGAGGGGAGAGTGGGAATTGCTTTGGACTGCCCACATGACTGCTATACTGACAGTAGTGCTGGCTGTGGTCTCGGTGCAGGGATTTAAGGAAGTCTTCTGCTGCCTAAAAAACCACCCCACACTTAGGGGCTGAAGATAACAGCAGTCATTTAATTAGCTCATGAAGCTGAAATTTGGCTAGGTCTGGGAGGGAACAGCTCATCTCTACACCATGTGGCGTCAGTTGGGACAGCTCGAAAACTGGGAGCCGAGATCATCTGAAAGCTTGATCGCTCATATGTCTGGCGGTTGATACCGGCTCTAGACTGAGACCTCAGCTGTGACTGTCAGCTGGACCACCTACACTTGGCCTCTCCATGTGGCTGTTTGGCTTCCTCACAGCATGGTGGCTGGGTTCCAAGGCAGAAAGTAAATGCTGCCAGTTTCTTAAAGCCTGTGTCTGGAAACTGGCACAGCATCACTTCTACCGT